>NW_006159500.1:2510524-2523115 GCF_000334495.1 Tupaia belangeri chinensis | reverse complement strand
TGTGTCGGGCAGGAGAGGTTGGCCCAGCCAGCCGGAGCCGGAGGAAGGAGCCTCACCCGCCTGGCTGCGCCTCCGACCAGAAACTTCTCGGTATAACCCCAAAGCCTGCGCCGCGCCGCGGGCAACAAAAGTGACCGCGCCGCCGCCGCCGCCATCTCTGCTGAGAGCAGCTGGAGGATGTGCTTCCGGGGGCGTGACCCGAGGTCCCAGAGCAGAAGCCATGCCCCACCGTGTGGCCATGATGGGAATAGCATCCCTCAAAACCGCCGTGGAAGGAAACGACGGGGGCCTGAGGCTGAGGGGTTTACACCAAATAACACGAGTTAGGAAGTCTGTAGAAACCCGTGTCATCAGTTACTTCTGTCAGTCGCCTACGACGGGTAAGGCACAATGATGTGAATTACAGGTAACCTGATACAACATGTTATCCCACTGGTGGATGGAATCGATTGGAAAAAGTAGAATAGACATCCACCCTCGCTGTCCTTGTTAAAAAAAAAAAGTCTAGGGATCAGCAGATGGCGTAATGGTTACGTCACCGGATCACATGGGTGACCGGGGTTCAAGTCCTGGACCTGGTATCTTGAAACGGGTTGGGCATGTGCTCACCCAAAATCCCCTGAGGAGAACGGAGAAGGCATTGCAGCATGGCCATTCTCCCTGGGAGGAGGTGGGTATTTCTCATTTTCTGTCTCTCTATTTCTCCTCCAAGTGCCTTGTAGCAAAAATCTCTCTTAAAAAAAGAAAAAAGTCTAGTGGGAGAGACAGGCGAGGTGAAGGGAGGACAGGATGGATCAGTGTTGGTCCTCATTTACTTTTTAAATGTTTACAGCCTGGCTCATCCTGTTCTGTAGACATTGTCCTTGGTGAGGTCACTAGTTGCTGAAAAATAGACGCTTTATAGACCATAACAGGACAAATGTAAAGACTGGGCCTGACTACTCATCGCCCAGGTAAGCCAATTTCTGAGATAATGAGAGTTTGTTTAGAGAAAGGTTTTATTACAGAGAAGATGCCACTTGGGAGAATGTAGAGACCAAGACTTTTTTTTTTTTTTGACAGGTTTATTGCTATAGGGTGCTCGCCAGAAAGACAGAAAGTGAGAAATCACCCCTGGTGATTTCATGGATGGCTATGCCACAATCCCTTCTCCTCCATTCTCCTCTTGGGATCTTGGGCATGCATGCACATGTGCCTGGTGTGAGTTTAAGCCACCAGGTCCAGGACTCAAACTATGGTTGGCTACATGGGAGTCCAGCAACATAGCCATATGCTTGAAAAATACACTGCCAAATGTGTACACTGCCCAAAATCCTGAAAAGAGAATGGAGGAGAAAGGACCTTGGCATGGCCATTCTGCCTAGGGGTGATTTCTCACTTTCCCTATCTCTGGATCTCCATCTCTGTCTCTGGATAGTGCATGCCCTATGGCAAAAATAAAAATTAAAATGTCGAATAATTAAGGCTATCACAATGTGGGTACTACAGGACCATAAGCATAATGTGATAGCATCAATTAGTCAAGAGGAAAAGAGAGTATGAGCTCAAATTATTGTGTAGGGCATATGTCTTCATCTTTAAAAATGAGGTAAACCTGGTAAATATGTATTTAAGGCCAAAAAGAATCTTTTTTTCATAATTCTCAGGAGCCAGTGTCAACACCTCATCTTACAGTCCTAATGGTAGGATTTGACATTGTTGGCTTCTTTGAAATTCTCTTTTTTTTCATGTCTTAAATCTTTGTCTCCTCACAATCCCTTTTCTATCACATTCTTGGGCTTTATTCTCAGGTTCTTGAAGGAAACTAAAAATAGCAAACACTTTCTTCTTTTGGGGAGAGGAGGTGGGATTTGATGTTGTGAGATGGTGAGGCCTAGTGGGAAGTGATTGGGTCACAATGACTGCATGGCACCACTCCTGTAAATAGATTAACGATGTCTCAGGAGACCTAGTGAGTTCTAGTTCTCATGGGAATGGGTGGGTTCTCATAAGAGCTAGTTATAAAAATGAAGAGAACCATTTGCAGCTTTCTCTCTCTCTGCATATACCTGCCATCCTGGGCGATTCCATCAGCTACCAGACTGTGAATAATAAAGCCCTGTTTCTTTGCAAATCACCCACTCTCAGATATTTCTATTGGCAAAGCAAAAACAAAGGAAAACAAGGACAAAAAGTCCTGGTGAAGTGAGTAGGTGTATTTATCCCTCAAGTGTCCCCAAGGACTTTTTCATCCAGCTATCTTCTCTTCTTTTTCTTGGAGAGATTTTTGCTATAGGGCGCGTGCGCTCACCAGAAAGACAGAGAGAGACAGAGAGATAGAAAGCAAGAAATCACCCCCCCAGGGGGGATGGCCACGCCACAATCCCTTCTCCTCCGTTCTCCTCTCGGGACCTTGGGCACACACGCACACATACCCAGCACAAGCTTAAGCCACCAGGTCCGGTACTCAAACTGTGGTCAACTACAGGAGAGTTCAGCAACATAGCCATTACGCTAAGTGTTGGTCCCCTCATCCAGCTATCTTCTCCAAGTTCTAGTAGCCATTTCATTTCCTTCTTCTTTTGGGCCTATGCTGATATAGGGTCTCTGGTGTTGAGAGTTTTGGAATACTCTACTCACTGTCAGTTTCTCTAAACTCTGCCCCTTTATTAAATCTTCGTCAAATTACCCAGTTTATAGATGCCAGTAACCGAACTGTCACAAAGTTTTAGATTTAATTTTCGTTAATAGATATTAATATATATCAGTATTATATTTAATATTTATTAAATTATATTAGAATTAAAATAATATTCAATAGTATTATTATATAATATTTAGTTTTACTTTAGTAGAAAAAATGAAACAAGTTGAAGGATAAATATTTATTTGCTATAAGAGATATTATTTCTAAGAGCTACCTATTGAGATAAAAAAAACTGTTGTTTTAAATTGAAATAAGTGGGCCAGAAGGCAGTGTGGTGGTCAAGGTGCTAGATCCCACATGGCCAATTCCACAATTCAAGTCCCGGACCAAGTGGCTTGAAAAATACTCTGGGCACGTGTGCGTGTATACCCCAAATCCCAAGAGAAGACCAGAGGAGAAAGAAGACCCTTGGAGAGTGATTTCTCACTTTCCCTCTTTCTCTGTCTCTCTCTGCCATTCTATGGTGAGCACGTGTGCCTTATAGCAAAAATTAACAACAGCAGCAAAACTGAAACAAATTATTTCTTTAAGTCTTCTCTTGTACTAGTCCTGAGGTTTGGTCATGAAAGGAGCCAGGTCCCAGATGGTAGACCATAGCCTTTGAATCTTGGTCCCAGTGTCTTGAAAAACATGCCTGACAAGTATATGCCTGTGTGCCCCAAATTCCAACAAGATGGAGAATTAAGGAGAAGGAATTACTGCGTGACTATTTCCCACTGGGAGGTACTTTCTCCCTCTGCCTCTGTTTCTCTCTGGTAAATGCACTAGCCCTCTGGTACATTTTCTTTAAGTACCCTTTTAAGTTGGAGATTTTAAATGTGTTTTAATTTAAACTATTGTTCTTGACTCCCAGCATGAAGTGATAAATGCATTTGAGATCTAATAATTTTTCTAACCATATTTCCCCACCCATTGATTTTTGTTAGTTATATTATTTTCTTTCTTTTTATTTATTTATTTATTTATTTATTTATTTTTATTTATTTATTTTTTTTGGAGAGGTTTTCACTATAGGGCACGTGCGCTCGCCAGACAGACAGAGAGAGACAGAGAGACAGAAAGTGAGAAATCACCCCCCAGGGGGGATGGTCACGCCGCAATCCCTTCTCCATTCTCCTCTCGGGATCTTGGGCATGCACGCACATGTGCCCGGTGTGAGTTTTAAGCCACTGGGTCCAGGACGCGAACCGCAGTCGACTACGTGGGAGTCCAGTGACATAGCCATTACGCTAACTGCTAGTTCCCAGTTATATTATTTTCTGCCTTACTCAAATTTATCTCATTTATATTGTATTCTGTAACTACCATTCCTATAATTGTAAGTACTGATGATAATTTTAAATGGATCAATTTTATAATATCGTAGATTATTTTATGTGGCTTTTCTATTTTTTTAAGAATTATTTTCTTTAACTTTATTTATTTATGTATTTTAATTTGACCAGAGAGGGACAGAGAGAGAGAAAGAGGAAGAGAGAGAGAAAAAAGAAAGTGAGAAAGCAATCTGCCAGTCTGGGACTCAAACCGTGGTCAGCCATGGGGGAGTCCAGCACCCTCAATCACCACACCACCCACCAGTCCCAAGGCTATTCTATTTCTAAGACTTTACTTTGATTAACATCTAAACTAACTGAATTTCATGGTTGAATATTGTTAAAAATTGCTACTATTTTTTTTTTGAAAGTTTCATCAGGGAGGTCATATTTCTTTAATTCTTCCGTCTTTGAGAATGTCTGCTTTTATCTTTCTACTTAAATTTTTGCTGTTATTCTTTCTTTCTTTCTTTCTTTTTTTCTTTCTTTCTTTCTTTCTTTTCTTTCCTTCTTTCTTTCTCTCTTCATTTCTCTCTCTTTCTTTCCTTCTTCCTTTCTATTTTTAACCGAGAGAGATTTTTGCTATAGGGTGCATGTGCTTGACAGAGACAGAGACAAAGAGACAGAGAGCAAGAAATCACACCCACCTCCCCAGGAGGGATGGCCATGCTGCAATCTCTTCTTCACCAGCCTCCTCTCAAGATTTTGGGTACACATGCATACATGCTTGGCATTAGATTCAAGTCACTGGGTACAGGACTCTAACCATGATCCACCACATGGAAGTCCAGTGAGTTAACGATTATGCCATCCGCTGGTCCCTTGAATGATATTTTATCTGGGCCTAATATTGTTAGGTCACATTTTCATTTTGTCAGAATTTTGTAAACATTGCTCCACATGTTCTTGAATTAAATGTTTGGTTTTTTTGTGAGATTTTTTTTTTGCTATAGGGTGCGTGCACTTGCCAGACACACAGAGAGAGACAGAGAGACAGAACACGAGAAATCACCCCCCAGGGGGAATGGCCACAACACAATCCCTTCTCCTCCTTCTCTTCTCGTGATCTTGGGCACGCATACACACGCACCCGGCGTGAGTTTAAGCCACTGGGTCCGGGACTAGAACCGCCATCGACTACATGGGAATCCAGCAACATAGCCATTACGCTAACTGCTGGTCCTGTTTTTTTTGGTTTTTTTTGTTTTTTTGAGATGTCTAACACTAACCAGATTGTTTATCACTCATAAATATAGCTTCTGTTATCTGGCTAGATATCGGAAAAATGTGTTTTACTCTTCAAGTTCAATAACTTAATTAGGAGTGATCTTAGTCATGAATAACTTTTGTGCCTAGTGATTTTTATCAGAATTTCCAGTAACATGGTATCTTTTTAAAAAGTAATTGTTTTTATTTTTATTTATTCATTCATTTATTTTAATTTGACCAGAGAGAGACACAGAGAGAGAAAAAGAATGGGAGAAAGAAAGCCACCAGGTCCAGGACTTGAACCGTGGTTGGCCATGTGGGAGTGTCCAGTGTCTTAACCACCACGCCACCTGCTGGTCCCCATGGTATCTTTTTTTTTTTAAGCTGCAGGTTTACTTCTTCCTTCATTTTAGGGAAACTCTCTTTTAATACATCTTCTGGCATTCCATTGGTGAATTCTTTCTTCAGGGATAGTAACTGTCCTTATGCTGAATTACTTTATCTATCTTCCATATTCATTAACATCTCTCTAATTTCTTAAAGTTTTGTTATTTTCTTCTATATATTTTTAGTAATTTTCTCAAGCCAGAAATAGACCTACACAAATATTTCCTACTATTTTTTTTTTTTAATTTCCCAAAATGTATGTGCACTCTCAGAGGAGAGAGAAAATAAGAATACACCTCCCATGGGGAATGGTCATGCCGCAATCCCTTCTCCTCTATTTCTACTTCCTTTCAGGATTTTGGATATGCATATACACATGCTAGAGTGTTTCTCAAGCTGCCAGGTTCAGGACTCAAATTACAATCCTGACCATATGGGATCCAGTTGCCCCAACCACCAAATCCAAGGGCTAGTAGTCTTGCCCAAGTAATTTTTGACAAAGATAGAAACGCAATTTTTGTGTTTTTTAAAAATTTTATTTAGTTATTTATTCCATGAGAAAGAGAGACAGAGAGATACATAGAGAGACAGGCATCCCCAATAGGATTTTCATGTCATGAACCACCCCTAGTTTTGGCCAGCCCCAGATCATGGGCACACATGTACCTCATGTGTTCACAAAGGTCTCCAGATATGAACCTGGAACTTTCTTATTTAGTTCAGTCTTGCGGAGTATGGCATTACTGCTGCCTTTGAGGGCAGGCTTCTCAACAAATGCTGCTAAAGCAATTCAATATTTATAGTCTCCTCTGCTTCCTCTGCAGAAATGAATCTCAACGTGACCTCATGCCTTACACAAAAACTAATGCAAAATGGATTATGAACTTAAAAGTAAAATTATAAAACTTTTAAAAGAATACATAATATAAATTCTTTGGAATATAGTGGTGGGCAAAGAGTTTTTAGACATGACACTAAAAGTTTAATTCATAAAAGGAAGAACTGATAAACTGGACATTATTAAAATTAAAACCTTGCACTATGAAAAATACTGTGAAGAAGATGAAAAGAGAAGCTACAGACTGGGAAAAAATATAATTGCAAGTCAAATATTCAACAAAAGACTTGTGCTAACTACATGGAAGACTCTCAAAACACTAAAACAAAACAAATCGCTAAACAGTCCAATTAGAAAATGAGTAAAAAACATGAATGGATATTTTAGTGGAGAAACCCAGATAGCAAATAAGCACATGAGAAAATGTCCAACATCATTAGCCATTGAAAAAAAATAAATCAAGGGACCAGCAGATGGTATAGTGCTTATGTCGCTGGACTCCCACATGGCCGACTACAGCAGTCCCTGACCCAGTGGTTTGAAAATCATTCTGGGCATGTGTGCATGTGTGCCCAAGATCCCAAGAGGAAAATGGAGGAGAAGGGATTGCAGCATGACCACCCCCCTGAGGGGAGTGATTTCTCACTTTCCCTCTCACTGTCTCTTCTCTCTCTCTGGTGAGCACATTCACCCCAAGGCAAAAACCTCTTTAGAAAAAAATAGATAAATGAGAAAAATACAAATTAAAATGATGAAATGCCACTACACATGTAGCACACTGGATCAAGTGGAGAAAATGAAAAAGCATCAACAATACCATATGCTGGCAAGGGTGCAGAGAAATGAAATCACCTGTACATTGCTGGTGGGAATGTAAAATTCCAGAGTGGTATATGCCACTTACTGTATTACACAGCAAATGGATTCTTGGGTTATCCCAGAGAGAAGAAAACTTTTGTTCACACATAAACATCTAAATGAATATTTATAGCAGCTTTATTCATAGTAACTAAAAACAAACTATAGTACATCCATACATGGAATACTACTTAATACTGAAAAGGAATGAACTATTGATAAACAACACAATTGAATAGAACTGAAGGGAATTATGTTAATCTCAAAAGGAATGATAGTCTATGATTCCATTTCTATAATATTCTTGAAATGACAAAACCATGGAAAGAATAGGTTAGTAGTTTCCAGGGATTTAGGAAGGGCTGGGACAAGAAGAAAGTGATTATGGCTATAAAAGTGTAATATGAGGGGTCCTTGAGGTAATGGAATTGTTTTCTGGTGGTGGTTACATAAATCTACAGATGTGTAAAATTGCATAACATTTAACTAGATACAAACAAAAGCATATAAAACTGGCAAAATAAGAAGGTCAGTGGAGGGACCAGCAGTTAGCATAATGGCTATGTCGCTGGACTGCCATGTAGCCAACTGCGGTTCAAGTCCCAGACCTGCCTGGTGGCTTAAACTCAAGCCAGGCATGTGTGGGTGCGTGCCCAAGATCCCAAGAGGAGAATGGAGGAGAAGGGATTGCGGCATGGCCATCCCCCCTGGGGGGTGATTTTTCGCTTTCTGTCTCTCTGTCTCTCTCTGTCTGTCTGGCGAGCACACGCGCCCTATAGCAAAAACCTCTCCAAAAAAAACAAAAAAGGAAAAGAAGAAGAAAAAAAGAAGGGCAGTGGATTGTATTAATGCCAATTTCCTAGTTGTGGTGATGTATTATAGTTATGCAAGATATTACCACCTTGGCCAAACTGGATAAAAGCTACATGAGGTCTCATGCTATTTCTTACAACTTCTGTTGAACCTATGATTATGTCAAAATTTTAAAAATTATTTAAAGGAAAAAATGAAGTTACATTTCTAAAAAAGTCTTTTATTATAGGTAAGATATACTTCTTTCTATCAATTGATCATTAAGTATCTCAGTCACGCATTCAAATACACGCACATACACACACCAGTCACAGGGGTCCTTATACAAATTGAAATAAAAAGAGAATTTCAGAATTGTTCACCCAGCCATGACTAATAAAGCAATAAAGAGAACTGAAAATGAATTGGAGCAAAAAATCTTTGCATGTTTCATAAAGCTTTCGTGATCTAGTCTTTTCTACAATGGTCCCCTGGTGATGAGGGAGCGATTAGTGTGCTATGAGCTGTGTACTGTGACAGTTTGAGTATTTCCCTGCATCTGGCTGTGGACTGGCAGCCTTTGTGCACAGACTGGACTCATTGAAGTGCTTTGGCTTTCTTCTTTTTTGTTTCTTGCCTCTTAATGGAGGTTATACTGAGTAGGAAGTAGGCCCTGATTTGAATGTATAATTACCATGGGAACGGAAGCCACATTCAGTCCCTGGGAATGTGCACTATGGCCCCAAAATGTCTATTGACAAAGTCCTTCTTAGGCAGTTTTCTGTGTTCTGAATGTTTCTGCATTTGAGTGAGTGTGCATATGTATCCCTGTGTACTTATGTGCTTATACATTAGCTGTTTTTTTTTTTTTTCTTTGAGGATGGATGGAGAAGAAACTGTGAGGCACTTTATAAAAATACTTCACATTCTTCAAGTTTTGGGGTTGTTCTTATTAACTAGGAATCAACTATAATTAAGTATAGTAGAAGGAAAATAATTTCTAAAAAGCTCCTACCTACCCCCATTCAAGCCACCAATCTCTTCCATAGGAATATAATCCCAGCATTTGGATGCTAGTGATATCTGATTTTCTGACTTCTTTTCCTTCATTTTCCCTAATCTGGATGACCCCAAATTATGAAGATCTTTTTGTGCCCAGTGATCCTTCAGTGGTACTTGAATCAAGAATTGCCTCTTCATTTTGCTCTCTGTTGTTTATCCAGTTAGTGTTCCTTGACTAACCCTGGAATAATGTATACTAGGAGTTTCTGCCCCTAACTTCCATTCAGTCCACAAACCTTCCTGGAGGTTCCATCTGCCTGCAGTGGAGTCCAAAGGGACTTCCAGATACATGTTCTGATCTAGCTGTCTCCAGTGGTACCTTTAGCAAAGGGGCCTGATGAGTGCAATGGAGAGAAAGGGGACAGGGTCCAGATTCAGTAAAGATCTCAACAGAATTTTTCAAGAATATTTTACTAGGCCCATTTGTGGTGGCACAGCAGTTAGCGCAACACTCTGCAATGCTCAAGGCCACATGGAAGACAAGGGTTAGGTACCTAGATCACCATGCACATGCCAAGCATGTATATATGCCCATAATCCTGGTTGTCTGGGAAAGGCCAGGGGAGAGGATTATAGTTTGAGACTGTGTGGGAGCACCTCTCTCTTTTTCTCTCAAAATAAATAAATAAACTTAAAAAAAAAAAAGGAATTCCAAAATCACTTGGATCTCAAGATGTTATTTTAATTTTTTTTAGGAGAGGTTTTTGCTATAGGACATGTGCACTCGCCAGAAAGACAGAGACAGAGAGACAGAAGGCAAAAAAAATCACCCCCCGCCCAGGGGTGATGACCATGCCACAATCCTTTCTCCTACATTTTCCTCTTGGGATCTTGGGCATGCATGCACATGTGCCTGGCATGAGTTTAAGCCACCCAGTCCTGGACTTGAACCTCTGTTGATTATGTGGAAGTCCAGCGACATAACCATTATGCCATCTGCTGGTCCCTCAAGATGCTATTTTTAAAGACATGGTTATAAAATTCTTTTTGGAAATAATTGGACTTACTTTTAATGTTAATATTTGCTCAGTTATCTGAAAAAAATAGCAGATTTAGAAACTGTACAGATAATGATTTTCTAATTTACTGACTTAGAGCTTTGCTTTAGTGCCGATGTCTAGAGAGAAAAGTTAATCAAGTCATTTTGATTATCTGAGTGCAAGTCAGTTTGATTATCTGAGTGCCTAGTCTTCTGTATGAATCATGAGCAACACATGCCTGGTATACTCAGGAAGGTCCCTGGCCTTGAACTAGTAACCCTCCTATGTGGGATTGTGTCAGAGAGCATTGTGTTGCTTTGCTGTACCTACTGCCCAGCACCCCCAAGATAATCTTGACTCACTTTTCCTCTACCTCATCTCTAGGCCTGATGATCTTTTAGCTTCCGTTAGTCTGGGAGCCTATGCATGTATTGTTCCCTGAGCCTGGAATACCTTTGCTTGCCTAACTTTTACTCATCCTTCTAATCTTAGTTCCAAATTCCTTCTTTAGAAAATCCTCAGCAGAGGTAAGCAGGTAGTGTGGTGGTTAAGGCACTGGACTCCCACAGGGCTGACCACAGTTCAGATCCTGGACCTGGCGACAAAGAATCACACTGGGTGCACGTGTGTGCGTTCCTAAAATCCCAGAAGGAGAATGGAGGACAAGGGATTGTGGTGTGGCCATCCCCCCTGGGAAGTGATTTCTCACTTTCCCTCTCACTATCTCTGTCTCTCTAGGGAATTTATGCCCTAAGGCAAAAGCCTAAAAGAAAAAAAAAAAAAAGCCTCAGCAGATACTCGCAGATACTCTGTATCAGATAATATCGATGGCCCATCTAGACCAGCAGTACTCAGCTAGGCTTCCATCTTGGAACCATCGCAGACATGGCTGCTGTTAACAGCTCACACTTTCACTTTTCTCCAAACCATTGCCTTTGGCCTGTGGGAACTGTTCTGGTAAAAGATGCCTGGAAAGTTATTCTGGTCCCAAAGGGTGGCCTGTCAACTGATGTGGGGTAAAATAGTTCAGTCCCTTTGTTTCTAAATGGGACAAACTGGAACCTGCAGTTTATGGTCAGAGCTCCCTGTGGGATCAGGTCGAGTCTTGAGTTCTCTGAAACCACATTTTGCCTTCCCCATGTGCAGCTCTCATCCTTTATAGGTGTCTCCTGAGAGTGCGCCCACCATGAATCACTTGCACCTGATTTCCCATTTCAGGCTCTAGTTCTAGAGAACCTGCCCTCAGAAACCCCCAACAAAAATGTCATTCCCCGTTATTGTCTCACATACACCCTCCTCTCCTCAGAACACTTTTCAAAAATAGCAATTTAATATTTGTTTGTAGATTTATTAATTTCCTGTTTGTCTATTAGCTATGAGGCTGATGAGCTGTGAGGGTGGAGACCAAACCTGGTTTGTCTACCTCTGTGTCCGGAACACTAGCACCATGCGCAGAAGCATGGAGGATCTCCTAGATTGTTGAGTGGATGGATGCATATGTGAATTTGGGATCTTTCTTTAAGATGAATAGAATGCTGGGACTGGCAAGTGGCATGGTAGTTGGGGTGTTGTACTCCCACAGGTTCAACTGTGGTTTGAGTCCCAGACCTGGTGGTTTGCTTTCTCACTTTCCCTTTCTCTCTCTCTCATTCTCTCTCTGGTCAGGTCAAAATAATAATAATAAATAAAATAATTTAAATAATATGAATAGAATGTTTACATTTTCTCTTGACCTTGACTTGGGTGGGGCCCAGAGAGATCTCAAAGCCCTAGCTGATGTGGAGTCCTCTAAGAGAGCTGTCTGACTACCTCCAATCCCGTCTGCTGGTACCCAGCTAGGGTTTTTTTCCCCCAGAAAGTGAGAAATATTCTCTGCACTAACAATAATACTTTCCATGATTTCAATAAGTTTGTGTTCTATAGAGATTCTGTAATAATAAGAGCCCTTTTAGTTCTTTATTCATTGACAACCAACTCTAATTAGCCCCCACCAGGTATGGACACTGTTTTAGCTGCTGTGGCTATAGCACTGACCAGCAGACAAGATCTCTACGCTCTTAAAGTTCAGCATTCACTGGAGACAGGGATAAAAAATGGCCGACTGACAAAGAAGTACAATAGATAGTGATGAGTGCTAGGAGGAAAAGTAAAGAATGATGAGTAAAGATGTAGGCTGTCAGAGTGGACAGAGAAAACCTCTTAGGTGTCATTAGAGGTCAATGACTGTGTAATTATAACCCAATATTCTAGTTACATAGTAATAACATAGTAATAGTATTTCTTTATGTTCTAAGTACAAACATTAGAAAACTAGACTTCTTATGAAAATGAAATGAATAAAAGAATGACATTAACTTATATTCTTGCTTCTTGAGAAGAACCAAGAGGAGGAAGAAAATGAAAAGAACATAGTTATGATAACGTGGTGACAATTTCTTTATTTACTTAAATCGTGATGAGAAAACC
>NW_006159500.1:2498028-2510493 GCF_000334495.1 Tupaia belangeri chinensis | reverse complement strand
GCAGCATTAGGCCACTTGCCCTAGGAACCAAGTATGGAATTTGAACCTAATCAAAGACTTTCTGACTCCCAAACCCATGCTTCCTTTTAACCATTATATTTTACTCTCTTTTTCTCTCTGTTTTTCATTTTATTTATTTATCCTGGACTATTTATAAGTAAAAGTTTTAAAATGTAAACTTCTCTGTTTGAAGAAAAGTCATAACTAGATAAAACCTTAAAACTTTGTTAGTCTTAGGAACTGTGTTAGTCTATGGTATTTCATTGAGCATTTATAATGTATTTAACTTTGATCTTATATGAATGAAAAAAATTCACTGTAGAGTATTTCATTTCATTTTATTTGTTTCTGTTGGGTTTTTTAGTTTTGTATGTTTTTTCAAAGAATTATTTATTTTATTATTTAAAGACAGAGAAAACTAGCCACCAGGTCCAGGATTCAAACCACAGTCAGCCATGTGGAAGTCTAGCACCATAACCACCACCCCACCTGCTGGCTCTGGCTTTGCTTGTTAACTGATGACCTATTCAGTCAAAAAGCATGAACTCACTGCCTGGGAGAGTCATCAGTAGTTATCTATTTACTTTGTAATAATTATGGCAACTTTATTTCATGCTCTATTGTATTTAAAGCTTATTCATATGTATTATCTGTTCCTTCTTGCAACATACCTGTGTGTTAGTGAGTTAGATAAAGCAGGTATAAATGTCTCCATTTTATAAATATGGAAATCAGGGCTCCAATTAAGTACTTGCTAAAGTTCGTATAATTACTGAAGGAGACATACAAGACACTGAAGTCGTAACCAACCCAGTGCTCCTTCATTACCCACTCTCTTTCAGTCTGAGTAGGGAAAACTATGTGGCCTGACAGGAGGATGGGAGGTTGTTTCCCAGCTGCATTTGCTAGTCCTCACTACTTCCTCATCCCTTTATGGATCTTTCAACTTTGCCCCATCCCTGTAAATCATCCTGCTGTTACATTATCTCCAGTTAAACTCCTTGTGTGCAATTCTTTCTTCCTGCCAGGATCCTTACTAATAAAGGGTCCCTCGTGAACTAGAGATTCAACAGAATAATAAGAATAGACTCTTACATGCTGCAGGTCTTGGTGACAGTTTCTCAACAGCACTTTGAAATATAACAAAAGGTACTACACTGACAGTCAAACCATAATGGATCCCCCAAAGCTTTACAGCAATAATATTTCAGAGGTGTTGAAAAGACAATCTAAAATCCCCCTTGTTCTTCTGTTATTACTGCAGCAATGTCAGCATTTAGGATTTGGCCTGGATTGTTTAATAGAAATGCAGCCCAGGGTTTAGGGAGTATTTTAATGACTTCTGCCTAGAGATTCTTTCCACCCACTGAAGAAGCAGATAGGAACGGAAAAGATAGAGCCACATAAATAAGACCAGGAAGGTTTTATGTGCATTAAGTAGTCTTCTGCATTATACATTTCTTATAATGTATATAAATAGTGTTTTCAATGTGGGCCTTTTTACATAGCTGTTCATTAGTGGGTGTTGAATTCCATTTTTTGTATCTGTAGGTTGCCCTCCAACCAATTAAGTTGAAAATAGAGGTTCCCCCCTCCCCATGATTAATTGCTGAGCAATAGCCTGAAGAGTCTTCAGGGCATTGAGATTGATTCTTTGTACTGTTGAGTTGTAAGGAAATCTGCTGTAAAGTAAAACAGAATGGCTGCAGATTGCAATGTTGCTCATTAGTGAAGCTCATGCTTTTGCAATGTGGTGATTAGGATTTTCCTTCAGGGAGGATCAGGCTGCAATATCGACACACAAGTGTTTTTCCTTCTAGACATTAACTACCAAGAATATTAAAAGATATACAAAAAGTAGGCCTGTCACTTTAGTCTCAAATCATCCTGCTTCTACGGTAAGCAGGACCTTTCTCAGGCATCTATGCCTGAGAGAATTTGAATTCTTTTTTCATATTCAAAGAAGGTGGGCAGGGGATGATGAGTAAAATGATTCATTTATTTGCAGCAAAGAAATGGAAATTTCTTTGGGGGAACTATATGCTATCTATATTTACATATATGTATGTACAAACATTTATACATATGTAGGGAATGCAAAAGTTGTTTTCCATCTACAAATCTACCTATAGAACTTACTTTAAAACCAGTATTCATTTAGGATTAAATTTAATAATGTGTTTATTTTATTTATTTTTAGACAATTTATTTGTACTTATCTCACATCAAGTCTTTTATATGTATATGTACTTTTATTTTTATTTTATTAAGTAAAATATTTTACTTAAGGGTGAGCCTGTGGTCTGGTGGCTAAGAAGCTGGATCCCACATGGTCAACTGCAGTGTCCTAGACCCAGTGACTTGAAAAACACTCTACATGCTTATGCAAGAGTGCCCAAAATCCCAAAAGGAGAAAGAGGGGAGAGAATGGATTGTAGCATGACCATTCCTTATGGGGGAATGATCTCTCTTTCTCCCTCTCTGTCTCACTTTGGCAAGCACACATGCCCTCTGGCAAATGGCAAATTAAGAAAATATATATTTCATTCAATACAGCATTGAAATAGTAATAATATAACACCTTTAATTTTAATGAGGCAGGGACATTGGATTCATGCATTATACTAATGTATTCCTTTCTAGTTGATCAGAGAGATGATATTATCTTGAAGAATATACTAGTGTTGTGGTTGCAAACCTCCTAACAGTCATTTGGTTATCACATTTGAGTATGTTGAGATTTATCAAGTACATATGACCAGTTTACTATACCAGTGGGTAAGTTAATGTTTATTTCTGTAGAAAACTAGGCCCAATTGCTTACTACCATTATTGTGTATGTTTTAGTCTGCTTTTCTGTTCCTTATAACTGAACACTACACTGGGTAACTTATAAAGAAAAGAGGTTTATTTAGCTTATGGTTTTGGAGGTCCTAGATCAAGGGACCCTCTCTGGTGAGCATCTTCTTGAGGGTGAGAACTCTGTAGATCCTGAGACAGCATAGGGTGTCACATGGGAAGAGCTTGAATATACATCTCATTCCCTCTCCTTACAAATCCACCAGGACTTAATCATGAGGGCCCCACACCATGACCTTATCCAAGCCTAATCTTTTCCCAAAGGCCCACCTTTCAACATCATAGTCAGAGTAAGTTTTCACCCTCTTAATCCCATCAGAACCAATTTTCAATGCCTGAATTGGGGGTGGGAGACATTCAAACCATGACAGCATATTAAATTGATATTGTATATCCAGGTAATAATTTATCTTAATTCAGACTGTTGTACAAAAATTACTACAGACTGGGTAGTTTAACATTATTTCTCACAATTCTGAAGGTTGGGAAATCCAAGAGCAAGGGACTAACAGATCCAGTGTTTAGTGAGGACCTGTTGGTTTTTAGATTACTGTCTTCTTATTGTATCCACACAAGGAGAGAGGAGCAGACAGAAAAAGCTAGCTGTCTTCTTAAAAAGGCATTGATTTCATTTTTGGGGCTCTATCCTCATGAACTTTTCTAAATCTCATTATCTCTCAAAGCCTCCATCTCCAACTGCCATCACATAGAGAATTAGGATCTCACTCTCTGAAGTTTGGGATGCACATATTCAGTCTATAACATAACTACTCCACGTATATATAAACTTATGGTTTTCCTTGAAATCTTTCTTGGTCCTTACAGCAGCCTAGTAACAAGGCTAATAATATCACTGTTCTCCTACGGATGAGAAAATCGACACTCTGAGAAGTTAAGAAAATTTCCTAAGATTATATAGTTTGTAAGACAGCAAGATGAAGGACCAGCAGGTGGTGTGCTGGTTCAGGTGCTGGGTTCCCACATGGCCGACATTATATGGCTCTAGTCCCAGACCTGTTGGCTTGAAAATTATGCCAGGCTTGTGTGCATGCATGCCCAAAATCCTGAGAGGAGAAAGAGAAAGGATTGTGGCATGGTTGTTCCCCTGAGGGGAAGATATGATTTCTCATTTCCCTGTCTCTGTCTCTCTGGAGTGCACACACGCCCTCATGGCAAAAACGAAAACCAAAACGAACAAACAAAAGACAAGATGAAATGCTGGACCCAGCTACAGAGGCACATACTCCCCCAGCTGGAACCACATGGGGAGCCCATGTTTGATTTCTGGCCCACCCTAAAGTTTGAGTGCAGTAGTATACACCTGTAGTCTTAGATGGGAGGCTGCGACTGGCAGATCATGACAGCAAGACTCTGTCTTAAAGATAAAAGTGGTGGCCTCTGCAGCTTAGTAATTAAAGGAAACCAGATCCCATATGGCCATCTGTGTTTGAGTCCAGGCCCTGGCAGCATGAGAAGCATGCTGGACATGTTTGCATGTGTGCTTAAAATACCAACAGGATGAGGACCAGCAGTTAGCATAATGGCTATGTCGCTGGGCTCCCACATAGTCAACCGCGGTTCGCGTCCCGGACCCCATGGCTTAAACTCACACCGGGCATGTGTGCGTGCGTGTCCAAGATCCCGAGAGGAGAATGGAGGAGAAGGGATTGCGGCATGGCCATCCCTCCTGGGGGGTGATTTCTCGCTTTCTGTCTCTCTGTCTCTCTCTGTCTGTCTGACGAGCACACGTGCCCTATAGCAAAAACCTCTCAAAAAAAAAAAAAAAAACAGGATGGAGAGATGGAGGAGAAGGGATTGTGGTATGACCACATCCCATTGTGGGGCTCCTTGGTCCCTCTCTCTGCTGAGTGTACATATCCTTTGTCAATTAAAAGAGAGAGAGAGAGAGAGATGCTAAAAAGACCCCAAGGCTCTGGCCAAATTATATTTTATGGACTCCAGGCTTTATCTTACAAAATAACTGCCTAGGGAATTTTTCAGTTCCCAGAATGACTTTGGCCTTGAGTTTTATGATACTGAAGGCATGATGAGTTTATTTAACAAAATGAAGAAAAACTTGTTCAAACAAATTCTCCATAAGATATTATTGCTATTCTGAGTTATAGGATCAATATAGAAATCCATGTAGGCATATGATGTCTTAAGCACTCATCGACAGGGAAGAATTGACCTATTCAGGGAGAGTGGGAAAGGTTCTTTAAGGGAACTGTCTTCTCGGCCAAGAAAGAGGAAGAAGTCTTGCAGGAAGCTATGCAGGCAGAGGGCGCAGCAGAGGCTGTTGGGAGGAAGCAGGAGGATATGCAGAAGCTGGTGCGTACCGCTGGGAGCGAGGTCTGGTGGGCCTGGTAATCTTCATCCTGGATTAAAGGATGTCAGAGTTGGTGCTGGTAGACTAGTGAGATGACTAGTGCAAAAGTCCATGGAAGACTTACCTAGTCTAGAAGATGCTAATCACTTAATCCTTTTCTTAGTAAAAACAAACAAACAAAAAGTATTTATTTATTAGTTGGGGGGGGCACCCTTCCCTACCATCGGGGTTTTCATGCTGTGATCAACCCCCAGTCTCAGCTAGCCTGGATCATGAACATGCATGTGTGCACCCAATACATACAGGGAGACCCAAGGATGTGAACCTGGGATCTTCTTATGTGGGGACAGCACTGCAGAACATTGTGTTACTATGCCACCCGGCCCAGAAGGTGCTTTTTTTTTTTTTATTAAAAATAACTATTATATCTTAACTCGTTACACAATAAAACACCTCAATAGAAGCATCATACACTGATTAGCTTAAATTCTTGACTTGTTTCATTTGATCTCAAAACTTTGCAGGCAAGCTTCAGATGCCATCCATCAGCTATTTTTTCTTTTTTCCCACATTTTATTGATTCACAAAATACCTTAAACTAAAACTATAGACAAAGCTAGAATCTAGTTACAAATACACTATACTTTTCTTCTGAAACATCTTAAACTAATTAATTAATTTACATTCATTCCCTGAGCATTGTCATAGCATACAAAATGTGACTTCCCATCCAAAATATACTGCATTGTGGCTTAATCATACATGTTATGGTCATTAATTTTCCATTTCTAGTTTCATATAAATACATGTATATATATTTTTTACCCCTTTTTCTTACCCTCTGCCATTTCCCACCCTCCTCCCATACTATCTTAGGTGTCTACAGTTGTTTTCCATTTGGAGGTGTCTTTAATCCCAGTTTATTTCCTTTACTTCCCTCTTCATTCAGACTTTCTGGTTGATGTATGCAACTATAACAGGGCCCCAGTGAGGCAGGAGTGCTGGGTGATCAGACCCTATAACCATGTCGATTCTTGTCCTACGCGCATGAAGAATTAGACACAGGGAGGAGAGGAAAGTGTAATATATTAGGGAATAGAAAAAGCTTCTAGTGTAGAAGAAGGGGACCTGAGTGGGTTGCCAAAGAGTGTCTGGAGGTGACTGGTTTTTATCCAGCAGTCTAAGCAATGGACTAGCTTTCTGATTAGAAAGTGGGCTTCAAAAATTATTACATGGTAGCCTGAGTGATTTATTATCCTATTCTTTGTGGAGTCAGCAGACTATAGCATCCTGTACTTCTTGTTAGAATACAGTTACTGAATAGAAACTGTTGCCCTTAGCTACTGTTGCTTTGAGTCTCAATGCAGCCAGCTTTTTTCCTGTGGAAACTTAGCCATTGTGACTCCATCTTGGGCCTTTACCCTGTCTGTGTGCTCAATATCCCTATCTCCTGTGTTATTAGTTAGAAGTCATAAATTCTTTGGAGACATGAAAGAAGGGAGTATATTGTACATTAACCAGACCATAGAGGAAAAACACAGAGACTTCATTAAAAAGAAAAGCATAGTGGGACC
Source organism: Tupaia belangeri chinensis (assembly GCF_000334495.1). Lineage (NCBI taxonomy): Eukaryota > Metazoa > Chordata > Mammalia > Scandentia > Tupaiidae > Tupaia > Tupaia belangeri. The sequence goes on along the minus strand of NW_006159500.1, from coordinate 2,503,731 downwards.
AGCAGTTAGCTTAATGGCTATGTCGTTGGACTCCCACGTAGTTGACCGCGGTTCTCATCCCGGACCCGGTGGCTTAAACTCATGCCGGGCGCGTATGCGTGCACGCCCAAGATGCTGAGAGGAGAATGGAGGAGAAGGGATTGTGGCGTGGCCATCCCCCTTGGGGAGTGATTTCTCGCTTTCTGTCTCTCTGTCTCTCTCTGTCTGGTGTCTGTCTGGCGAGCGCACGCGCCCTATAGCAAAAATAAAAAAACCTCTCCAAAAAAAGAAAAGCATAGTGACTTCCTTTTGCAGCCCTTACCCTATCTACCTATAAGTGGAGTCTAGCTCCTATCTTACCAGTGAAATAGACTCAATGCATTAGGGAATAAAGGAATCATCAGAAGTTAGTTATTGTGTCATCATTCTGCTTGTATGAGAAAATGTTAAACTCTGAAGCAGTACCACATGGAAAGAACGAATAAATGTTTAATGTAAATAAATAGATGACTACTAACTTTTTTTTTGGAGAGATTTTCGCTATAGGGCACGTGCACTCGCCAGACAGACAGAGAGAGACAGAGAGACAGAAAGCGAGAAATCACCCGCTAGGGTGGATGGTCACGCCTCAATCCCTTCTCCTCCATTCTCCTCTCGGGATCTTGGGCACGCATGCACACGCATCCGGCGTGAGTTTTAAGCCACCGGGTCCGGGATGCGAACCGCGGTCAACTACGTGGGAATCCAGTGACATAGCCATTATGCTAACTGCTGGTTCCCATGACTACTAATGTTTTTGAAACCAATGCATTATGTTCAATATCTCTCCCTCATCATGAACCACAGATAGTATAATTTCTGATGTCTTTGAAATTCGTTTCTTAAATGTAATTTGTTAAAAGTGGTCCTCTGAGTGTGTGGTTAGGGGTGACCCCTGTCTTCTTTGTACAGAGGGTTGGTAAGAGCACATGCTCTAGTCAGGCTACCTGTTTGAATCTTCTTTTGCTTTCCTCATCAGCTTACCTGACAGGGCTGTCCAGTTAATTAAATTGGTTCATATATGCTCGAGTACTCAGTACAGTAGCTGCCAGATAATAAAGGCTCAATAAGCGTTGATTACTATTTTTATTTTTATTTCTGTCCTCCAAATTCTGTTTTCTAATATACATTCTATTATTACATACAAACAAAGTTATTTTCAAACTAGAAGTAGGATCAACACAAAATGTTAGCAGTGCTCATTTCTAAATGTGGAGATGGATAGTGATTTTATATTTATATCTTTATATCCTGATGTATTTTCCTAAATTTCTAGAGTAAACACAGATTCATTTATCATATAAAATATTCTTTTTAATACTCTTCCTCCTTAGATTATTGCCACAGGCAGGTAGAAGAATTAGGGAAACAGTAACAACACACAGTGCTTGAAATTTTTCCAGCTATCTCATCAGATAAAAAGAATGAAAAGAATGACTGAGCCCAGTGACTTGCTGGGTCTGAGCTGGGCTTACCTCCAGGACAATGTTGACAAAACAGTACCAGCTATGACTGCTTCTTATTACTGTGTAGCTCCCAAACATAGTCAACAACAAGCTGACAGCTGTGTTTGTTGAGCATTGGCCATAATACAACTCTAAACTGAAACTCTGTCTTCAGTGAACTGTTTAATGCTAAGAGCAGCTGAATTCTCCAGCTCTTCAATATATAAACATTCTAGACTAATTTAAAGCTCCACAGAGGCAGTGACTCACTTGAAACCCCCTGAGTACTTTAATCCTTACATTTGCCATCTTCATTATCATTCACAAGGCCAACAGATCAAATGTTAGCCAGACTTTATATACTTCACTGTGACTTTCAACTAAAGCCTTCAATATGGTCATTTTACTCTCTGAATATGTTTATCGATATGAATAGACAAGAGGAATGAATGGTATTCAAGAATTAGACTTGAAAGGGACCAGCAGATGACATAATGGTTACATTGCTGGACTCCCACATGGTTGACAACAGTTCAAGTCTTGGACTTGACAGCTTGAAACTCACTCCATGCGTGTGTGCACGCATGCCCAACATCCCGAGAGGAGAAGGGATTGTGGCATAGCCATTCCCCCCTGAGGGGGGATGATTTCTCACTTTCTGTCTCTCTGGGAAGTACACATGCCCTATAACAAAAACCTTTCTAAAAAAATAAATAAGAATTAGACTTGATAACTGGGTTGAAACATGTATTCAGAGAACAGGTATTAGAAAAAAGGTGCAGACACACTATCCAAGTCAGGTGAGGGGAGAATATAACTCCAAGTCACTGGGATATCCTAACTGATGAGAGACAAGTCCTGGAAGTCCAGAACTGGTGATACTTGGACATCCAGGCAATGGAATTAGGGATTCCATTGTTAGTTGGTGTTCGGACCACGTTGCTAGACTGATCATGAACAGGATCTTTATTCTTGATTCTCCTTGTGGATCTCTTCCTTGTGGAGTTGGGAGATGTGAAAAGAGGGTCACAAAGAGAGAATCTTGGTATCACACAAAGTACCATGATTCAGGTGCATGGGAACACGGCAGAGGTCCCGTTCTCAAAGCAGAACCAGGTGGCCAGGAAAACCAGTAGCCAGGATGAGTTGATGTGGAGGCAAGGATTGTCCTAAACACCGGTGCAAAGCTAAGTCACTTGGTGGGAAGTAGAGGCTGGGCGGGTATGACGTGGCACTAGACTTGTGGGAGGAGAAGAATTTAAGTAGTTGGAAACTAAATAGAACCTGATATTAATAGAAACAGCAGCAAGACTTTGCATACATGGTCACTAACCTAATGATGCCCCTACAAGGTAAGTATTATTTCTATTTTATAAATGAGGAAACGAGGGCTTAGAGAAGGAAAGTAATAGCCCAAGGCCAGAAAGTTAAGAAGTGAGCTGAGATCTGCCTGACTCTGAACCTATGAGCATTTTACTACTCCATGAACACATTTACTGCTTATGTATATGAGCACGGTGGAGTCAAAATTTTTTTGTCTTAGGAGAAATGTTGAGCAAGCAACCTATAGTTAATGTTAAAACAATAACGTTATTTTTTTAATTGCCATGGGTGCATGTGCTCATCAGAGAGAGGAAGAGGGAAAAAGCACCCCATAATATGGCATGGTCATGCTGCATACCCTTTTCTGTTTCTCAGTCTTGTGAGGATTTGGGCACTTATGCACACTTAAACACCCCACATGTTTTTTAAACCACCCGGGGCCAGGATTCAAACAATGGTTAGCCATGCAGGATCTGGCGTCCTTAGCTACTATGCTATAGCTAGTCCAAGCAATAACTTTGTTATTCATGAATAAGTAAGCTTAAGCCTCAATCAAGATGGTAGTATTGAAAGCATATATTTGTTATTTCATATTGTAGATAACAGTGAAGTCTGTCATCATTTTATGGAAACAAACCTAGAATGATAGGAACTGATGGTAACTTCAACCATTCTTGCTAATCATTTTGCTAATGTCATGAAGGGCCTATAAGTTAATGCCAGCTGGTAGCTGGGTGGGTTCTTATTTTACAAAATTAGAGTAGTTAAGAAGAAAAGAATGAGGCCCAAATGAGGTGATGTTAAGGTGCCACTGAATGTTACTGGAGCCGTATGGGATGGACCTGGGTTCAGATCCTGAGTCAACCTACACATGGTGGATGTCTAGCTAGAAGGCTTGGGGGAAGAGATCACCACTAATGAGACTCCGTCAAGGGTACCTCTCCCTCTCTTTTATAAAAGAAAGAAATAAACTTGAAAGAGAAAGAAAGAAAATATTAGATGTATATTGAGACGAATTGTTATTCGGAGAGTTTAAGGTCATGAGCACATTGAGACCCAGCCCCATCCTTCTGTAGCAAAACTAGTAATTTCATTGCCTATACCCATAGCCATAAAACACAAAGATGACAGATACGTGAGTGCATCTTTACCATTTACAAGCCTACATTCTGTATCTTGATTTCACAGTTGTATGAACATATTTTGGGGTCATGGGGAAATGAAGCAGGGAAAGGATAGGCTAAAACCGATGGCATTAAAACCACCAGGCATGAAGTGTACTCTGACAAAGTCAGACTGACCAACTCCATGCATAGAGAGAGAGAACTCTAACAAAAGAGAGGAGGGGCACACATTTGGTAAGGTTCGGGATCCATCTAAAACATTCTGAGGATGGTGTAAGGAATTGAGGGCTAGCTCTGTATTGTCTGCTGTTCCTGCAGTGGATTATGTAGAGGTAGGGCCAGCCCCATGACCTAGTGGTAAGGGAGCTGGATCCCACATGACCATCTGTGGTTCAAATCCCAACCTAGTGGCTTGGAAAATACTCTGGATAAATGCATACTCCAAATCCCAACAGGATGGAGAAATAGAAACTGGGATTGTCACAGGATTGTGAAACATGCCACAGGGTGGTATGTGGATGCTTTCTTCCTCTCTCTGTCTCTTTCTAAAAAGCATATATACCTTCAGGCAGTTAAGAAGAGTAGGGGTAAATCGGGTTGGGTGCTGCCATGAGGCGAATGTGGGTTAGCAATTAGGATATCCAGTAAGGGGTGGGAATAATAAAATAGGTCAGGAGCATCATTGGAAAGAAAGCATTAGTTATTCAAAGAGGAAGCTATTGTGACATTTTACAGTGATCGCAAGACCTTGGGAGAAACAATCATTTCTGTTAATTTCACATCTGGTTTTAAATCTGTTCGCTCCCTTCCTCTGCCTGATCAACTGGATTGTTTTGTTCTTCAATTCGAGCTGAGGTTTCATCTTTCAGTTCTGAAAACTGGAAGGTAGGAGGTTGTTTTTGTCATCCAGCAGACTCCTGCATACTATAGTCTGTGAACCTTGGTTTTAGATCTTCTTATCATCATTGTGCCTATGACCTTCAGTCCTGTCCTCTGAAGCAATATTTGCAGCATAACCTTAATGAGAACACTGAATGCATGCTTATAAAGTCATAAATAACAGAACTTTCTGGATGACTGGACTGGACAGTTTATGAAACCTAAGTGCCTGCCAGGCACAGATACCTTGAATAAAACAGCTCCTGCCAGTGCCTTTTGATGTGAATGTATTCTGGTCTTTGTTAAAACCATATCATGCCCCCCAATCCCATCATACTTGCTATATTTTAAAACTCTTGCATCAACTCCATAGTTCAGTGGTTAAGTTCTGTTCTTTGAGAGCCAGATCCCACAAGGCCAACCATGGTTCAAGCCCCAGCCTGGTGATTAGAAAAACAAACTGGGTGTATATGCATGCCTAAAATCCTGATGGGAGGGAAAAATAAAGGAGAAAGGATTGTGATGTGACCACATCACATCATGGATGTACTTTTTCTCTCTCTCTGGCAAGTGAATAAAAATTCTCTCTCCTGGAAATAAAAAAATTAAAAATTAATAAAACTCTCAAGGGGCTTCCTTGTACATTTATGATATAAAACAGATTTCCTAATGACCCTTCCTGTCTCTCCAATTTCATTTTCTACCATTGTCCTTCTTTTCTAAAATTTTTAAAATTTAAAAATTTTTGTTTTACATACTTTCATTGGACATCACCACAGCATACAAAATGCAATTTTCCAGCCAGAATACACTGTAGAGTGGCTTAAACATACATGTTATCATCAACAAATAATTTTCCATTTCTTATTTCTGGTGTGTGTGTGTGTGTGTATATATATATATATATATATATA
>NW_006159500.1:2483245-2497569 GCF_000334495.1 Tupaia belangeri chinensis | reverse complement strand
AGTGAAAAAAAAAAAAAAAAAAAAAAAAAAAAGATAGTTTTAGCTTTAATAAATCAAAATCAAAAAATGTTAAGAGAACTTTGCTTAATACTCAAAGCTAGAAAAAAGGTTAGGATTCTATTTGAAGAGTAGGTACATGGACCTGTCCACAACTTAAGAAAAGACAAAACTCCTTAATACTGGAAAACAAAGCATAGAAGGTCAGTAATGTTTTAGTCAAAAGTCATAAAATTCTATTTCACCAGTTCAAGCTCATGTACTTTATTTTCTGCCATGGTCCGATCTCTCCGTTTAAATTTGGAAGATGATATTCAACTCTGTACTTGTTCCTACCATTAAGCTGGCCATTTTCTTAGCTATTTTAGAACTCTTATTTCTGTGTGTTTGACTTTAGTCTTCCTGAGATAGCACTCCCTTCTGAACTTCTTGGCGAGCTGGTCTGGTGTTGGTAAATTCTTTCAGGTTTTGTTTATCTGAGAATGCTCTTCTCTTCTCATATGAAGGATAATCTTGCTGGATATAGTATTCTTGGTTGAAATTGTTTTTCACTCAACCCTTTGAATATATTTTCCTATTCTTTCCTTGCTCACATTATTTCCAATGAGAGGTCTGCTGTTAGCCTGATGGGATATCCTTTGTCGGTAATATGATGTTACTCTCTTGCCAGTCTGAGTATCTTGTCTTTGTCTGTGGTTTTGGTCAGTCTGGCTATAATGTGTATTGGAGAAGATCTTCTTGGCTTGATCTTATTTGGTGCCTTCTGTATTTCTTGGGTCTGGATCTTTGAATGTCTTTCTAGCTTTGGGAAGTTTTCTTTCAGGATTTCATGGAATAGATTGTCAATGCCCTTATTAGTCTCTTCACCTTCTGGGATACCAGTTACCCAGATGTTTGGATGTTTAATGGTATCTAGTGTTTCTTGTATATTATTCTCATTTTTTTCTCAGTCTTCATGTTGGATTTTACTAGTCCGGTGATCTTGTCTTCTACATCTGAGATTCAATTTTCTGTATGATCTAGTCTGCTTTTAATACTTTCAAAGGAGGTTTTGACTTCCTGTATTGTATCCTTCATCACCAACAGTTCCATTTGGCTCTTTTTTATGGTGTGTATTTCTTCTTTCAGCTCTCGCAAGAAATTCCTCGCCTCCTGGGACTCATTGGCTTTTTTCTTCTGGTATTCCTTGTCCCTCTTCTCTTCCATCTCTGTTAGTTTTGTCATTATGAGTACTCTAAATTCTTTATCAGACATTTCCATGATTTCCATTGTACTGTCTGTGGATAAAGAGGAGCTATTCTTTTCCTTTGGGAATGAGGTATTTTCTTGGTTTCACATATGTCTTGTGACCAGCGATTTCTAGTCAGCTGATGGGTTATCCGTTTCTTCCTGAATTGTAGAAGATCAATTTGAACAATCAGAGGTGTATAGGAGGATGTGGTCTGAAAACCGTTTGGCATTGCGTTTTTCTCCCAGGGGAGATTCTCAACAGAATATCTTCATCACTCTTATCTCTGAAATCACTAGATCTCCGCTCTCATGGTGGACTCAGCCTTCTTCTGGCCTGCCTTTTTTTGCCAGGGAAGATTCTCAGCAGAACATCTCCATTGCTTTTATCGCTGAAATCACTAGATCCAGCCTTGTGCCTCTTATTCCCCTTAGTTCACCACACTGGACTTCTTTCTGTTCCTTAACATTAACCTTCTTCCTATACCCAGGCCTTCTCTCTAGCCCATCCAGTCCAGTCTCTCTTTCTCATTACCTTGCCCTTTTTTGTCCAGTGGCACTTATCACTGCATTAATTTTGTTTTATTTACTTGTTTATTGTCTTTTTTTTTCTCATTAGAACAAGTTCTCCATGAGGGCTAGGTCTTAATCTATACTAAAAGCACATATAATAATATCTGTCACGTAATAGGTGTTCAATTAATAGCTTTTGAATGAACAAATGAGTGAATGAACACATTTCCATTGTGTCGACCACACTGAGAGTACCAGGAATTGCTATTATAGTTCAAGCCACCTATTAGGCTAGTTATGGCAGAGCAGTGGCCTATGAGCCAACTACATTAAAAAAATATCTGCCCAATGATGTGCTATAGAGTGTCTATAATTATTAGATCCCATCAGGTTCATATTAAAGGGATTTTTTTAAAAGAGATTTTTGCTATGGGGCCTGGGCACTCACCAGAGAGACAGAAAGTGAGAAATAACCCCCCACAGTGGATGGCCATGCCACAATTCCTTCTCCTTCATTCTCCTCCCAGGATTTTGAGCACACACGCACATATGTCTGGCATGAGTTTCAAACCACCAGGTCCAGGACTTGAACTGTGGTTGGCTATGTGGGAGTCTAGCACCTTAACCACTATGCTACTTGCTGGCACCTATTAAGGGCATTTAAATCTAAAATATAGAGGGAGATCCAGCCCCAGAGTGTAATGGTGAAGCTCTGTGCAAAGGAGGCTGGCTTCCAAAGTCCAACCAGGGTTTGAGTCCTGGCCCTGGTGACTCCAATACCTGGTGTGCGCTTGTGTGCCCTCAATTCTGATGGGATGGAGAATTGGAGGAGTGGGGATTGGGGCATGACCAGGTCCTGTAGTGGCGGGTGCTTTCACACACACACACACACACACACACACACAAGCACTCTGTGGTTATTAAAAAAAAAAAGAAGAGAAGAAAAACATTGAGAATATAAAGAAAAGGCAGGAGCAATAAGTAGCTGGAAAGGGGTCAAAAGAAGCAGAGTTAATAGAAAAACAGATAGAGAGGGAAACAAAAACATATTTATGGTCTCAAAAATGGTGTCACTAGCATGTAGATTTGGGTTACTAAAGATATTTGGGACTGTTTTGGATTACTAAAGATGTTTAGAGCTAAAATTGTATCATAAGTGACAAATAACCATCCAATTTTCCATAAGGCTTTCCCTTTATATCTTTATGTAAAAATGGAATGTTTCATCTGCCATCTGAAAGATTATTTGACAGAGATCCCATTGGGCCTATGATGTCCTCAAAAAGCTACAGTGATGAATCTAATCTAAATCATTAAGATTCCATAGGTACGAATATAAAAGCTCTCCATTTATGTTCAAAGAATCAGTACAAATGTGAGATTAAAAGAAGACAGGACTAAACAGCAAACTAAAAGAAATTTTTTTTCACAACTCTGAGTTTAATTTATATATAAAAATAAATAATGTGATGACTAAAACAATTCCATCTTAGGTGACTTTTATGAAACTACTGACAGATGGTTTGACTTACAATTTTTTGACTTTATAATGGTGAGAAAGTAACACATGTTCGATAGAAAACATAAACATGTTCAATAGAAAACTTCAGGTTTCCAAACAACCATTCTGTTTTTCACTCTCAGTACAATGGTCAATATGAAAGATTCAGCACTTTGTAATAAAATAGGCTTTGTATTAGATAGTTTTGCCCAGTTATAGGCTAACAAATGTGTTCTGAGCACATTTAAAGTAGGTTATGGTATTCATTAGGTTAAGTGCATTCAATGTAATTTTGGTACCATCCTGTTGCACAATGGCTAAGGACTATGCAGAGGAAGCCAGATCCCACATAGTTGTCTGGCCCAGTAGCTTGAAAAATATACCAAGCATGTGCACATATGTCCACAATCCTGATGGGATAGAGAAATGGAGGGAAAAACTATTGCAGCATGACCAGTTCCTGTTGGGAGATTCTCTCTCCCCACCCTCGACATTTTTTAGGGAAAAGCAATTGGCGTAATGTCACTGGACTCCCATGTAGTCAACTGTGGTTTGAGTCCCAGACCTGGTGGCTTAAACTCATGCCAGGCATGTGTGCATGCATGCCCAAGATCCCGAGAGGAGAATGGAGGAGAAGGGATTGTGACGTGGCCATCTCCCCTGGGCAGTGATTTCTCACTTTCTGTCTCTCTTTCTCACTCTGTCTTTTCGGTGAGCGCACACGCCCTATAGCAAAAACCTCTCTAAAATTTTTTCTTAAAGAATTATTTTATTTAACTTATTTATTTACTTAAAATAAGAGAGGGAGAGAGAGAAGGGAGAGAGAGAGAGAGAAAGTGAGAAAGCAAGCCTCCAGGTCCAGAACTCTAACTGCAGTTGGCCACATCGGAATCCAGTGCCCTTAACTGCCATGCCATCTGCTGGCCCCCTTCTGGGAAAAAATTTTAAAAATATATATGGCAATAATAATAATAGTTACCCATGATTGTTTAGGAAGTGTTTAGGAGGTGCTGAGAACAGAGTTTGGTGGGCCAGCCTAGTAGCTTAGTGATTAAGGGAGCTGGAGTCCACATGGTCAAGTGCAATTCAAATCTTGGTTTCAGCAGATTGAAAAACACATGGGCAGCATGTGCATGTGTGCCCATGCTGGCACATATTGTTTGAAGAAAAAAAAAGAAAGAAGGTCCTGTAGTGGCGGGTGCTTTCACACACACACACACACACACACACACACAAGCACTCTGTGGTTATTAAAAAAAAAAAGAAGAGAAGAAAAACATTGAGAATATAAAGAAAAGGCAGGAGCAATAAGTAGCTGGAAAGGGGTCAAAAGAAGCAGAGTTAATAGAAAAACAGATAGAGAGGGAAACAAAAACATATTTATGGTCTCAAAAATGGTGTCACTAGCATGTAGATTTGGGTTACTAAAGATATTTGGGACTGTTTTGGATTACTAAAGATGTTTAGAGCTAAAATTGTATCGTAAGTGACAAATAACCATCCAATTTTCCATAAGGCTTTCCCTTTATATCTTTATGTAAAAATGGAATGTTTCATCTGCCATCTGAAAGATTATTTGACAGAGATCCCATTGGGCCTATGATGTCCTCAAAAAGCTACAGTGATGAATCTAATCTAAATCATTAAGATTCCATAGGTACGAATATAAAAGCTCTCCATTTATGTTCAAAGAATCAGTACAAATGTGAGATTAAAAGAAGACAGGACTAAACAGCAAACTAAAAGAAATTTTTTTTCACAACTCTGAGTTTAATTTATATATAAAAATAAATAATGTGATGACTAAAACAATTCCATCTTAGGTGACTTTTATGAAACTACTGACAGATGGTTTGACTTACAATTTTTTGACTTTATAATGGTGAGAAAGTAACACATGTTCGATAGAAAACATAAACATGTTCAATAGAAAACTTCAGGTTTCCAAACAACCATTCTGTTTTTCACTCTCAGTACAATGGTCAATATGAAAGATTCAGCACTTTGTAATAAAATAGGCTTTGTATTAGATAGTTTTGCCCAGTTATAGGCTAACAAATGTGTTCTGAGCACATTTAAAGTAGGTTATGGTATTCATTAGGTTAAGTGCATTCAATGTAATTTTGGTACCATCCTGTTGCACAATGGCTAAGGACTATGCAGAGGAAGCCAGATCCCACATAGTTGTCTGGCCCAGTAGCTTGAAAAATATACCAAGCATGTGCACATATGTCCACAATCCTGATGGGATAGAGAAATGGAGGGAAAAACTATTGCAGCATGACCAGTTCCTGTTGGGAGATTCTCTCTCCCCACCCTCGACATTTTTTAGGGACCAGCAATTGGCGTAATGGCTATGTCACTGGACTCCCATGTAGTCAACTGTGGTTTGAGTCCCAGACCTGGTGGCTTAAACTCATGCCAGGCATGTGTGCATGCATGCCCAAGATCCCGAGAGGAGAATGGAGGAGAAGGGATTGTGACGTGGCCATCTCCCCTGGGCAGTGATTTCTCACTTTCTGTCTCTCTTTCTCACTCTGTCTTTTCGGTGAGCGCACACGCCCTATAGCAAAAACCTCTCTAAAATTTTTTCTTAAAGAATTATTTTATTTAACTTATTTATTTACTTAAAATAAGAGAGGGAGAGAGAGAAGGGAGAGAGAGAGAGAGAAAGTGAGAAAGCAAGCCTCCAGGTCCAGAACTCTAACTGCAGTTGGCCACATCGGAATCCAGTGCCCTTAACTGCCATGCCATCTGCTGGCCCCCTTCTGGGAAAAAATTTTAAAAATATATATGGCAATAATAATAATAGTTACCCATGATTGTTTAGGAAGTGTTTAGGAGGTGCTGAGAACAGAGTTTGGTGGGCCAGCCTAGTAGCTTAGTGATTAAGGGAGCTGGAGTCCACATGGTCAAGTGCAATTCAAATCTTGGTTTCAGCAGATTGAAAAACACATGGGCAGCATGTGCATGTGTGCCCATGCTGGCACATATTGTTTGAAGAAAAAAAAAGAAAAAGAAGAAGAGGTTTTGGCACATAGTAAGCACTATGTACATATTTGCTGTTAGCTGTTGTTATTACTGAAACTTCTGGAATAAACTCCATATATGTATTTTGAACAAATTTCTCCAGTGATTAAAAAAATTTTTTTCTTTGTTCATGACAGAGTGCATGCACACACATGTAAGAGTAAGAAAAAAAGGAGAGAAAGAAAAGCATCTTGCACAGTGTCTGGTCATGCCACTATCCCTGTCCTCCAGTCCTCCAGCCCATTGACTCTTGGGCAGGCACACACACATGCCCAGGATGTGGCAGGCAGACTGGCTGGGAATTTAAAGAGCATTGCCATGTGGGCTCTGGCCTCTCTTGAGCAGCACATTAATGCTACACCACAGAGCCAGTCTCTCTGGTGATGCTTATGCAATTAGATGGGATAATCCATAGATATCTGGAGAAACCACTGAAGTCTATGATTCTTGCTTCCTAGGGAGTTGAGTAGCTTCTTCTAGGAGCTAAGACTAATTCACAAGTAAATCTCAGAACTGTCCTTGAGAATCTGGGACGTTTTGTAAACCGTAAATTCAGTACAATTGCCTGTCCTAACATAGAGGACATAGGTTGGAAGATATCATATACCTTTTGTCAAACAAAATATGGAATACATGAACATTGTTTTTTGGGGGGAGATATTTTTGCTATAGGGTTCATGCGCTCGCCAGAGAGATAGAGAGACAGAAAGCAAGAAATGACCCCTCAGGGGCATGGCGACACCCTAACCCCTCCTCCTCCATTCTCTTCTCAGTATTTTGGGCATGCACACACATGTGCTCAGAGTGAGTTTTAAGCCACTGAGTCTGGGACTCGAACCGTGGTCAACTACGTGGAAGTCCAGTGATGTAGTCATTATGCCATCTGCTGGTCCCTAGAATATATCAAATTTAAGCCACAAAGTTATTTTTATCATAATTAATGATAGCACAGAACATGTTCAGGAGTTGTAGTTTAATTTTAATTTCTAAAGCAGCATAATTTTTATGAGTTTTCCTTCAAAGTACATTTACATGTGCATTATAAGCCTGTATTTCATTTTGGCCCAGATTATTATAGAGATTCCTTAGGGCTCTAGCAATTCTCTCTATAACTTCAACAAAATATAGAATAGTAGGGCCGGCAGGTGGCTATATATATATATATATATATATACATATATATATATATATACACACACATACATATACATACATACATACATATATACATACATACATAAAGGGACAGCTCAAGGGCCTTAAGGGCCAGTGGTTTACTCTTATGAAACAAACCTCTCTCTCTCTCTCTCTTATGTATTTTCTCTCTCTTTGTTTTATAAGAGAGTTAACCACTGGCCCTTCAGGCCGCTCTGGAAACTCTGAGCACAGGTAGTACACAGTTCTATGCACTGAGATGGTAAATATATATTACCTGATGGCAGTGCCTTGTGTATTAGTCTGCTTGGGTTGTATTAATAAAACACCACAGACTGTATGGTTTAAACCATAGACATTAATTTTCCCAGAGTTCTGGAAAGCAGGGTGCCAGCAAGGCTGCTTTCCTGGAACCAGGTTGCTTACAGAGAGCCATCTTTTGACTGTAAGTCCTCACATGCCAGGCATGGAAAGTGGTGGTGGGAAAATCTCTTTTTTTCTCTCTTTATATAAGGCCACAGTTTTATGGGATTAGGCTCTGTAGTTCTTATTTAAGCTTAATTACCTTCTAAAAACCTGCTATAGTTTGAATGTGCCCCCCAATTTCATATGTTGGAAACCTAATCTCCAATTCAACAGTGCTGGGAGGTGGAGCCTAATAAGAGGCTATTAGGCCTCATCATGAGGGCTCTGATGATCAAGCTAATTAATTATAGATTAACGTCATTAGCCTGGGTATGGGTTAGTTATCTTTTTTAAAAATAATTATTTGTTTTTCCTTCCTTTCTTCCTTCTTTCCTCCTTTCCTTCCTTCCTACCTTCCTTCCTTCCTTCCTTTCTTTTTTTCTTTCTTTCTTTCTTCTTTCTTTAAATTTGACCAGAGAGGAGCAGAGAGAGAGAAAGAGAGCGAGAGAGAGAGAGAGAGTAAGTAAGAAAGCAAGCCGCCAGATCTGGGACTCGAACCATGGTTGGCCACGTGGGAGTCCAGTGCCTTTAACCACCATGCCACCTGCTAGCTCCTGGGTTATCTAGAGAGTAGTTTCTTATTTAAAAAAGAAAGAATGAGAGAGAGAGAAGGAAAGAAAGAATCCATCCTGCCTCCTCCCTGTCTCTTGCAATCATTTCTGCTTTCTTTTCTGCCACCCTGGGATGACCCTTATCAGATGTTGTTGCCATGCTCTTGCTCTCCCCAGTCTCAACCTCTAAAATCATCTCAAATAAACATCTTTTCTTTATATATTACCCAGTCTCATATACTCTCATATATCACCAGAAAACAAAGACTCAAGACCCTGTCTCCAAACAGAAATACTGGGGGTTAGAGCTTTAACTTGAATTTTGGGGGGAGACACAATTTAGTCCATAGCACTTTGCTTTTCAATGGAAATGTGGAAACTTTGATTGTAGAAATAATGGTTATGTACAGTTTAATTTTTTCCCATGGGATATTGTTAATTGCTGAATGGTATTTCTTAAGCAACATAATGTCACATTAAAGTCATGAAAAAGATGATAGCCTAATTATAGGATCTCTCCATTCTTGCTTTCACATCTTACTAGCCTTCTGCCCTAAGGAAAGGAAATGAGCTTCTGTAAACCAATTTTGCTTACCTATAAAAAAGGTGTAAAAGTGCTAGTGTCTAGATATTTTTATGATAATTAAACAAGAATTATGAAGCACTTAGTGTCTGACACATAAAAAATGTTCAGTAAGTCGTACCTTAAAAAGATAAGCTAAGGCCCAGCTGCAGTGTTGCACGTGGTAGATAAAGGACCACTGCATTGTGCTGGAGCTGCATAGAAGGCCAAGGTTCCGATTCCGGATTGACTGAACATGCTGGGCATGCCTGTAATACTGGCAGGCTGGGAAGCTGAGGGAAGGATCGTGGCATGATAAGACTCTATCACAAATCTGTCTTTTGGGATCAGCATTTGATGTGGTGGTTAAGGTGGCTAGACTCCCACATGGCCAACCACAGTTTGAGTCTTAGACCTGGTAGCTTGAAGATCACTCTGGGCAAGTGAGCACACATGCCCAGAATTCTGAGAGGAGCATGAAGGAGAAGGGACTGTATGTAGCATGGCCATCTCCCCTAGGAGGTGATTTCTGACTTTTCCTCTCTCTGTCTCTGTTTCTCTGGTGAGCACATGCACCCTATGGAAAAAAAATTCTTAAAGAAGAAAAACCCCAAATCCTGTCTTTCTTTCTCTTTTGCTCTCTCCCCCTCCTAGTGAAATAAATAAGCTAAAAAAGGCAAGCAAACAAACAAAAACGTCAAATAAGAGGACCAGATGGTGGTACAGTGGTAAAACATGAAGCTCTGCAAGGCTGACCCACCTCAGACGTTCCTAGTTTGCATCTGGATACCTTCTTGCATATGCTGGGAGCCCATATGTCCATCCAGGGCCCAGTGAAGCTGGAATATTGAGAACCTGGTGGGGATGCTATCTCTCCGTCTATCTCTTTTTATTTCTCTCTGTCTCTGTTGTTTGTTCATGGAAAGAATAAATAAATAAATTTTTTAGAAAGTCAAATTCTAAATGAAAAATTCTAAACCAATACAGGTATATTATATAAAACAGCAAAGGAATACACAGAGTTAATATGTACATCATAAAGAGTGATGTGCAATCAAAGATACACTGTAAATGATAAAAAAAATCCCTATATATTATGAAAAATGTAATCTCATACTTTTTTTAGGCATGTGGAATTGATAACCTCATTTCCACTGAAAGGAGCTTTTCAGAAGAGATTTGCCCTTTGTACTTTGTATCAAGAAAGAGGAAGACGAATCTGGAGTACAAGTACTGAAGGGGTGGGGGAAGGGCGTTTGGTATGCCTAAAAAGGAAAACTAAATGCAGATAGTTTTATGAGTTGTTACCAAAAGAAAGTCTTTAAGGACAGAGTTGTTAACCAGCTACTATAAAATTCCAAAGTTGTCAGCCTCTGCCTAGAGCTGTGCAAGGATGCAGAGCTGACAAATCGTGTGGCTGTCTGCCATCCACCCCAGTGAAGAGCTTCTAATCAGCAGATTGCTGTGCAAGGTAGCGGTACTCTTAACTCTGCTTAGAAGCTGACTTTGAAGCAAGGTCAACAGAGATGCTAAATTGCATGTACAATGAGTATCTGAGGATAGCCTTGAATTAAATCATCACATAAGTCAGCCTCATTGTTTTCCTCCAGGGCTCTGAATGTGTTGCTGAACCATAAATTTTCTGTCCCCCTGTCCTTCACCTTTATCCCTCTCTGCTTCCCACCCCTGCCCATCTCTAAGAAGGCTCTTAAGAAATGAGAGAATAATTATTCATCTCTTGATTCAGTAGAGTGCTAGAGATATAAATATGGATCCGAGTATTTGCACATGAGTAGTTATGAAACAGAAGTGGGAAAAAATAGTCATGCTATAATGTGATAAGTGCTTTAGAAGTTCTATGAACGTGACAAGGCAGAGGTGGCCATTCTGTTATGGGAGATGGGAGAGCCTCTCGAAGGTAATGATTCTTGATTTAAGTGTTCAGGGTTGAGTCAGGGCACTTGGGGGCAAAGGCCAGAAAGAAAATTCCAGGCCAAACAAACAATGAGTCACAAGCTCAGATGTGTGTGTGTGGTTGATATATAGGTTTCATGGTGGACAGGGTGGCTGCAGACAGACTCTAATAGCAAAAACACACAATTCAAAGATAAAATATTTTGCCAGTCTTCTGAATTTTGGAACTAGAAGAGATCTTGGTGACCATATGCATAGCCTCATTTCAGAGATAAAGAAGCTGAAGCCTAGGTCAGTTCATGGCTTATTAGGAATGGACCAGAAAAATCAACCCCCAATTCTAGATCCTCTGGTCCTTTCTCCATGGCCTCAGCCATGACTCAGCATCCACCAGAAAAACTGTGCCTTATAAAACTGGAAATTGAGTCTCTCAAAGCTAAATTCGCAGCATAGAGTTTAGATTTATAGGTTTGTGTCTAGTCATCAAAGTTATGCTAGCTTGACAAATATTTTATATATAACATTAGCACAGTTCAAAGTCTCTGCTTGAAGGAGAACATAATAGCTTTCTATGACTGTTGAAAGGAATTACTGTAAACTTGGTGATTTAAAACAACACAACAAGGGCCAGCAGGTGGTGTGGTGGGTTGAGGTGCTGGATTATAACATGGCCAACCCTGGTTCAAGTCCCAGACCTGGTGGCTTGCTTTCTCACTTTCCCTTTCTCTCTCTCTCTCTCTGGTCAAATTAAAAATAATAATGAAATAAACTAGATAATTATTTTTTAAAAATACAAGCATTACAAAAATCAGCAGTTCTGGATATCACAATCTGAAATCAGTTTCACTGGGCTGCAGTCAGAATAGGTAAGATTGGGTCCTTCTGGAGCCTTAAGGGGAGAAGAGATTCCTTGACTGTTTCAGCTTGTGGAGGCTCCCCACATTCCTTGGCTGTGGCTGCATCATTCCAGTCTCTGTGCTGTTGTTATATCGCTTCCTTCTCCTTTACACCATAGTGCCTCCCTGTCCTAAAGGCCCTTGTGTCACTCCATCTCAAGATCTTTAATTTAATCACTATGCAAAGTTTCTTTTGTAATATAAGGTAACAGTCACAGATTCCAGGGATTACAAAGTAGATGTCTGGGTATTATTCAGATGATGGGATTATTCAGTTTACTATAGAGGATAATATTCTTGATTCTCAAATTAGAAGCATGCAGAAATATATCCCTGTCTGTGGCTAAGGGCTTGGAAACTCAAGGATAGATGGGAAAGGCTGGTGCAAGTAACACTTATTAATTATTCAGTCTATGGAGAATCAAGTATACCTGAGAGGTAAGATCAGATTTTTGTAAGGAAGAATGCAATACTCTACTCTCCCTATTCTTGTAAGAACAGCATTCTGGGCTATCCAGTGGCATGATGGTCAAGGCAACTAGATTTTACATGATGGATTACTAAATAAATACTTTAAAAACAGAAAATAAGTGTTGGTGAGGATAAGAGAACTTGTAACCTATGTGCACTGTTGGCACTGTTGGTAGGACTGTGAAAGGTGCAACTTTTGAAAATTAAAAAACAGAAGTATCATATGACCCAGTAATCCCACTTTTGGGTATATATCCAAAAGAATTGAAAGCAGGGTCTCAAAAGAGGTGCTTGCACACCCATGTTCATAGCAGCACTATTTCCAAGAGCAGCACTATAGCCAAGAGGTGGCAGCAACACAAATGTTCATTGATGAGTGAATGGTTAAACAACACGTGGTACGTACACACAATGGAATATTATTCAACCTTAAAAAAAGGAAGAAAATCCTGTCAACATACTTTAACGTAGATGAATCTTAAGGCATTATCCTAAGTAAAATAAGTCTGCCACAAAAAGGCAAGTACTATATGATTGCACTTATATGTGGTATCTGAAGTAGTCAGATTTATAGAAATAGAAAGTTGAATGGGGGTTACCAGAGGCTGAGGAGGTAGGGAGGAGTTTTTGTGTAATGAGTATAGAATTTAATATTTGCAATAATAAAAAGGTCTAGAGATCTGTTTTTGTTAACAGTATGAATATACTTAATCTCTTGAACTGTATACTTCAGCACAGTTGTGTTTTTACCAAAATACTAATATATATACATATATATATATATATATATATATATATTAGTTGCTATATATACATGTTGAGGACTTCATGTTTTGAAAACTAAATAGTTTGAATCAAACAAATAGGCCACAGATCAGATTTGTTTACACATCAGTTATTTATACATTATTATTTTCCCTGCTAGAGACAGGGTCTCACTATGTTGCTCAGGCTCATCTAGAACTTGTGATTTTCCTGCATCAGCCTCCCCAAACATCTAGGACTACAGGTGTATGACACCACATTCACTTTCTAGTGATTTTTTTTTTTTTTTGAGAGAGAGATTTTTCCTATTGGGTACAAGACCTCACTGGAGAGAGACAGAGAGACTGAAAGTGAGAAATCCACAGAGGGATGGCCACATTGCAATCCCTTCTCCTCCATTCTCCTCGTGGGGTCTTGGGTACACATGCACATGTGCCTGGCATGAGTTTTAAGCCACCAGGTCTGGGACTCAAACTGTGTCGCCTATGTGAGAGTCCAGCAACATAACCATTATGCCATCTGCTGGTTCCTCTAATCTGGAAACCAATCTTTGATTTGACTAGAATGAACACAACATTAAGCTAAATCCCACAGGTGCTGCTGTAAATATGAACTGAAGTCCACTAGTAGCAATCCTTTAGTCCTCTGTGTGTTAAAGTCTAGAACTAGGGGGAAAAATGAATTGCATTGATTACAGAACTCACTTTAAAGTTGAGAACTACTATGCTAAGATTGTTTTAAATGAGGTTTTCCGGAAGTAATTTAAGTACACCTAATATTTTGTTAAGATTTAAAATAATCTTTTTTTTTTTTTTTTTTTGAGAGAGAGAGATTTTTGCTGTATGGGGCATGTGCCAAGAGACAGAGAGAGAGAAAGTGAGACATCGTCCCCTCCCGAAGGGAGGGCCATGCCACATTTCCTTCTTCTCCATTCTCCTCTTGGGATTTTGGACATACATGCACCCAGCATGAATTTTTAGCTGCTGGGTCTGGGACTCAAACCGCTATTGACTACATGGGAATCCAGCGATGTAACCATCACGCCATCTGCTGGCCACCAAATAACCTTTGATACTAGTCTCCAGGAAAAGAAGTTAGATTGGCCACTAGGCACCTTTAAGGAATTGTGTAAATTTGTGTAAATCTGCCCCTCTTCTTTATAGCTTTAATTAATGTTTGAAAATTAAGTTAACAACGTAGAAGACAGGTAGTTATTATGTGCTGAGTGCTTGACTTCCTTTGGGTTACATTAAAGGAAGGAATAAACAAAACTCAGT
>NW_006159500.1:2476563-2483214 GCF_000334495.1 Tupaia belangeri chinensis | reverse complement strand
AGCAGGTCAGGATCTAAAATTAACCATGAGTAAAATGCTTAGGGTACAATTTTCATTTTGTTTTGTATCACGAAGCAGAGCAAGCTAGGAGCTTTGCCTTATGTGATATAAGTTTTATACTAAACAACTTTACATTGTCTAGGAAAAACCCGACCAATTACATTTTTTAAAAAGAATTATTTATTTGAGACCAACAGATGGTATAATGGTTATATTGCTGGACTCCCACATAGTCAGCTGTGGTTGGAGTCTTGGACCCAGTGGCTTAAAATTCATGTCAGGTGCATGTGTGTGTCCAAAATCCCAAGAGGAGAGTGGAAAATGGACTGTGGTGTGGCCATTGCCTGTGGGGAACGGTTTTTCACTTTCTGTCTCTCTGGTGAGTGCACTCGCCCTAGAGCTAAAATCTCTTAAAAGAAAATTATTTATTTAACTTTATTCATTGTTATTTTTTGAAGAGTTGTAAAATAAATGTTTATTTTATTTTATTTATTAATGATTATTATTATTATTTAACTTGACCAGAGAGAGAGAGAGAAAGAGAAAGTGAGAAAGCAAGCTGCCAGGTCTGGGATTCAAACCATAGTTGGACATGTGGGAGTCCAGTACCTTAACCACCACCACCTGCTGGCCCCTGTTACTGTTATTTTTAATTTGCTATAGGATACTTTTGCTCACCAGAGAGAGAGAGAGAGCAAGTGCGCAAGCGGCAATGTCCAGGTCTCAAACCATGGTTGGCCATGTGGTGGGAGTCCAGTAGGCCAATGGCCCCCCAACCAATTATATTTTAAAAATCATGTTAAGCAGAGATTTCAACACAATCCACAAAGTTTATATAGTATTCCACGACCTAAGAAAGCATACAATTACTATTTAATTATTGTAGCTTCAATTAAAGTGTCGTTGTAAACACAAAGATGCGTTTATCTAAAGTGTCTACTCTCTATAAAAAAAAACCCTGTGAACATTTGTCACTTCATCATATCTGTAATGAGAAGGATAGAAGACAGCAAGTGAACATTTCAAATTGTTTCTCATCTAAATATAATAAGCAAATACAATACATGAGCCTAGATAGTATTCCCATTCAGAAAAACCAGCTATACAAGACATTCTGAGTACAATAACAGAAACTTAAATATGGACCAAATATTAAGGGATATCAAGAAATCATGGGACCAGCAGTTAGTGTAATGGCTATGTTGCTGGACTCCCACGTAATCGACCGTGGTTCGAGTCTCGGACCCGGTGGCTTAAACTCGTGCTGGGCGCGTGTGCGTGCGTGCCCAAGATCCTGAGAGGAGAATGGAGGAGGGAGAGAAGAGGAGAGGAGAAGGGATGGCGGTGTGGCCATCCCCCCGGGGGGTGATTTCTCGCTTTCTGTCTCTGTCTCTCTGTCTTTCTGGCAAGTGCATACACCCTATAGCAAAAACCTCTCCAAAAAAAAGAAAAAAAAAGAAATCATTATTATTTTCTTATATATGAGAAAGATACTGTGATTATGAAGCAAAGGGTCCTTTTTCTTAGGAGAGGCAGGTTGAACTATTCAGGAATAAAGTATTTTGATGTCTGCAACATATTCAAATGATATAAAAGACATATCGTGTTCTCTAGATTTGAATTTTTAAAAAATGGGGACGAAGGGCATTTTTTTTAAAGTTCCTTACTCAAGATCACTATGAAGAACTTTTGAGCAGTCATTTCAATTTACCCTGTGGGTAACAGTGCCTTTTTTTGGCTGGTGCGGCCAAATAGCATTCAACTAGAGCAGTCTCAGCCCCACCCAGGAAAGAGTAGCTCTTACTCATACTTAATTCCATAAAAGTTAGCAACAATAGCAAGCTAGCCTGAGAAGATAAAGTTCACACTTGCTTTACATGCCTGAAATATTTCATCCACACATTCACTTTTTTTTTCTTTTCTTCTTTTTTTATTTCATTTTTTGAGAAGTTTTTGCTATAGGGTGCGTGTGCTTGTCAGAAAGACAGACAGAGACAGAGACAGAGACAGAAAGCAAGAAATCACCCCCCCACCCCCCGGGGGGATGGCCACACTGCAATCCCTTCTCCGTTCTCCTCTCAGGATCTTAGGCATACACACACATGCGCTTAGGGTGAGTTTAAGCCACTGGGTCCGGGACTTGAACCAGGTCGACCACATGGGAGACCAGCAACATAGCCATTACGCCAACTGCTGGACCCTCTTTTTCTTTTTTTAATACTTTAAAAAATATATATTTTTTTATCATTTATTTTTACATTTTCCCCAAACATTTACTTTACATATCAAAAAATTTTGCTCATACTACATAGTTCTTGACAGTTAATAAACAACTTTCAAAATTTAAAAAAAATGAATTTTAAAGATAATTTTTTTTTTTTGAGAGGTTTTATATCGCTATAGGGCGGTGCTTGCCAGACAGACAGAGAGAGACATAGAGACAGAAAGTGAGAAATCACCCCCCAGAGGGGATGGTCACGCCGCAATCCCTTCTCCTCCGTTCTCCTCTTGGGATCTTGGGCACGCGCACACACACACACACTCGGCGTGAGTTTTAAGCCACCGGGTTCGGGACGCGAACCGCAGTCGACTACATGGGAGTCCAGTGACATAGCCATTACGCTAACTGCTGCTTCCCAAAGATAATGTTTGAAATATTTGTTATAATTTTGTTTGTGACTCTGTAACAACAGAGACAATATGGTTTTAAATATTTTTGAGAAAATACATACATGTTAACTACTCAAACTGTTGTACAACAAACATCCAGCAAACTATTCACATATAAACTTTCTCAATTCAGCTCTGCCTACCTAGTATTATGTGATATACCATCCGCTAGCAAAGATCAGTCTTTTTCTTCCTTCAAAGTCTTCCTCAAGGTAATCCTCTGGTTGTGGCTGCCCTTTTGCAATCTCTACTGATTACAATGCTGGGCTGGAAAAGTCCACGTTATTTTATGGTACAAATTCTTTCATATAGCTTCTCTAATCCTCTCTGCCAGGTAGAACTGTTTATGGTGCCAGACCATCTTTCTAAGAGCTTCTGTTGGCTTACTTGTGATCTACCTTAGTTCCACAGTTTTCTTGTTTAATCTTCAGATATGACATTCCAGTCTAAGGCCTGTCCAATAACGAGTATTTGCAATTTCTGATTCAAGGCACATGTATTATTGACCTTATGCAGATATCCGTTCTACCACAGATAAGAATACTCCCAAATATTTTCCAATTCCAGATAGGTAGGAAGGGAGAAAAGTTTGTTTCTGTTTAAAGAAACAAACAAGAAGAAAAAACATTTTAACAAATTGCTGAACCTATCAACAGCTCAAAAGAAAGCAAAGTCCTTAAATTGGGAGAACAAAACAAAGTAAAAAAAATCGATAATGTTTTACTCAAAAGTCATGAAATTCTATCTCACCAATTCAGTCTTATTTCCTTTTTTTTTTTGGAGCGGTTTTTTTTTTTTTTTTTTTTTTTTTTTTGCTATAGGGTGTGTGCGCTCGCCAGACAGACAGAGAGAGACACAGAGACAGAAAGCTAGAAATCACCCCCCAGGGGGGATGGTCACGCCGCAATCCCCTCTCCTCCATTCTCCTCTTGGGACCTTGGGCATGCACGCACACGCGCCCGGCGTGAGTTCCAAGCCACTGGGTCCGGGACACGAACCGCGGTCGACTATGTGGGAATCCAGCGACATAGCCATTATGCTAACAGTTAGTTCCCACCAATTCAGTCTTATGTAATAAATCTCTTTTCTGCAGTATCACTGTGGTTCAATCTTCCCATTTAAATCCTGGAAGTTAACATTCAACATTATTATTGATATTTCTTGTCCTAAGCATTAAGTTGGTAATTTCCTTGGTTTCTCTTTGTTCTCTTATTTCTGTATATGTGTCGTTAGTTTTCTTGGTAAAGCATTCCTTTCAGAACTTCTTTTTTTTTTTTTTTTTGAGAGATTTTCACTGTAGGGCGCGTGCGCTTACCCCCCAGGGGGGATGGTCATGCCGCAATCCCTTCTCCTCCATTCTCCTCTTGGGATCTTGGGCACGCACACACACGTGCCCGGCGTGAGTTTTAAGCCACCAGGTCCGGGACATGAACCGCGGTCGACTACGTGGGAGTCCAGCGACATAGCCATTACGCTAACTGCTGGTTCCCCCTTTCAGAACTTCTTGAAGAGCTGGCCTGGTGTTGGTAAACTCTTTCAAGTTTTATCTGAGAATGTTTTTATCTTTTCTTCCCAAAAGGATAATCTTGCCAGGTATAGTATTCTTGGTTGAAATTGTTTTTTTCTTAACACTTTGTATGTATTTCCCCATTCTTTCCTTGCTTGCATTGTATCTGATGAGAGGTCTGATGTTAACCTCATGGGATAACCTTTATAAGCAGCACGATGTTTCTCTCTTGTCAATTTTAGTATCTTGTCTTTGTGGTTTTAGCCAATATGGGTATGATGTACCTTGGAGAAGGTCTTCTTGGGTTAATTCTATTAGGGGCCCTTTGTATTTCTTGGGTCTGAATCTTTGAATGCCTCTCTAAATTTGGAAAATATTCTTCAGGGATTTCATGTAATAGATTACCAATGCCCTTATTAGTTTCTTCACCTTCTGGGATACCAGTTATCTAGATGTATGGGTGCCTAATGGTATCTAGTATTGCTCATTTCTCATGTAATATTCTCATTTTTTGGGGTTATTTTCTCAGTTTTTTGGTTATTTTTTCTAGGTCAGAGGTTTTGTGTTCAACATCTGAGATTCGATCTTCTGCATGGACTAATATGCTTTTAATACTTTCGAGAGAGGTTTTAATCTCCTGTATTGCAGCCTTCATCTCTAATAGCACCATTTGATTCTTTTTATGGTGTATATTTCTTCTTTCAGATCACACAAGATCTTCCTCACCTCCTGAAACTTGTTTCTTTTCTCCTGCATCTTCTGGAGTTTCATTGTCTCTCAGCTCTTGCACTTCCTTTAGTTTAAAATATTCTGAATTCTCTATTGGACATTTCCACAAGTTCCACTGTACTGTCTGTGGATGATGAAGGATTGTTCTTTTCCTTAAGGGAGAAATAGTTTCTTGGTTTCTCATATTTCATATGCCTCTGCAGTGGTTTCTGGTCATTCTGTGACACAATCTCTCCTCTACTGTGTTTTGCAACGTGGTATCCACAGAAAGATTTGGAGTTCAGATTTATGAAAAGGACTTTCTTCCTTAAGGCAGGAGGTTCAATAAACATTGAAGATTTCAATTATTGTAAAAATATTCAGAGGCTTGTCTAGACACTCAGTGTGTGGAGACTGAACAGAGTGGGAAAGTAAGGTTAAAATAAATAAGTAAAAGCAAAAGAAAAAGGAAAGAAAAACAAACTAGATAAAAACAACCAAAAAAGAGAAAAAAATATTTTTTAAGGTAAAAAGTGAAAACTGCGGGGCTGCTATGGCCAGGACACACCTCAGATTTAAAATAGCTTCTGAAATTAGCATGAGAAAGAAAAGGCCTGAGGTGAGAAGTGTTTAAAAATTTTTTGAAAATAATAAAAAATAAATTTAAAGAGAGAGAGACACACAGAGGACAGAGAGGACAGAGGTTGCTCTACCTGTCTCAGTGTTTCCGGGGTCTAGAAGATAGGGTTTAGAGCATAGCTTCTGTCACCTTGGTCCCTGAACTAGTGCATTCACTTTCAAAATACAGACTAGAGTGGTATGCATTTTCTGGGAGTCATATTTGCATTTAGGGCCCATGCTTCTTTTCCTTTTTCTTTTTTGTCAAGAAAATCCCAGGTAGAAGCAACCAGGGGCTTCAAAAAGTTCATGGAAAATACGTAGTAGGAAAACAACTATGTGTGGATTTTCAAATCTTTTGCACCAACATAAGCTTGCAGTTTAACTCCATTTTCCAGTTAATTTTTGAAATTCCCCCTGGTATTTCTTGGGCATGGACACAGCCCAGAGGACTTTTACACAGTTACCTTTTTGGAAAACCATCCATTGTTGGATTCTGCCTATACTTGTTACTCCTTGAAAAAAATAATTTTATCCTGCAGTATAAAAAGCAAGTCCAGTAAGAAACTTAGAATCAGAACTTTATGTTCTTTTGTGATTTTACTGGAATTTTAAAAAGGATGCAAATTTAGATGAGAACTAAATGTACCAGAAGACCATGACACTTTAAATGAGCACGTAGTGACAAGGCACTGGTCTTTTAATGTTTACTACCTACTGTAAACACCTGGGATTATAGTGGTTTCCTGATACCAAGCTCTGGGAGCCTTGGGTGAAGTCTGGTAAGTACTTTACTAGCAGGCTAAGAGAGGCTCCCTAACTAGGTCAATAGGTCCCATTTAGTTACAGCAATTGTAGCCAGTGCCAAGGAATGTGTTCTTGCAGTCTCAAGTTTGCCTCTGGTTGAGGACAAGGGGACCGACTTGGACTTTCAAGTGTCCCTGTGGAGCGTGGTCGCAGGGCACGCCGGGAGGCTGATCCTCAGAAGCGAACCCTTTACCAAGATGGCATTGTCGCCCCAGCCGACGAGGGCGGCCATCTTGGTAAAGGCCAGAGCGGCGGCCTGCGCGGGGCTGACGCTGGCCGGGCTGCCAGGTTCACAGTGAGTGAGTGGCCAGGCTCGCCCCACGGATGCCGAGGCGGCGTGC
>NW_006159500.1:2413594-2476542 GCF_000334495.1 Tupaia belangeri chinensis | reverse complement strand
AGGAGAGGAGCCCGCGGGAACGCGCGCGCCCGCCCGCCCCCGGCCCAAGGTGAGTCCGCGCTCCCGAGCCGTCCCCCGCCCCTCCGCCGCGCGCGCACGCGCCTCGGAAGCCGGAGCGCGTCGGAGCGCGCCGGAGTGCCCTGGAGCTCCGCGCTCGCTCTGGGGCCTCGCCGGAGGCGGTTTCCTCCTCGCCGGCTTCGCGGGTTTCCTCCTTCGCCAGCTCCTTGCTGCTTCCTCTCGGTCCCTGGGCTCAGAGTCCGCACGCGCCGGCCTGGAGCCGTTTGGACGCCTTCGCGAAGCGGAGCGGACAGTGAGTGGGTCTCCGGGGCCCCATGCGCCTGGTCCTGGAGATGCCGCACTTCTGAGTGGCTGGGTTGCGTTTGAATTCCCGCACGTCTGCAAGTGGCGGAACCCGCATCTCCGAAGCTGCCTTGGTTGAGATTCAGTGTGTTTTATTTTTCCTTCTTGGTAGAACAGCCGTCTCTGGGATTTAAGATCCCGTCTTTCCTGCAGATTGCCAGGGTGCACCTTCCCTGATTGGAATGTATGTGGCTGGATTTTCTTTAGGTTGTCTGGGAATGACAACTTCCTCAGAGTAACTTATTTCTACATCATTTATAATATTTATCTTCTAAAGAGCCATTCCAATAGGTTTCTCCCCCTTTGTCTTGAAATAAGTATACTTACTTGACCATGTAATGGAAATGTACAGAAAAAAAAAAATAGGGGAAGGTTGGGAGGGGTGGTGGATAGACGCGCTTTCTTAAGTTTTCTCTTCTGCAGTTGTCTTCTTAAACGACAGGCTTTTCTTTTTCCCTTTTTTTTTTTTTTTTTTTTTTTTTGCTAGAACTCCATATGGTCCTGGTAGTTGAGGTAAATAGGCTTCCTCAGGCTCCAGGGTTTGTTGTATTACACCACCTCAGGTAAACCCAGAAAATATGAAGGGAATAAGAAAAGTTAACTGCCTTTTGAAAAGTCATTTAGTTCTTATCTTTGGCTTTACTCTAAGTTGTTCTGTATATTATGTAATAGGACTCACCTGGGTTGGCTTTGGCTTGGCATGGAGTCGTTATTTGATAATTCTGACTAGATCATTCAGAAAGTCATTCCTGAGATACATTTTCTTGAAATTAAGAAATTTTATCTTTGATAAGAAATGAAAGTCTAACCGTTGCATTTCTGTTTTCAGTTACATTGGTTATGATTTCTCTGCAGACATCAAGGGTTTAGAAAGAAGTTATGTAATCTTTAAAAAGAAAAGATTACCAATATCCCACAGTAGTGGTTTTCTTGCAAGGAAATAGGTCTGTTAAAGAAGAAATTTAGGACAAGTGTACTTAAAATAAGAATATGAGAGAGATTGAGGGGTTAAAACTGTTTTAAGTCAATTGAAAATGCGGTCAAGATTACGAGAGGTTTTGTTAACATTCTGGAAGCTTTCTTGCTCTTAGAATTTTAAGTCTCCAAGAGACGAAATGCTTAGTGTATTTCTCATGTTCTGATTTTCACTCACAATTCTGAATTATGCTGTACAGATTCTACACTAAAATTTACTTTTTAAGTTAGTCAAGTAATAACTATATGAAGGACTTTTTTTTTTTTTTTTTTTTGGAGAGATTTTCACTGTAGGGCGCGTGCGCTCGCCAGACAGACAGAGAGAGACATAGAGACAGAAAGCGAGAAATCACCCCCCAGGGGGGATGGTCATGCCGCAATCCCTTCTCCTCCATTCTCCTCTCGGGATCTTGGGCATGCATGCACACGCGCCCGGTGTGAGTTTTAAGCCACCGGGTCCGGGACATGAACCGCGGTCGACTACGTGGGAGTTCAGCGACATAGCCATTATGCTAACTACTGGTTCCCATGAAGGACATTTTAACATAATTATTACATCATAAGGTTTTGGTTATGTATTAGTTGATATAGTCACTCTTATAAGTTTATGTTAGAGGGACATTATGTTACTTTGGGGTATTTGTGAGTTTGGAAATCTGAGGGGATTTATATGAACACTAAGTCTCTTTAAAAAAGTAACATTTGCCTTTAATTTTGTTGTTTTGTTTTCAGTTTATTTTTTCCTTACTTTTTTGTAGTGCTACATAGCTGTGGATATAGTGGGTTTTTCCATTCCTTTCTACTCTCTTTATGTAAATAAGAATATGTTTATAGAGCTGGAGGGCTGTGTTGATCTGGGCATTTTAGGTTGAAATGCATATGAGTGAAAAGTGTTTTCACTGAATATTATTAAGGAAATGAACTGTGCACATAATCATGAAAGAACACTTTTTTTGCTGGAGGCCTGTGAAGTCATTCATAAAAGTTGAATTAAAAAAAAAAATCATGTGATTTCCAGCATAAAGTTCAAGTAGTATCTCATTCTATCTTATATAATACTAAAGAGTTGTACCTGTCTGCAATTAATAGTGCTTTTCTTGTCTTTTGAATTTAATAACTATTTATTGTCTATTTAAGTATTTTTAAAAAGAATTCCTTTATTTAACTTTATTTATTTATTTATTTATGCATGCCAGAGAGGGACAGAGTGAGGTGGGGGGGCGGGGGGAGAGAGAGAGAGAGAGAGAGAGGGAGGGAGAAAGAGAAAGAGAAAGAAAGAGGGAAAGTGAGAAAGCAAGCTGCCAGGTTTGGGATTCGAACTGAGGTTGGTTTAGTTAAGGAGTCCTGCACCCTTAACCACCACGCCACTTGCCACCCTGGCTATGTAAGTATTTTATTAACAAACTTTTTCTGCAGATTATATATAAATTCATCTAACTCCAGGAACTGTTTTATGTCCCAGAAAGCCTTCTGCCAAGTCAGCTGGTTATACCTTAGCATTTACAAAGCTCTTTCAAGTTTTTTTAATATATATTTATGTTTAGTTTGATTTTACAGACTTGAAATATTTGAGATAATTAGCCCCATTCTACCGAATGGAAATAATAATAGGAAACTGAAAGCCTGGGTGCCTTAGCTCAGCAGCCCTGGCTTTCAGCAAAATATATACACTGCTGACTCTTGTGTCACCAGGGGACCAATGAAGCCAAGGTGCGATGGTGTGGATCAGCAAGCTCTGGTCAGCAATGTGTTCAGGGAATTGGCTGCGAATGGTCAGTACCATTGGCTGGAGGCAGAAGGCTAGCATATACATGGGTCAGCGTAATTCAAAAGACTGATCGCAAAACAACTCATTTTGTGCCTGCTATCTTGAACAATTCCTCTTTCCCCTTGCAGGCAACAGATTCTTGTGTTTATCTAATTTAGGTGCCTTCCCAGGTTAAGGGACAGTTTTACATTGATTGAACAATGAATGCCTGTAGACCGCTGCGTGATTTTATAATCTCAGTTATGAGAATAGAGTTACAAGAGTAAAGAAGCACCAGTCTTTTTCGTTGTTACTAGCACTCCTTAAACTGGTCACCTACTTGTTTATTTTGCTTACAGGGTCCTGATCTGAGGACAATTGGATGACAGCAGTAGTAATTTGTTTCAAAAGTCCTTGTCCTTTATAGGTCCTTCAGACTACAAAGATGCTTGTTACTTTTTGAAGTTATTATGTTCATTTGTTTGGTTTGTTGAAAGCTCATGAGAAGCTCTCTGTATGTTATGAACATATATATGTGTATACATGTTATGTGTATTTTTATATATAGATGTGTGTGTGTATGTATATATGTATGTGTATATATATATATATATATAGGAACTGTGAAAAGTTTGTGGAAAATGGAATTGAAATTTATTTTGGTGCCAAAAAAATAGAAATCCATGCATAGGTTTTTGGTTTTTTTTTTTGCGTCAGTGGGCATGTGCAGTTGTCTGATGATAGAGAGAATGAGAAAGAGAGAGAGAGAGAGAGAGAGAGAGAGCACCAATGGAGTGTGTTCATACCACAGTCTCTTTCCAGTTCTCCATATTGTCAGAATTTTGGGCTCTCACACATGTGCCTGGCATTCTTTTTTTTTTTTTTCAAACTATGGGGACCATTGGGGATTTGGCCCCCAATGCACGTGGGATCTGGCTCCCAATGCACATTTGTTAACTGCTGCACCATGGGGCTAGCCCATAGATTTTTCATCATACACATTTTTCACATACTTTGTGTGTGTATTGGAGGGGATTCCTTCTAGAATGTTGTGCTATTGTATGGTTACAGTGACTAGTGAAAGCTTTAAAGAGTTTCTAGATTCCAATTTCTTTTTCTAAACTTGAGACCAGCTGAATAAAATACCCCACATAAGCTGAAATGTGTCATTTATCTTTCCAAGTTGACTATATGCTCTTTTTTTTTAGTTTTTTTTTTTTTTTTAAAGTTTCCTTTGTTATAGGGCACATGGGCTTGCCAGAAGCGGGGGACAGAGAGGGAGAGAGAGAGAAGAAAGTGAGCAATTCCCTCCCCCCGCCAAGGGAAATAGCTACACTACAGTCTCTTCTCTTCCATTCTCCTTTCGGGATTTTTAACACACGTGCTCACCCATCCCACCCAGCATTATTTCCAAGTTATCCAATCTAAGACTAGAACCATGAAACTGACCATGTGGAATCCAGTGCCTTAACCTCCCCACCACCTGCTAACCTGACCATATGCTGTTTGGTTCTAAGTGTCTGTAAGCATAGTGAAAGCGAGAGCATGGTTAATAGTCCAGGCTCTGTCACCAGCCAGAGCTGGGTCCTTGGAACAGTCATAACACCCTGGCCTGAACATACTTCATCTGTAAAGGGGTCACACAAATGATGACTTTTGTCATGAAATATTCAAGTTGGACAGGACCTTAGAAGCTGTGTACCCAGTCCTGCCACTATAGTTTACAGACTACCTGTTTCTACCCTCACAAAGGTTTGGCTGTCATACTGTGAAACCAAAACGTCAAACTTAGGCTTTCCATCATTTCATAGAGATGAGATACTTTAAAGCTCTTGGGTGAAAGCTGATTTCTTTCTCAACTTTCCCCCATACAATGTTTCAGTTTTATATGTAGACTAATTGTCCCTTGAATATAAATGTATGTGAGCTATTTGGAGCCTGTTTTTTGTTTTTTTTTTAACTGAGTGAATGTTAAGGCTGGTGTACATTTGAATATTAGCACAGTGATGAATTTGACCTCCTAACTTTTGATATTCTCAGCAGCATTCTCTTGGTTAAGCATGATTATGTAGCGCTTTATATTGATCATTTATTTTTGCTTAGCTTCCAACTATCTTACCATCATGCTTCATAATGCTTCATCTCTAATTTAGTATAAACTATCCACACTTGTTTTTGTTGAAGATGTAACTGTGCATTTATAGAATGATTGACCTCCCAGGTTTTCCCAGGATAGAGGGGGTTTGCAGTACTCTGGGAAACCTCCAGACAAACCAGATGTGTTGGTTCCCCTACCTGAAGATATTTCTTTCTATGGCTTGACCAGTAATTTTTTGCAGTGGAAGGATAAAATGCTAGGTGCTTATATGTTGGATGAATTCAAATAACTTTTCAAAGCAATAGCAATATTGAATATAAATAAAAATGTATAATATAAATACCAACTTTTTGTTGGTAGTTTTTTTTCTGTGAAGACTTTAAATTAGAATAATCGAGATAGTAAATAAAATAATTATGTAATTTGAAACTTTCTCCACATAAAATTAAAAGGGCAATTATACTTATAAGGGAACTAGTATTTATTCAGTGTCTACTAAGTGCTCTTTACTTCGGAAAGGAAAAAAGAAGAAAGCATATTGAAGTCAAAAAAGGGTAGACTTGTCAGTGAAACCCTATTTGTTAGTTTAATACTATTAATGGCTACTTTAGAACCTAGATATATGCTCAAGATAAATTGATTTTTTCTTATAGATCTAGCAAGATCAGTGGAAAGAACATGGGCTTTGGCATCTGATCAACCTGAATACTGGATCACGAGATCCAACTCTTAGCAGCTTTTTGACTTTATGTAAGCTATTAAACTCCGAAAATCTGTTATGTCACTTGTAACACGAGGATAATAATTCTACCTTGTAATGTACCTTGTAGAGTGTTATGTGGATTAAATGAGATAATGTGTGTGTGTGTGTGTGTGTGTGTATACATATGTATACACACGTATATATACACAAAAGGGTTGGTACATAGTAAGTACTTAACAAATGATAGCAATTCTGTGTACCCATGTTTATATTAGGAAAGCTGTGTTTTGGGATATTATTTCTGCAGTGTTTTTATAGCTCCCTTAAACAACGGTTATGGTAATTGTTATCACAGTTAGGATCAGCTTAGGGTTATTTGAACGCGTGCTCAAGTATGTTCCTCCCACACTTGAAAGAAGTACAGAGTTGAACAATTCAGGCTTGGTATGGTGGCCCTGGAAGCCCTCCTTGCTCTCTTCTGTGACATTCCTAGGACGTGGTCCTCATCCTCCTGGCTCAAGATGGTTCCAGAGGGACCAGCAGTTCAGCGTAATGGCTGTGTTGCTGAACTCCCGTGTAGCCAACCGTGGTTCGAGTCCCAGACCCAGTGCCTTAAACTCACGCTGGGCACGTGTGTGTGTGCATGCCCAAGATCCTGAGAGAAGAATGGAGGAGAAGGGATTGCAGCGTGGCCATCCCCCCCGGGGGGTGATTTCTTACTTTCTATCTCTCTGTCTCTCTCTTTCTGCTGAGCGCATGCGCCCTATAGCAAAAACCTCCCCCCCCCCAATAAAAAAGATGGTTCCAGGCAACAGGATGCAGGGAGACTCGAGAGTGCTTTTTTCCTTCGAGAAAACTCCGGGAAGTACCATAAGAGACTTCTGCTTGTATCACATTGCTCAGAACATCAGCAACATGGCTATCTTTAGCTGGAAGTCTGGGAAATGTAGTCATTCAGCTGTGCATTGTTGCCCTAAGAAAAACAGGGGTTCTGTTACTGAGGAGAAAGGGAAGAGCCAGATTTTATGCTGGTGTCTTCTAGTCTTTATCATGGTTGCTACTTTACAACTAGAATTCAGCTCTTCAACCATTCCCTAAATCTTCTCAGTTTTTGTATTAATTTGCAGAGTTGGTAAGGATGCCCTCTGCTGACTTTTATCTCTCTGTCCTTTGGTTACTTTTGCTTCTTTTATTTGATTCTCAGCAGATTTGTTTTCAAAAACTGTTAACTGTGTCCCAGTGAAGAGTGGTTAGGAGCTTAAGCTCCTGATTTTTATTTATTCATTCCATCCTTATTTATTGAGCAGTCATTATGTACAGGTTGCTGTGTGTTATTGTAGACAGTGCGAATCATTACTGACTGTATCTCTGTTTTTTGCTTTTTGTTTTCGGCTTGGGTTTCTGGGTACACAGAGATGAATTGGTGACTCAGATTGAATACAATAGATCAATTGTGATCCATGAAACTTTTTACCTGGTGGTATACTCTTCCCAGTCCTAGCACTATGTAGCAATCTTAGGATTATACTACCTTTCTTACTTGACGTAGAGTACAGGTAGGTTGTGAAACCTCTATAGTAGGCCACTATGAGGCTAACGTACATGTTAGGGTACGAGAAAGTCCTTTGGGGCCTTCCTAAATGCCTGGTCTACCTTTGTATTGATAACTAATGTTTAAAGTAAAGTATTCAACCCTACTTATGTACCAGAATCATTCACAGAGCCTTTAAAAACTGCCTGGGTAAATCTACCACCTCCCCTACCCCCCATCCCAGGTTTTGATTCAGTAGCCTTAAGTGTAGTTTAAAAATTTCACAGTACTGTCATTTGAGTCAAAGCGGATGAATGCGGAAGACATAATGCTAAGTGAAGTGAGCTGGACTTGGAAAGACACACCCTGTATATCACCGCTCAGTATGTACCAAATGACTGAACTCCATAGCAGAAATGGAAAGATCTGAGGAAATGGTCATGGAGAGGATAAGTGTGGATGCCAGAGACTGTAAGAGAAGGGAGTCCATGGGAGAGGATGGGTAGGAGGGACAAAGGGACAAAACGGATAACAGACAAACAAATGTCAAGTTCTCAGTTGGAAATTATGTATCTAGTAACATCCTTG
Organism: Tupaia belangeri chinensis; assembly: GCF_000334495.1. Lineage (NCBI taxonomy): Eukaryota > Metazoa > Chordata > Mammalia > Scandentia > Tupaiidae > Tupaia > Tupaia belangeri. The sequence goes on along the minus strand of NW_006159500.1, from coordinate 2,468,540 downwards.
ATTTGACTGTGATGCCCTACATACATACTTTGAAAAATCATGTTGTGAGTTTTAAAGATGTATAACAGTGGAATGTCTTTTAAAAATACTGTGTTAATAAAAATAAACAAAGAAACAGAAACAAAATAAAACTTCACAGGTAACTATATGCAGCCAGCCTGGAGAATCACAGATTTAAGGCTTCATACCCAACTGTGTTTGCACATTGGATCCTTATCAGTCACATGTTACAGATCAGATCCTCCCCTTTTTTTTAAAGCCCAGTATTTAATGAATAAATAAACTAATAAACAAACCAGTTGAGTCTCTTTCTCCTCCAGAAGCCCAAGGATTTTTTTATTTTGTGTATTTACTATTTTTCTCTAGAGACAAGGTCCCTAATGAAGATAGGCACAGGGATCTACAGTAAAAGGTCGCAGAAAGCATCACCAAAGCCCAGCTGAAAGGCTCTGCACCAGCCAACTCTGGCTACTTTAGAAGGGAGACTTTTTAAATGTTGGACATGCATGACTCAGATGAATGTGAACTAATTGCTACATGCGACTAATGCACAGGTAGCAATGCACAGCCTGAAGGCCTCATTAAATCACAGGTTACTTGCCAAGATATTTTTCTAAGGAAACTAATCTTCAGGAAAGTAGGACTCCAGAGAGCAGAGATAGTGAGGAGGCTGGTTAATTAAGTCAGAGGCCAAGATAATAATCCTACCCCCAAAGGAGGGTCTTTTTCAACTCTGGCACTCTGGAAGTGGTTCTTATCTCTTCATATATCTTCTTACCTGTCACTCGCAGCCCCAGTTCTAATAAGGAAAAAAAAATCACTGTTTTGATTTAAAATTTAAAAAATTATAGTAAGGACTTTGGCTTGTCTTACTTGCCATTTCTTTGAATGGCTTATTCTTGTAGTTTTCATCCAGGCAGTTTGCCGTTTTTCGATGGATTGGTGATAGAATGTACTCTTATGTATCATATGTCGTTATTTTTCCCAGTTTGTGTTTCATTCTTACGTTTTGGTGATTGTAGCCCCAGTCAGAAGTAAATATTTTATTTATTCATATGTTTTAATTTTTTATTTTAGGTTTTCTGATCTTTCACATTAAGTAAAAAAGCCTCCTCTGTGCCAAACATATAAAAATATCTACCCATAAAAAATTAAAACATGGGGGGCGGATGGGAGGTGGCGTGATGGTTAAGGATGCTGGACTCCCACATGGCTACCCCAGACCTGATGGCTTGCTTTCTCACTTTCCCTCTCTCTCTTACTCTGTTTCTCTCTGGTCAAATTAAAACAAATAAAGTTAAATAAAATTATTTTTAAAAAATACACCTATATTTTTTCTTTTTAACAAATTTGCTGTAGAATGGGTGCTCACCAGAGAGAGAGAAAGGAGTGAGAGCATGTCCCAGGGCAGGTGGCCGTATGGCCATGCTATATAATCCCTTCTCCATTTTCCTGTGGAATTTTGGGCACACACTTACATGCCTCTGGTGTGGTTTCCAGTCCACTAGATATGGACTAATGCCTTGTAGTTGGCCATATGGGATCCAGCCACTTGAACCACTTGCCACTGGCTGGCTCCACGAATATTTTCTACCTTCCCGTACTTTTTTTTTTTTTTTTTGGTTTAAATTTTTGTCTATTTGGAATTCTTTGTTGTGAAAATTAGGAAAAATTCAAGTTTTATCTTTTTCCAAGTCATTAGGAAAACTCTGTAGCGGCAGCATTTTACATAGTGAAATGATACATAGTTAACATCAATTCGTTTGTTACAGTATCAGAAGTGTGATAAAGCTACAAAATAGCAGTGGATCATACTCAATAGCATAATCCAATAAAATGTGTGTACATATATGACTTTAATGTAATATTCATATGTATTCATATAAACGTTAATAAGTAAAACGGACAGAGTTTATCCTTTCTTGACACATTTCTTTGACCAGGATAGCAAAAGAAGGTGGGAGGAACTCTGAGATTACCAGAATCACTGGCATAAGTGAAGCAAGACACGGAAATGCTTTAGGGGTAAATTGGGTACTCATTATTTATCCATGGCTGGTCTTCTTTGCTTGTTGTGCCTGTTCTTATTGTGGACATTTTTTTCTTTGAGCAAAAGAACTTTGTTAACTGAGGCTTCAAGCCCTGGGGAGCATGTTGGGTCTTAATATAACCATCGTTTGTATCTGCAGCTTGCAGTCTGCTCTTTGAGGGCAGTTGGGGAGATGAAGGGGGCAAGGTGGAGAGGATTATTATTTTCAGAACCAGGAGGCTGCTGTGTTTGTGAGTGCCTTCTGCTGAAACCAGGACAGTTGGTGAGGCCATAAGGAGGCCAGGAAAACCAGGCTTATTCAAATATTAAGAACTAAAACACATTCCAGAGTTTTTTCTCTTTTGGGTTATTCATGTTATTGCCCTTAACTCTCATAGTTCATTAATGTAAAAATTTTAAAATGGCATTTACCATTATTAAACAGTGTTTAGAATATAACAAAACAGTGTCTTACAGTTATTGAGGGCTTCCTGTGTGCCAGATACTGGGCTACGAATTATAAAGCTAAAGCCTAGGAAAGGGTGTCAGGGTAGAGTTGAGAAGTATTTATTTTTAAATCTAGTTTTATGGTTTTCTATGCACTTCCTGCTAGTCTTTTTTTTTTTTTTTTTTTTTTTTTTTTTTTTTTTTTAAGTTCTTGCCTTAGGGTGTGTGCACTTGCCAGTGAGAGAGACAGGAGGAAAGTGAGAAATCACCCCCTAGTGGGGATGGCCACACAGTAGTCCCTTTTCCCCCATTCTCCTCTTGGGATTTTGGGGATGCATGCACACACATGCACCTGGCATGATTTTCAAGCTACTAGGTCTACTAGGCAGCTGGCCATGCAGAATCCAGCCGCCCTAACCACCATGCCCCCGGCTTGGCCTCCAGATTATTAGAATTTTAGAGGTGGAAGAGATCTTAGAAGTATGGCCCTCTCGTTTTATAGATGAAGGACAATTTAGGTACTATGAAGACTTTTTTTTGGAGAGGGTTTTGCTATAGGGCATGTGCGCTCACCAGAAAGGTAGAGAGATACAGAGACAGAAAGGGAGAAATCACCCTCTGAGGGAATAGCCATGCTGCAATCCCTTCTCCTCCATTCTCCTCTCGGGATTTTGGGCACGCATGCACACGCACCCGGTGTGAGTTTAAGCCACTGGGTCTGGGGCTCGAACCGTGGTCGACTACATGGGAGTCCAGCGACATAGCCATTATGCCAACTGCTGGTTCCAGTACTATTAAGACTTTTTAAAGGCTATAAAATTTAGTACAGTGAATGTGGGAACTAGAACTAAAGAAAGAAGTAAACAGTGCTCCTTTTTCCTCTTTCTTTTTTCTTTCTTTTTTTTTTTTTGGAGAGGTTTTCTCTATAGGGCGCGTGCGCTCACCAGACAGACAGAGAGAGACATAAGAGACAGAAAGCGAGAAATCACCCCCCAGGGGAGATGGTCACGCCGCAATCCCTTCTCCTCCATTCGCCTCTCGGGATCTTGGGCACGCACGCACACGCGCCCGGCATGAGTTTTAAGCCACCGGGTCCGGGACACGAACCGCGGTCAACTACGTGAGAGTCCAGTGACATAGCCATTATGCTAACTGCTGGTTCCCTATTTTTTCTTTCTACTCAAGAGCTATGGAGGCCTATGTTTCTCCATCGTTCTTCTTTCTTTTTTGTTCGTTTCTTTCTTTCATGAGTGAGAAAGACAGAGACAGACAGATAGACAATACCCTAACAGGGTCCTCATGTCTTGACCTACCCTAAGCTGTAGCCTGCACTGGTTTGTGGGCACACTTCTGCCTGGTTGTACCCAGGAAGGTCTAGATTTGACTCAGGAGCCCTTTCACATGGGTTTGCCTCACACAGCACAGAGTAGCATGTTTTACTGCTGCTCCACCATCTGGCCCCTCCATTGCTTTTCTTTATGGGTTATGCTTTATACAGGAAGCTTTTCTTTTTGTGTAATTGATTATGAGACAGACAACCAAGAAAGAACAGCCACATTTTGGAAGCGTTTTGTTGTCTTTGTTAAATTGTGGCTTAAAAAGTAGGGTAATTTCGAGTTCCTCAGTCATGAACTTAATCTTTTTTCCTCTTCATTCTCCCCCCCAAACCTTTTCAGTTAAGTAATTCTGTATCATTAAGGTACTATTGAACATCATATTCTGTATATCATTCTGGTATTATATCAGAAGTGAATCTGCATATTGTGTTTGGTATTATTTTTAAGATATTATTAAAGAGGAGAGACTAGCAGATGGCATAGCAGTTATATCGCTGGGCTCGTACACGGCCAGCCATGGTTTGAGTCCCAGGCCTGGTGGCTTGAAAATCACACTGTGTGTGTGTATGTGTGTGTGTGTGTGTGTGTGTGTGTGTGTGTGTTTGTTTGTCCAAGATCCCAGGAGAAGAATGGAGGAGAAGGAATTGCAGCATGGTCATCCCCTCTTGGCGGGTGATTTCTCATTTTCCCTTTCACTGTCTCTGTCTCTTCCTCCAGTGAATGTATATGTTCCGAGGCAAAAACCACTAAAAAAAATAGAAAAAGGATATTAAAGAGGAAATGGCTACATCATGCTAGTAACGTTTTTTAAAATTTTAGTTAACTTTATTTATTTTAATTTGAACAGAGAGGGACAGAATGAGAGAGTTTTTTGGAGAGGTTTTCTCTATAGGGCGCGTGCGCTCACCAGACAGACAGAGAGAGACATAAGAGACAGAAAGCGAGAAATCACCCCCCAGGGGAGATGGTCACGCCGCAATCCCTTCTCCTCCATTCGCCTCTCGGGATCTTGGGCACGCACGCACACGCGCCCGGCATGAGTTTTAAGCCACCGGGTCCGGGACACGAACCGCGGTCAACTACGTGAGAGTCCAGTGACATAGCCATTATGCTAACTGCTGGTTCCCTATTTTTTCTTTCTACTCAAGAGCTATGGAGGCCTATGTTTCTCCATCGTTCTTCTTTCTTTTTTGTTCGTTTCTTTCTTTCATGAGTGAGAAAGACAGAGACAGACAGATAGACAATACCCTAACAGGGTCCTCATGTCTTGACCTACCCTAAGCTGTAGCCTGCACTGGTTTGTGGGCACACTTCTGCCTGGTTGTACCCAGGAAGGTCTAGATTTGACTCAGGAGCCCTTTCACATGGGTTTGCCTCACACAGCACAGAGTAGCATGTTTTACTGCTGCTCCACCATCTGGCCCCTCCATTGCTTTTCTTTATGGGTTATGCTTTATACAGGAAGCTTTTCTTTTTGTGTAATTGATTATGAGACAGACAACCAAGAAAGAACAGCCACATTTTGGAAGCGTTTTGTTGTCTTTGTTAAATTGTGGCTTAAAAAGTAGGGTAATTTCGAGTTCCTCAGTCATGAACTTAATCTTTTTTCCTCTTCATTCTCCCCCCCAAACCTTTTCAGTTAAGTAATTCTGTATCATTAAGGTACTATTGAACATCATATTCTGTATATCATTCTGGTATTATATCAGAAGTGAATCTGCATATTGTGTTTGGTATTATTTTTAAGATATTATTAAAGAGGAGAGACTAGCAGATGGCATAGCAGTTATATCGCTGGGCTCGTACACGGCCAGCCATGGTTTGAGTCCCAGGCCTGGTGGCTTGAAAATCACACTGTGTGTGTGTATGTGTGTGTGTGTGTGTGTGTGTGTGTGTGTGTGTTTGTTTGTCCAAGATCCCAGGAGAAGAATGGAGGAGAAGGAATTGCAGCATGGTCATCCCCTCTTGGCGGGTGATTTCTCATTTTCCCTTTCACTGTCTCTGTCTCTTCCTCCAGTGAATGTATATGTTCCGAGGCAAAAACCACTAAAAAAAATAGAAAAAGGATATTAAAGAGGAAATGGCTACATCATGCTAGTAACGTTTTTTAAAATTTTAGTTAACTTTATTTATTTTAATTTGAACAGAGAGGGACAGAATGAGAGAGAGAGAAAGAGAGAGAGAGGGAGAGAAAGAGAAAGTGAGAAAGCAAGCCACCAGGTCTGGGACTTGAACTGTGGTTGGCCGTGTGGGAGTCCAGAGCCCTTAACCACCATGCCACCTGCTGGCCCCTCAATAAATTTTTTATGCATGTTTTCTAAATTTGGTGTAAGATGATATTTTAATTTGATTATCCTAAGGATTCTAGTCCTGAACTGTAAATGGTTCATGTACCTCCTATTTGAACAGAATCCCAACCTGAAAAGCAACTCAGTTGGATTAAAAGTCCTGGTTATCATATGTTTTTTTTTTTACTCTTTCACTGAACATAATAATAATAACAATTTGCATTTGTACAGTACTTCGGAGAACTAACCCATGTTGTCATTTTCTCTTATACTCCTTCAGGGAGATACTTAAGCATTATCATCTTTACTTAACAAATGAGTGAGTCCTAAGTTTAGAGAGGTTGAGTTCTTCCCAAGCTCACATCTCTAGTTAATGGTAGAACTGAGTTCTGCTTTCCTTACTCCCAACTAATGTTCTTTCTACTCTTAAGAAGATAAATAGCTTAATGACATATGTGGATTAATATATGTATGTGTATCTAAATGTGTATACATGTGTGTGTGTATATATATTTTTTTAGGTTTTTGCCTTAGGATGCATGTGCTTGCTGGACAGAGACAGAGAGAGGGAAAGTGAGAAATCATCCCCTAAGGGAGATGGCCATGCTGCAATTCCTTTTCCATACTCAGGATTTTGAGTATGCATGCACATGTGCCCGGCAAGATTTTCAAGCCACAAGTCTGGGACTCTGTCCGTGGTCAGCCATGTGGGAATCCAGTGTTGTAAGCACCATGCCACCTGTTGGCCCCTCTAAATGTGTATTATGTATACACATTAATTCTAATATATTTTTGAGTCAGTGATTGTTTTTTTTTTTTTTTTTTTTTTTTTTTGGAGAGATTTTCGCTGTAGGGCGCGTGCACTCGCCAGACAGAGAGAAACATTAGAGATAGAAAGCGAGAAATCACCCCCCAGGGGGGATGGCCACGCTGCAATCCCTTCTCCTCCATTCTCCTCTCGGGATCTTGGGCACGCACGCACACGCGCCCGGCGTGAGTTTTAAGCCACCGGGTCCGGGACGCGAACCACGGTCGACTATGTGGGAGTCCAGCGACATAGCCATTATGCTAACTGCTGGTTCCCAGTCAGTGATTGTTCTTGAAAGTTGACATAACTTATGTTTAGTGTGCTCCTAGGTACTGTATATTTACGCTTTCCGTTTTATTTGTTTTCTTTTAACTTTTTAGCAAAATGGGCTAGTAAGTCAGTAAAGTAAATTGAAAGTGAAAATCAGTACCAACAAGCAGTGCAGCCTTCTCCTGGTTTGTTGTATACATACCCCCCATAGAACATTTTTCCTTCATTATCCAGTGCCCTTCCCATGTTTGGGCATGTCTGACTCCCGCCAGTCTCAGCGTCTGTGGAAATTGACACTAGTCTCCCTGAAATGATACCAACAGTGAAGGATGGGAACAGTTCTATTTTATCTTACTGAAGTTCTTTGCAGGCTTTTCAGTGAATTAAAATAGTTTCATTAGCTGTGTAATCCATCATTTTGTTCAAAGGGCCCTACAATTTGATATGTATCAGGAGAGCATATAGAATTGTAAATTTAAATTTACAATTGTAAATTGTAGATTTAGAGCTACTGGAATAGTTCTGGATTCTTTCCAGATTTAATGTCTGCATCTTTGGTGTTATGTAATAGACATGCCTTCTCTAGAAATGATGACTTGTAACTTCATAATTTATGAATATGTTAAAATCTCAAACATATGTTATACTATTGTGATTTTTTTTTCTTTAACTTTTAAATGCTAAAATGGTGCATTCAGTTCTAGGCATTTGGCAAATCTTAAATGTCAAAGAAAGAAGGCATGAAACATTTGCTTTTGAAATAGAGAAGTCTTGTTTTTGAAAGCATTTTACCCATGAGTGCAGTTATTGAAGTAAAATATTTGTACTTGGCTGACTTTTCTTCCCCAAATGTCATGGCTCAGACCTCTTGTTAGTTGGAGGAATAAGGATAAGTCCTTTTTGTTATTAAATAGGCATTTAGTCAAATCTTCAAAGAAATGTGGAGAATGTACTTGATAACTACTAGATGGAATTTATGTTGTTCTTTTTGTAATAAATTGTTCTTTAAAAAAGAACTCTGCGAGACCAGCAGTTAGCGTAATGGCTATGTCGCTAGACTACCACATAGTCGACCGCAGTTCGAGTCCCAGACCCGGTGACTTAAAACTCACACCGGGCGCGTGTGTGTGCGTGCCCAAGATCCCAAGGGGAGAATGGAAGAGAAGGGATTGCAGTGTGGCCATCCCCCCGGGGGTTGATTTCTTGTTTTCTGTCTCTCTGTCTCTCTCTGTCTGTCTGACAAACGCACACGCCCTATGGCAAAAACCTCTCCAAAAAAAAAAAAAGAACTCTGTGACCAGCAGTTAACACAATGGCTATGTCACTGGACTTCCATGTAGTCGACTGCGGTTCGAGTCCTGGACCCGGTGGCTTCAACTCACGCCAGGTGCGTGTATGTGTGTGCCCAAGATCCCGAAAGGGGAAGGGATTGTGGCATGGCCATCCCCCTTGGGGGGTGATTTCTCGCTTTCTGTCTCTTGTCTTTCTGGCCAGCGCATGCCAGAAAGAGTTCTTTATTTTTACTTTTTTTTTTTTGGAGAGGTTTGCTATAGGGCGTGTGCACTCGCCAAAAAGACAGCGACAGAAAGTGAGATATCACCCCCCCCAGGGGGGATGGCCACACTGCAATCCCTTCTCCTCTATTCTCCTCTTGGGATCTTGGGCACGCATGCACATGCACCTGGTGTGAGTTTAAGCCACCGGATCCAGGACTTGAACATGGTAGTCCAGCGACATAGCCATTATGCCAACTGCTGGTCCCTTCAAAAGAACTTTTATAGTTTATATTTGTCAGTTGTTCAAGGGCTTTTTTTACATTTAAATTTGCATCTGGATTTTAGTTTTTTAATCCAGATTTAGCTCTTTTGTGTGTGTTTTAACTGGCTGCTGTTCACAGAGGGAAGAAAGGTCGGCAAATTAGTTATACTTAAGATTATATTTAATTACCAAGGATAATGTTTTTGCTTCTACTGCAACATACATATTTCCATACTTAGAATGCTGATTTCGTTAATTTCAAGAAGGATATTTTATTCACATTTTAGCACTACTGATATTAGGATATGTCATATAATACATGACCTAATTATAAATGAAAACATTTTTACTTTTTTTTCTGACACGTAACAGTGTGCCTTACAATTCATGGCATCTTAAATTGGATGGAAATCAGTATAATGGAAAGATCTTTACCAAGTTTTCAATCACTGTTTGAAATACAGTGTTTACAATTCATGTACACACATATCTACTTTCACTTGGTGGTGTTCTGAAATCAAGGCAAATGTTACATTTTTATTGTTAACTCTGGAGATAGCTACATGATAAGAGATAATTGGGAAATTTGCTGTATTTAATGAAGGAAACTCCAGTTTGACATGTTAAGGGGTTTGTCTGAGTTTGGAAAGCTCAGAGCTAGTTAATAGGACCAGACCTGTAGCCCGTTTCTCTTCATTTCTGGTTTTTCTATCATTTTATTTTTGGTGTTGAGGGATGATGAGCGCGTCGGGAGAGTGCTGCCGTATATCCAGTAGCAGAAGTGACGAGATTGATATTTGATGAGGGCCCTTCTCACACGACCTGCTCTTGGGCAAACTCCTGTGTCTCCATGGGTGGAGGCTCAGTTTCTGACCGGAGCACCTATTGGCAGAGCTTATCCTTTTGCACATCCACCACACAGACTTACAGTAGCTTTTCTTTTCTTTTTTTTTTTTTCCCCCCCAGTCCTTTTTCTCTAGAAGGACCAGTCTGGCCACAGTTCAGATTTGTATGTACTTGTGTTCCTTCCCATCCTTCACACACAGTGCATCCTGTGAAACAGTGCTTTACAGTACCATCATTTTCTGTTACGTGAACAGCTTTCATGGTAATATATAATCCTGTTGAATATGCATTTCCATGAACCCCTTTTCTCACCTTATGAATATTTAAAAATCAAGTGCAAAGGGGGACCAGCAGTTAGCGTAATGGCTATGTCGCTGGATTCCCATGTAGTCGACCGTGGTTCGCGTCCCAGACCCGGTGGCTTAAACTCATGCTGGGCGCGTGTGCGTGCGTGCCCAAGATCCCAAGAGGAGAATGGAGGAGAAGGGATTGCGGTGTGGCCATCCCCCCGGGGGGTGATTTCTCACTTTCTGTCTCTATGTCTCTCTTTGTCTGGCGAGCACACGCGCCCTATAGCAAAAACCTCTCTCTCAAAAAAAAAAATCATGTGCAAAGGTCCTGTGGTGGCAGTCAGTGGCCCTGAGATACAAGAGGAAATAGATTAACATCGTGTGTTTGGAGCAGAGGAGAGTATGGGCTGGGCTAGAAACACACCTATGAACCATCGTACCAATTATTGTCCTCATTCTCAGAGCAAAGGGAACCCTTTGGAGGTTTCTTTGTTTGCTTGTATCATATTGTCTTTAAAAATATCATACCTGGGGACCAGTAGGTGGCCTAATGGTTACATCATGACTCAAAGGGCTTGCCACATGGCCATCCACCCTAGGGAGTGATTTCTTGCTTTCTCTCTCTTTCTGGCAAGCTAGCAAACCCTATGGCAAAAATCTCTCTCTCTAAAAAAAAAAAAAAAAAAAATTACTCCTAAAGACTGGATTTTGTGTGTGTTTGCATAGGGAGGGTGGGGAGGTGTTAGGAGAGGATGGCTATAGGATGGCAAGACCGTTTCCACAGGTTGATTGGAGTGTAAGCCTGAGTGGATGGGAGAAGATGAAAAATGGAGGTAGTGTGAATAGGCAGACAGCTTTGAGCAAGCTCATGGTCTAGAGAGAAAACAGTTACTAAACTCACGTTCTCCTCTCATTTCACTCTCCAGGCAAACCTCCCTCTGCTCACTCTGACTCTTATTTCCCCCGCAGTAGCCTGGATCCCAGGGTCATCCATTTCTATTAGAGGGTCAGTAAGTATACTCTCGGAGTCTTGCTTACCCATGAGTTCAAATCCTCCTCCAACTCACTGAGTCAGATAGCCTCCTTGATTCTAGGTGCTGCCATTTCTGATTCTTCCCATTTTATTACCAGCTCCTCCCCATCTTGGCCTACAGTGAATCCAAAAATTTCAACCATCCATATACTCTCAAGTCTTACTGATTCAGCTTCTCTTTTGTCTCTTGGATTTGCAGTAGTCTCCCCTTATCCTAGAGGGATATATACAAGACCCCCAGTAGATGCCCGAAGCTACAGATTGTACTGACCCCTACATATACACTGTGTTTTTTCCTTTACAACTGTATTTGTGATAAATTTTAGGAGATGACAATAACTAATAATACAATAGAACAATTATAACAAAATACTATAATACAAATTCTTTGGGGACCAGCAGGTGTCATTGTGGTTACGTTGCTGGACTCCCACATGGCCAACCGTGGTTTGAGTCCTAGACCCAGCATCTTGGAACTCATGCCGTGCGTGTGTGCATGCATGCTGCAAATCCCAAGGTGAGAATGGAGAAGGGATTGCAGCATGGCCATGCCCCTTGAGGGGTGATTTCTCACTTTCTGTCTCTCTAGTGAGCTTACATGCCCTATAGCAAAAATGTCTTTAAAAAAAAGTGATATGAAGGTGGTCTCTCAGAATAGCTCATTGTATTGTACTGAACTTGCCTATTTTGGACATGGTTAGCTTCAGGTTATTGAAACTGTGGTGATTGAAACTGTAGATATAACAGTACACATCATAATGTGGTGTTCTGTTTTGAAAACAGTGAATATGGTATTATCCTTGATATGATTATTACACACTGCATGTGTGTATGCTTTGAAAATGCATATTATATCTCACAAAGTTGTACAAAAATTAAATGTAAATTATAAAATAAGGTAAAATAGATAATGGACATTTATAATCAAGAATACATTCTGGGGACCAGCAGTTAGCATAATGGCTATGTCGCTGGACTCCCACGTAGTCGTGCGTGGTTCGATTCCTGGACCTGACTGCCTAAACTCATGCTGGGCGCATGTGCGTGCGTGCCCAAGATCCTGAGAGGAGAATGGAGGAGAAGGGATTGCAGCGTAGCCATACCCCCTGGGGGGGTGATTTCTCGCTTTCTATCTCTGTCTCTCTCTGTCTTTCTGGCGAGCACATGCACCCTATAGCAACAACCTCTCAAAAAAAAAAAAAAATGGGTATAATAATGGCCTACCTCTTGCCCGCCTCCCCCCCAAAAAAAGAAGAATACTTTCTGGATTTTATCAGGAAGAAAAAGAAACTGTAGATAAAGGGAGACTGCTGTTTTTTTTTTTTTTTTCTTTTCTTTATTACTGCTGATCATAGACAGATAGAGAAGGAGAGGGAGGAGTCACCCCTTATCCCCATGGGGTGTGACGCACCGCAGTCCTGTCTCCTCTATTTCTCCATCCTGTTGGAATTTTGGGCACAGAAGCACACATGCCTGTGGTTTTTTTCAAGCTACCAGGGCCAGGATTTGAATCGCATGGTCAACCATGTGGGATCTAGCTTCCTTTACCATTTGGCCACAGGGCTGGCCCAGGGAGTACTCCTGCAATGTATTAAAAGACAAATTTATAGTAATTTAGTGTTAAGACCTTAATTGGCTTTACTAGAGATTCTAGAATTGGGAAACTTCATTCCTTAAAGTGGAGTATGTGTTTCAGTGAAATGAGCAGAAGGGATTGGTTTTATATAGAAAAGGGCTAAAGAGGGCCTGGCAGGTGATGTGGTGATTAAGGGCACCGGACTCCTACACAGCCAACTATGGTTTGAGTCTCAGACCTGGTGGCTTGCTTTATCACTTTTCCTCTCTCATTCTCTCTCTCACTCTGTCCCTCTCTGATCAAATTTTAAAATGAACAAATAGATAAATAAAGTTAAATAAAATAATTATTAAAAAAAGAAAAGGGCTAAAGAAAACAGAAACAAAAGAACAAAAAGCAGGGCTGGCCTTGTTGCCTGGTGCATATAAAGTCCAGATCCCACATGGCCGACTTTGGTTTGAGTCAGTTAGAGTTGCAGCCCTGGCAACTTGAAAATCATGCTGAGTATGTGCGTGTGTCCCAAACCCCAACACAATGGGAAAATGGAGAAGGGCTTGAAGTGTAAACATGCCTTCCTTCTTTTCACTTTCTCTTCAGCTGGTGCATGTGCCCTCTGGCAATTAATACAAACAACAAAACAAAGAGCATATGGGTTATTGCAGTACTTACTGTGTAAGATGGAGACAAGGAGATAGAATGATGGGAAAATAACTGGTTAACATCAAATTACTTGAGTTACTTCTTTTGTGTCAGGATTAAATAGAGGGAACTTATTGAAACTGCCTGTTAGGTCAGATATCTCTTCATTTCTTACATGGTCAGTAACAACTTAGCTTTGGCATAGTGACATGGGGCTTAGCACGAGTAACTTTTTTTTTTTTGGAGAGGTTTTTGCTATAGGACGTGTGCGCTCGCCAGAAAGACAGAGACAGAGAGACAGAAAGCCAGAAATCACCCTCCGGGGGGATGGCCACGCCACAATCCCTTCTCCTCCATTCTCCTCTAGGGATCTTGGGCACGCACGCACATGCGCCCGGCGTGAGTTTAAGCCTCCAGGTCCGGGACTCGAACCGCTGTCGGCTATGTGGGAGTCCAGTGACATAGCCATTATGCTAACTGGTGGTCCTATAAGTGGCTGTTTTGATCTTAGTCTGTTTCCTTGGGACCTAGTACAGGATCTTATTCCACAAAGTGGCCTTCAATAATTTTTGCTTAACAAATAAATATGTGAAACACGTAGCATACATAGTGTGTTGCTGTTAGTGGCTGTTCTTGGTTGCTTCTAATTCCTATTCACTAATCTGATCTCCCTGGCTCCAGTTTTCAGCCACTTTTTTTTCTTGCCACATTGTTGTTTCTTGCCCACTGCCTACAATGTAGCCAAACCTCTATAATAAACAATCAGGGCTTGTGGTCCAATTATTTAGATGTTCACAGTCATGACTCTCACAAGCCTTCCTTGCTTCTTATGTCCCAGCTACTAGATGTTGTCCAGAAACTCTATCCTGACTTTTCTGTAGTCTTTGGATCAGAGGATATTTTCCCTTTTTCTCTTATCTCCTCATTATTTAAAACAATGAACCAGGGGCTGACCCTGTATGCTAGTGATGAAGGGAGTCAGAAATCACATGACTGACCGGTTCCAGTCCTGGCTCTGGTGGCTTGAAAAACACAGTGAGCACTTGTTCCTGCCTGCCCCAAAGGCAGACAGGATAGGGAAATGGAGGAAAAAGGACTGCAGTGTGACCATGCCCTGTTGGAGGGTGTTTTCTCTCTCTCCGCCTGTATTTGGCCTGCACATGTGCTGGCAGTTAAAAAAAAAAAAAGACCCCAAAAAGAACTAAAAATGTATTAATATATTTGGTAGGATTATTATATATTGTATGTGTATAGGTATATGACTATGAGGATTTCAAAAAGTTTATGGAAAATGGAATTAAAGTATGATTTTTATTTTTGTGCAAAGAAGTTTTAACTCAGTGCATAGTTTATTCATAATATATATTTTCCATGGATTTTGTGAAGCCCCTGTGTGTGTGTGTCTATAATAAATAAACATATTTCAAGGTGTTTATCATAATAAAGAGTAGCACCACTATAGCTGTACCATCTATTAGAAATAAGTAACTTTAACTCTCTATACTTGTACCTTGCCATCTGTTAAACAATGTAGGTATTAAATGGATGGTCATGTTTCTGCTCTTCTTTTTTTTTTTTTTAAAGAGAGAGAGATTTTTGCTATAGGGGGCATGTGCTTACCAGAGAGACATGGAGAGTCAGAGAGACAGAAAGTGAGAAATCACCTCCCAGGGGGGATGGCCATACCACAGTCCTTTCTCCTCCGTTCTCCTCTCCAGATTTTGGGTGTGCATACACATGTCCCTGGCGTGAGTTTTAAGTCACTGGGTCCGGGACTTGAACTGCGGTCAACTACGTGAGAGTCCAGCAACTTAACCATTATACCATCTGCTGGTTCCATTTCTTCCCTTCTTAAAGGCCTGTGCCCAAACCTAAGCAAAACCCAGAAAAAATGATTCTGTGAGAACTGAGATAACTTTCTCAGATCATTCTTAAGCTCTAGTAGAACATAAAGAATTTGGATGTATGGCTGGTCAACAGGAGTAACAAAGGAGTTAGCATTTGTCGGTGCCAGGTACTTGATGTTTATTATGTCACTTCACATTTAGAAACAGCCACAGGTAGACAGATATTTTACAAGTGAGGAAATGGAGGATTAGACAGGTTATTTGCCCAAGATATAAAGCTCATTAGACTCTTTCTTTGCTCTTAGGCTCTCCCACAAACAGCGATGGTGAGCAATGGTGTGTGCTTAGCTTTTGTTAGTTTTGGTTTCTTCACAGTGATTATTCTTTAGATTTGTGACTGTTTACACTAGATGGTTTGGGAAAAAAATTGGTTCATTGTACGTGTTTATCCTGGGGTTTTGTACTTTCCCTTTATCTCCTTGTAGCTATACAAATGGTATTTGACTTTCTGTTACTGTGCGTATTTTCTTAGGGTCATAAAGCATGTTAGGTATATACACGGCATTTAAGAGAATTAACCCAAAGGCAAATATTTGTTTAATAGAACAGAAAATAAATGAACTTTATAGCAGATAAATGCATGTTCTTAATCCATTATTTATCACTTTTATGTATCCAGTCTTGTATACAATAGTCCATCCTTATCTGTGGAGATGTTCCAAGACACCCTGTAAATGCCTGAAACCACAGAATATACTATGTTTTCTCTCTCTACATATAAACTTATGATAAAGTTTCTGATTTTTAAAATTTTTTGTTTTGTTTGTTTTGCTAAGGGTGAATGCGCTCTCTGGGAAAAGAGAGAGAGAGTGAAAAAGCACTCCTGTGGAAAATGGCCACACTGTAATCCCTTCTCCATTTCTCCCTCCTTTCAGGATTTTTGAGCATTAATGAACATGCCATAGTCTAGCCCCCTGTGATGAAGCTTAATTTATGAATTAGGCACAGTAAGAGATTAACAACAACAACTAATAATAAAATAGAACAATTATAACAATATGCTATAATAACAGTCATGTGAATGTGTTTGTCTCTTTCTTGAAATATTTTATTGTGCTGTACTCACCATTCTTGTGATGATTCAAGACAATAAAATGTCTACATGAAGAGATAAAGGGAGGTGAATGATGTAAACATTATGATATAGCATTTAAAAGTATGAATTGTGGGACTAGCAGATGATGTAATGGTTACATCACTGAACCCCCATGAAGTTGACTGCAGTTCAAGTCCCAGACGGGGCAGCTTAAAACCCACACCGAGCACATGTGCATACATGCCCAAAATCCTGAGAGGAGAATGGAAGAGATTGTGGTATGACCATCCTCCCTGGGGTGTGATGTCTTGTTTTCTGTCTTTCTGTCTCCAGCAGGTGCTCACCCCCCATAGCAAAATCTCTTTAAAAAACAAACAGAAACCCTTATGAATTGTTTGTGAATTTTCCATTTAATATATTCAGACCATGGCCAACAATGGTCTGTAGTAGTTTTGCTTTCTGTAGTTCGAGATCAAGGATTCAATGCTTGGAGTTAAGCAGTGGTGGTATTAGTACTAGTAGTAGTAACAAGGTCAGCTGTAACAGCTAACCTTTATGGAACTTTGGGCATGTGCATTTGTGTGTGTGTGTGTGTGTGTGTGAGTGATTGTTTTTCTAAGTGCTTTACTTATATTTTAAAAATCATCTTTTTAGTTGGAGACAGGTAATATTATTCTATCCATTTTATAAATGAAAAAATCAAGGCACAGAGAGGGCAGGAAACTTGCCCAAGGTCATTTGGTTAGGATACTCACTATGCTAAATTAGCAGCTCTAAATCTAATTTAAATTAGTATTATTACTCAGGTAAATACATTATTGAAATGTCTCTCCATTTGTTATCTGCTTTTCTAGGTATTGGACTCACTACTTTCTAGAGCTATGTGTAAGAGAGATCGTCAATGTAAAAGTGATTAGGTCTAGAGAGGATATATGTAAATCACTTGAATTACTAGGGTAGCCTCAAAGAACTAAAGCAATCCATGCTATGTGTTAACAATTTTTCTTAAATGCATGCATGAAAATTTGCAGATTTATGAAAGTGCTTTAATTTCTTCTATAAAATATTATTTAAATAGAAAATTTGATATATTTAGATGATGGCTAAGGAAATATGTTGTTCTGGATTACAGCAGATAAGGGATTTTTAGAAAGACTTGGCAAATATACAATAGATAATGCAAATATCTTTTTCACTAAGCAAGTAGTAATGTTGTACTCTAAAACTATATTTTGGGAAGAAAGTTTGAGCTAATAGAGACATAATATTTTTTAAGGAATCATTTTATTTAACCTTATTTATTTATGTATTTATTTTTAATTTGACCAGAGAGGGGCAGAGTGAGAAAGAGAGAGAGAAATCAAGAAAGCAAGTTGCCAGGTCTGGGACTTGAACCATAGTCGACCATGTGGGAGTCCAGTGTCTTTAACCGCCATGCCACCTGCTAGCCTGAGACATATTTTATAAGTTTAGGGAAATTTTTATTGGCTAAGAGATAATACTATGCAATATATTTTAAAAACTTTATGTTACAGTGTTCTGCCATTTTCCCCCCCTCTCCTTTTTTTTTTTAGCTCTTCACCAAAGGATATGGATGAAAATGAAAGCAACCAGTCTCTGATGGCAAGCAGCCAATATCCTAAAGAAGCAGTAAGAAAACGCCAAAATTCAGCACGCAATTCTGGAGGAAGTGATTCTTCTAGGTTTTCCAGGAAAAGCTTCAAACTGGATTATAGACTAGAGGAAGATGTAACTAAATCAAAGAAAGGAAAAGATGGAAGATTTGTGAACCCTTGGCCAACATGGAAAGATCTCTCTATTCCACATGTTCTCAGATGGCTGATCATGGAGAAAGATCACAGCCATGTCCCATGTTCTAAAGAGGTAGCACCAGGGTTTTTAAAGTACTTTGCAGTCACTCCTCATACATATTTTACTTAGATTTGCCATGAATTGTGTTGTGATGCCCAAGATATTTAGTTGAGCTGATAAAAGGGCCTAAGAATACATTCTTGGGAGATAAAGTGAACAGGTATAACCTGTGCCTTCAAGTTCATAGTTCAGCAGTAAAGTACGTGTGCAAATAACCAACTCTGATCTGGTGGCAATTAGAGATACAGATGGAGGAACAGGAAAGGAAGCGATTAATTCTGACTGGTAGGGTTGGAAATGGCTTCACAGAGGAAGTTATATTTGGGCTGGGCCTAGAGTGCTGAGAAGTATTTCGATAGCGGTTTTCCAGGTATATGATACGTTGAACAAAAACACGAAGGTGAGAAAATACATAACCTGTTCCAGAAAGTAGTAACCTGATACGTTTGGAATATGGATTGTGAGGTAAGTAAGGCATAGCCTAGAGTGCTTGGCTTTTCATTCTTGGATAACGCTGCCAAAGCTATAAAAGAATAAAAGAAGTTGTCAGACCACCTTCTTAGGCGTTTAAATACACTAGTTTTTCTTAGGATAAAATTTATTATCATTGGTCATAAATGTGAACGAGCTATAAAAGAAAAAAAGAAGTTGTCAGACCTCCTTCTTAGGTTTTTAAATACACTAGTTTTTCTTAGGATAAAATTTATTATCATTGGTCATAAATGTGAACGAGATTATACTTCGGCAGTGAATGTATGGGTGGATACTTCTCAATCTCAGTAGCATTTTTTCCCCCTTTCTCCTTTCTTAGTCTTTTGTTTTGTTTTGTTGTTTGTTTTTTCACTTCCTGCAACCGCAATCTTCCTTGCCTCTCTTCCCCAGTAGCCCCTATCCTACCAGGCTTGGAGGGCAGTTGAGGGAAAAGAAGCTTGACATTGGGAGAGGCAGTGAATGTATGGGTGGATACTTCTCAATCTCAGTAGCATTTTTTCCCCCTTTCTCCTTTCTTAGTCTTTTGTTTTGTTTTGTTGTTTGTTTTTTCACTTCCTGCAACCGCAATCTTCCTTGCCTCTCTTCCCCAGTAGCCCCTATCCTACCAGGCTTGGAGGGCAGTTGAGGGAAAAGAAGCTTGACATTGGGAGAGTGGAGGAATGGGATGAAAAGAATGGGGGCATCCCTGAAGTGGCTTGGTCTGCAGAGGGAAGAGGCAGGATGGGTGTGGTAGGAAGTGGGAGGGTGATAGCACTGGATGGTGATATGGACACACTTTGGTAATTTTGTCTATTTTCTTTGAAGGCTATGAGTTTGAAACCTGATAATTGCTTTGATGCTAAGAAATGTTCATAGTATTATTCCTAGCTATCAGAAGTGATTCATGTGAATATTCTTTTTTTTTTTT
The DNA here is from genome assembly GCF_000334495.1 of Tupaia belangeri chinensis. Classification (NCBI taxonomy): domain Eukaryota; kingdom Metazoa; phylum Chordata; class Mammalia; order Scandentia; family Tupaiidae; genus Tupaia; species Tupaia belangeri. The sequence goes on along the minus strand of NW_006159500.1, from coordinate 2,449,005 downwards.
TTTAGCACCTTGTCAGAATGAGGTAGGATGTAAGTAGGTGAAACACAATGTTTTCAGCTTGAGAATGGCACAAAGAAACAAGAAAGTTTTGACTTTTCTTGAGAACCCTATATGAAGAGAAACATGTAGTCAAGCCGTGTAGAGGAGGGTTACGGCAGAAGGGCAAGATGGGTAGACTATTTGTCAGGGTAAATTTCTACCAAGTTTTTGAACTACAGTTTCTAAAATTGAAGAGCTTAGTAATGGTGTCTGTAGTTTTGTTTGATTAGAAAGAGTTAAGTGACCATATGAAGGAGGAAATGCATCTCTTTATTCGAATGATTTGAGAGATATTTTAAAAACTGAGTTGAATCTTTCTGAAGACTCACCAGGCCTTTGATTCTTAAGCTCTTTTGTACTTTGGCTGCTTTTGAGAATCTGATGAAAGTTGTAAACCCTCTTTTTAGAGAAATATCCTCATGCAAATAAACACATTGCCTTTTGTTACAATTGCAAGGGGTTCTTGGACCCTATCAAGCCTATCCAGTAGCTCATTCATTTATTTAGCTGGTATTTATTGAGTACCTGCTACATGCCAGGTGTACATTTTATATGCTAGAGATAGAGCCACAAACAAAGCAGAAAGACATTCTGACCATGGACCTTAGGGTTAGGAGAATAGAGATGAATGATACTGAGAAATAAGGTGCCCTTTGAAAAAATGAGACATACCAGTTATATTTATTGTATGCTGTGGATTGGTTCTACGTTTTTTAAAGTGCTAGAACTGAAAGGTTTATGTAGAAAACACTAGTATATCCTTAACAGGCTTCTTCCTTAGAAGCAACAACTTTTAACTTTACTCTGGAGTTTATCTTCACGTTTCTGAGGCACAGGACTGTATGCCATTCCTTGGAATTATCTACTAATGTCCATGCTGGAGTGTCAGTTTTAACTCTCTTCTGCAAACCTCTTCCTCACTTTTTGCCCTATTTGACTTGACCTTTTCCTATTTGCTAGAATAGGTAAACCATAATTTTTGGCTAAGTTGATTTCACTGCTTACATTATTAATGACCATATCAATATTTTTTCGTAGGTGAACCAAGTAATGTATTATGGGTATATGTCCTTTCCTAGCATCACTCATTTCACCTGATTGACTTTCTATGTTTTTATTATTTCTCTGCCTCTAGTGGCTTCTCAGTGTAATTTTCCTGAGGGAAAGACCCTTAGGTGGTTTATAATCTGGACTGACAACCTTCCAGTGTCTTTATCAGCTTCTGTTCTAGGGTCCTCCTTGACCACCATTCTGGATTCTTGCCTCTTCCTTTTTGGCCCCTATTTTCTGCATCCTGCTTGTTTTTCTTTCTCATTTTGGTGGAACACTTTTTTTCTTATTAAAATAATTTTTAAATATTAAAAAAATATTTTTTCTATTAGGATATAATAGTTACACACATTTCTGGGGATAATAGTGGAACATGTTTTTTAAAATTGCTAGATGGTGTGTGTGCTCACCAGAGAGAAACAGAGAGAGGAAGAAAGCAGCTCTCAGTTGCAGTCCCTTTTCTTCCATTCCTCCATCCCATTGGGATTTGGAGCATGTTTACACATGCTTGGCATATTTTTCAAGCCACTGGGGCCAGGATTCAAACCACTGTTGGCCATGGCTCCCTTAATCAGTAGGCTACCAGACCATCCCTGAAACAAGTTTTCAGTGTGCTGCTTCAGAAAAGGTACATGGAAAATTAGTGGATTTTTTTTTTTTTTTGAGACCTTACTTGTTTGAAAATGCTTTTTTCTTTATTCTTAATTGATAGTTTAGGTATAGAATTTTAGTTGAGAAACAGCTTTGTCTGAGAATTTGAAAACATTACCTTCATAACCTTCTTCTTAGTATTGTGGGAGAGTTTAGTGCCATTCTTACTCTTGATCCTTTTTACACAACCTTTACTTCCTCTCTAGAAACTTTAAAGACCATCTCTTTGGCACCAGTGTTCTGAAATTTCACCACGACGGCAATTCTTTATTTCTTCATTGTGCTTAATGCCTGGTGGATCCTTTTAGTCTGAAATTTTGTTTTCTTCCATTCTAGGAAACTTTCTTATCTGTTTCTTTGAAAATATCCTTTCCTCTGTCTTTTCATCTAAGATGACTATAAGTTATAGTTGTTATATTTTGGACCTCTTGAATCATTTCTCACTAATTAAAAAAATTTCTTCTGTATTTCATCTTTTTGTTTTATATTCTGAAATATTTTCTCAAGAATTTGTTTCATTTTAAACTAGTATGTGTTTCATAAAATTGTAGTAGTGGATGAGAATGCCACAATATACAATTTAAAAAAACAGATTAGAAAATATGATTACTGTATGATCTTGACCTTGTATAAAATGGTAATGATAGCATAATGTCAGCAGTGGTTATAATCTTTGCATGTTGATATAATGCATGGTTACTTTTATCTTTATATTTTTCTATATTAAAAAAATTTATAAAGAACATTTTCTTTAATAATCAAGGAGTTAAATAATACCATTTTGATGGCTCTTCTGCTCCAAATATATACTGTATGGCAAAATGTCAAAATTAGCATTAATAATTAATTGAATTGGAGGTATTTTGATAACAGATCAGTCTCTATTGCTCATATAAATCTCAAAAATAAAAAGGCATTTTTTTTAAATTAAAAAAATCTGATTTGTGATGTACAGATATTAAAGTTTCCTGAGATGGTTAAAATGTTAGTTGGAAGAAAAGTATAATTTTTTTTTCGAGAGAGATTTTTGCTGGAGGGCACATGTGTTCAACAGAGAGACAGAGACAAAGAGACAGAAAGTGAGAAATCATCCCCCAGAGGAATGACCACACAGCAATCCCTTCTCCTCTGTTTTCCTCTTGGGATTTTGGGCACTCATGCACATGATCCCAGTGTGAGTTTTAAGCTGCCAGCTCCGGGACTCAAACTGCGATCGACTATGTGGGAGTCCAGTGATGTAAGCATTACACCATCTGCTAGTCCCAGAAAAGGATAATTTAAGTCTTCTTTAAAAATGATCTTTTAAAAACATGACTTAAACAATTTTGAGTCACTCTTACCTTTTTGTGTACACAAACATATACTCTTAAAATAAGTATATTAACAAGAATATGGGTTCCATTGTTTAATTTTAATGTAACTTAATTTATTCTATGGAAGAAGTTAGGGTTTACTGAAAAGAGGTCTTGCAAATCAGGAAGAATTGATTGGATATTAACCTGTCTGACCTTGGCCAGTTTCTTTCTCTTTTTTTTCTTTTTTTAAGAATGATTTGTTTTATTTTATTTATTATTTTTTAATTTGACCAGAGAGAGACTGAGAAAGAGAATGGGAAAGTGGGAAAGCAAGCCACCAGGTCTGAGACTTGAACTGCAGTTGGCCATGTGGGAGTCCAGTGCTTTAACCACCACTCCACCTGTTGGCCTCCCTTGGCAAGTTTCTTAGAGACATTTCTCTGCCTTGGTCTGGTTACCTGTAAATTGGCAGTAGTATCTGCTTCACAAAGTTAGATGACATAATGTACTTAAAGAAAAGGATAGTGGTTTAATGAATATTAGGATTTTTCACATTTGCTAAGAAAAGTAAAACATTAATTATAGTGTACTGGGTAATTATGGGCCTTGGCATTTTCCCTTTGGTAGTTCGCAAAAAGGAAGACTACTCAAGAAAGGCTTGGTCTAACCAAGAAAATGTCAAGTGAGTGCTTGGCTTCCTTAAATAATCAAGAACCTCTCCTTTCCAAATTCCATTTTGTGAGTGCTTTTTCAGACTCCAGTGATTGGGCTAGTAAGCAAAAAAATATATGTTTTTTCTTTTTGGAATCTCAACTGTATATTTCATTTTCTTGAAATTTATGGGATAGTAGTATTAGAGATTAAATTCTTTAAAATAAACTATTCCATTGTGATCGGCATAGAAACAATATGGCATAGAGAAAGGAACATAAAAAAAGCATGACTACTTCATTTAGATCTTGTTTCACTCTTTTGCCTTTTTAATGTTTTTTCCCCAGGATTTTGCCATAGGGTATATGCACTTGCCAGAGAGAAGCAGAGAGAAAAAAGTGAGAAATCACCTCTAGGGGGATGGCAACACTGCAATCCCTTCTCATTATCCTCCTGGAATTTTGGGTGTGCACACACATGTGTCCAGTGTGATTTTCAAGCTGTTGGGTCTGGGACTAGAACCACAGTCAGCCATGTGGGAATCCAACACTTAGCCCACCATGCTATCTACTGGCCTCAATCTTTTTAAAAACAGTTTTATTGAGATATAATTCACATACTATGCGATTGACCCATTTAAAGCTTGTTATTCACTAGTTGTTAATATTGTCATGGAGTTATGTAGCTATCAATATTATCTAATACATTATTATTATTTCTCAAAGGAACGCGTGCCCCACTTAGTCATCACCTCTTAGTTCCCTTGCTTTCCCGTATTTCTTAGGAACCACTAATCTATTTTCTCTCTCTGAATTTGCCTATTCTATTTATTTCATAGAAATGAAGTCATGTAATATGTGGATCTTCATGACTGACTGCTTTTAGCACTTTACCTTTGTTTATTTTTACTTTTTAAAATTTTGCCAGAGGGCATATATGCTCAGCAGAGAGAAACAGAGCTAGGGAGAGGGGAAAAAGCACCCCTCAATGGAGTGTAGTTATGCTGCAATCCCAACTTCTCCATTTCTCCATCCTGTCATGATTTGGGGCAGGCATGCATACATGCCCAGCATGTTTTTCCAGCTTAGGTCTGATACTTAAACCATGCATTCAGCCATGTGAGATCTAGCTCCCTTAACCACCAGACCATGGGGCTGGCCTGTACTTTATCATTTAATACTTACTTTGGAGAACAAGTTGAGGGTGCTAGAGTTGCTCTGTTGAATTTTTGTTTCTTCCTAACATTTGGCAGCTACTGCCAGATAATAAACTTCAGATGACTTTAAGCTTAAGGCAAAATGAAAATGCAACAGTTTTCAGGGAATTTTGTTACAAGTATTTTGATGTACTGTTTAAACATGACACAGTTTAAAATTTTCTCAGTTTATTAGCATAATCCAAACTTCTCTTGTTTAGAATATACAATTTGAAGACATGTATAGAGCCATAAAAAGATCCACCATAATCAAGATAATGAACATAACTATTAGCCCCAAACATTTCCTTGTGGATTTTTTTTTGTAACCCATTTATCTAATTCTCCCTAACTGGTCCCCAAGCTTTTTTTTTTTTAAATGTATTAAGTGAGAGGTGTGTGTGTGTGTGTGTGTGTGTGTGTGTGTGTGTGTGTGTGTGTGTTGCTAGAAGGCATGTGTGCTTGCCAGAGAGAAACAGAGTGGGAGAAGAGAAAGCAACCCTCATGGGGAATGACCACGCTGCAGTCCCTTCTCCATCTCTCTTTCCTTTAGGGATTTTGGGTAGGCAGTCATGCAAATGCCCCTGGCATGTTCCTCAAACCGTCAGGTCTGAGGCTTGAACTGAAGAGTCAGTCATGTGGGATCTGGCTGCCCTAACCACCAAGCCATGGAGCCAGTCCTGCATTAAATAAGATTTAATGAGAATTAATATATTATAGTTGCAGGAGAAACTGGTGGCTAGCTGGGTGACCTTGTGTGAGTGCTCTTCTCTAATCCTTTGTTTTCTCATCTGTAAAATGGAGATAATTGATAGTATCTTCTCTTTCTGTTAAAAAAATTTTTAATTGTCAAAAGCTGTGTGTACCTGTCAGAGAGAAAAAGAGAGAGAACCCCTAATGGGGCATGGTTATACTCAGTTCCTTCTTCTCGATTTCTCCATCTTATCAAGATTTAGAGCATGCACATGTACTCACACAGCCTGTTTTTCAAGCTTCTGGGGCCAGGATTCAAACTAGGTTGGGCACATGGGATCCAGCTCCCTTTGCTAGGCTATATGGCTGGCCTAATTACTGTTAAATTTAATAATAATTTTTAATGTTTGTTTTTTAAGACATTTATTTACTGGGAGAGAAGGAGAGTACCACGCACCACAATCTCCCCCCCCGCCCCACAGCTTCTCAGCCAGCCAGGATCATGGGTGCACACATATGCAATGCACCTGGCATGTTCAGGTCAATCTGGGATTCAAACCCGAGCCTCCTGTGTGGCTTCTGTATCACATAGCAGTGCCCTACCAGCTGTGTCACCGTGGCTGGGCTGAAATTTAAAAGTTCTTATGAAGCAGCTAGTATAGTATCTACCATGTAGTAATTACTCCGTAAATGGTAGCTATTGCTATTTATTTATTTATTTTAATACGACCAGAGAGGGACAGAGCAAGAGCGAGAGAAAAAAGAGAGAAAGCAAGCCGCTAGGTTTGGGACTTGAACCACGGTTGGCCATATGGGAGTCCAGAGCCCTTAACCACCACGCCACCTGCTGGCCCCAGTGGTAGCTATTGTTAATGTTATTTTATTTTGAGTTATATTATGCCAAAGTACTTGATATATTAGATGATTCATCATTGTCATTATTATACATATGGTAGGTACTTAGTTTATATTAATTTTCTCTCCTTTTTGTCTTAATTTTTGATAGGCATATGATAAGGCATATTGCTCATTAGCTCTAATTACCAAATTTGAAAAACAGTTGGAAAAATGGACATACATTTATTCATTCATTCCATACATTTTATTGAACATGTATTGTTTGGGTAACTGAGCCAAACACTGTGCATGATTTTACACTGCATAGACATGTGATATATCCAATATACATGTATCCAGAATATCCAGAGATGTGTGGACAAAGCAGCATTGAAATTGAGAGGCGGGGGACTGGCAGGTGGTGTGGTGGTTAAGCGCACAGGGCAGACTGCGGTTCAAGTCCTAGACCTGGGGGCTTGCTTGCTCACTTTCTCGCTCACTCACTCACTCACTTTGTCCTTTGCTGGTCAAATTTAAATAAATAAATAAATAAATAAACAATCAAATAAATAAAGTTAAATTAAAAAAAAAGTAAAAAAATTGAGAGATGGGAGGCCAGCAGGTGGTGTGGTGGTGAAGGCACTGGATGTTCTTACATGGCCAACCACAGTTCAAGTCCCAGACATGGTGGCTTGCTTTCCCCCTTTCCCTCTCCTTGTGTCCTCATCTGGCCAAATTAAAATAAATGAATGAATGAATAAAATTAAATATATGGTTCTTTTTTAAAAAAGTACTTTTTTAAAAAAGAAAAAGATATTGAGAGGCGGGAGTGAGTGCTTCCAGCTGTGGAGACACAGGGATGGTTCTAGGAAGGGTATACAGTTCCATTAAGGTATCAAAGGGATAAGAGGAGGGAGGCAGTGTCACCCGAGAAATGGGATCAGTGCCATGCAGGGTTCTCAGGCTCAGGTCAGGAGCGGGAGGTCATCCCTGTGTAGGTTGGACTCAGAATATGTATAGCCAAGTAGGGTTAAACACAGCTGGAGAGGGATGTCGGGCAGGCCATGGCCATGTTACTACTGGGCTAAGGAAGTGAGGTAGATTTTGTCAGGCAGTGAAGAGCCAGAGAAGATTTTTCCGCAGGAGAAAGTATCATACTATCTAAATAAATTGCTTTTGAGGTGGCTCTTATGTATGGATTTAGTTGATGGGAAGACAGCAGAGCAATCAGGAGGGCTTCAAAGTGTCAGAATGTCCCTAAGGATCTTAAGTAGGTTAGTAGCCTTGCAAAGTAGGTTAGTAGCCATGCAAAAATGCCATCAGTAGGATTGGTGCCGAGTTGTCAGGGCTGGAGCTTGCTTGCTTCCTCTTTTGGGACACTTGGTGTGTGCCAGCCCCTCCTGATTGCAGCAGTGAAGTGTGGATACAGCTATTTTCCAGAGGAAGAAACAGGCTTAGAGAGGCTAAGAGACATCTTTGTCATCCTCCACCTGTGCTGACCCTTCTTATGCTGGTCTTGATGTGCCATTCTGACTCCCCTAGTGACTTCGATTTTCCTTCCCCAGCATCCTTCTCGTTTGTTTTCTCTCTGTCCACTGCCATCTCCTTTGAACAGGTTCTCATCTCTTCCCAACCTGGACCTGTCGCTCCACATCATCATTTGGACGTTAGAATGGTCTCATCTAAACGTAAGCCAGGTTGTGTCTGTGTGTGTGCCTTTGGTGCATACACGTACTTCCTCACTGTCTCTGGGTAGACAGTGGCACTCAGGATTCTTACTGTATTCTGATCCTTCATAAATTTAGTTGCCCCCCCCCCCCCGCCCGCACACACCAAAATTTTTCGTCCCCCCCCCCCCCCGCCTGCAAACACTGCATTGCTGTTTGGCTCTGTTCCTTTACGTGACTAGTTTCTCCACCTGTAATCCCTTTTCCCCTGTATTGTGACTCACCCGTTTTTCATCAGGATCTCAAACAGGTGATTTTATCTAGGATGCCTTTGGCAACTGAACTCTATTCCTTCTTATTAAGTGATAGTGTATCTGGCATTTTAATGAATTACTTTTCTAATTCCATACCCTTTTCAAAACTGATTTGCAACAAATTACAAAAATTCATGTGGCTGTAACAACCAAATAGATGCACATATAAGAGCAAATGGACTATGAGGGCAGAAAAAAATAAATCCAAGAATATAGCACAGAAATACTTTCCATCATACCCAGCTCATTGCGAAAGGTGGCTTCACCTTTTACTGTGATCATTCTAGTCACAGCAATGAGGGGGAGTATTGAACTGTTGAGGGTTTCCCCAGTGACAGTCAAATGATAAAGCCAGTTGCTCTGGAGAACTTTTTCTGAAGAAAAAAACATTGAGAATTAGGAGAAATGTTTCGGGGTAAGTGGGAAGGTAGAGATGGTACCAAGTCTTCACCTTGAACACATGCGCGGCAGGTTTCATAGACAACATTTTCTAATACACGTTGGTGCCACTGTATTGCAGGACACTAGAGCACAATTCAGCAAAAGCAGTTTTTAAGAGCCAGGACTATGACTGTAAAGTAAGCTTTTTGTTGGTATAGTATAATCCAAATGCGAAATGTAGAATGACCAAAGGAAATATACTTATCATACTTTGCTGTAGTTATTATTTTACATCTATTGAGTTGTTGGAAAAGTCCATGATGCATTTTTGCATGGAGAAACAGAAAAATACGTCGTGACTTCTTCTAATGACCCAATATTTACCCCTTCACTTCTGCCCCAAATGATCACCTCTCTAAAGCAGAGATCATATTTCACCTTGGTTTGATGAATGGTAGAAAATTTTAAAGTGAGGAATGAGGAGAACTATTTATGACTGTAATTTGCCTGGGATCATCGCAGTGTTCCACTTTGAATTATATGTACTCAGAAAGTTAGATTCATCTCTGAGATCCAAGAGCTGTAAATAAATGGTCATATGCTTTCTTTACTATTTTCAGGCACTGCCATGCTTCTGAGGCAGTTTTCAGCAACAAATATACCAGCCGAGTGAATGGCAATAGCAAAATGATTGCATCTAGACCAGTCTATGGAAAAGAAACTTTAATAAAATTATGAATAAATTTAGCAACTCAAAGTTTCACATTTAATTTCCCTTTACTTATTGCATTTGAAACTAAGATTATTATACCATGATTAAGTCAGATTCAGAAAGAAGTATACATGTGTCAAAAAATAGCAAGTTTATTGAATGACTTCAGTTTTCCCAAAATAGCCCTTCTTCCTATAATTTAGGTCAAAACATGTTCTGTGATGATATAATACCTTTCCTTTCCAACTGCTGCTTTGTTTTTCTTTATACACCTGTAGGAACTTGACAAAGAACTCCCAGTGCTTAAGCCATATTTTATCGATGACCCTGAAGAAGCTGGAGTGAAGGAAGCTGGCTTAAGAGTCACATGGCTGGGACATGCAACGGTAATGGTGGAAATGGATGAGCTCATATTTCTCACAGATCCCATCTTCAGCTCTCGTGCTTCACCATCACAGTATATGGGTCCAAAACGATTTCGTCGTCCGCCGTGCACAATAAGTGAACTTCCCCCAATAGATGCAGTCCTTATTAGTCACAATCACTATGACCACCTAGACTACAATTCTGTCATTGCTTTGAATGAGCGATTTGGTAATGAGTTGAGGTGGTTTGTGCCTTTGGGTCTTCTCGACTGGATGCAAAAGTGTGGCTGTGAGAATGTGATTGAACTGGACTGGTGGGAAGAGAATTGTGTCCCTGGACATGATAAGGTCACCTTTGTCTTTACACCCTCCCAACACTGGTGTAAAAGGACTCTGAGGGATGACAACAAGGTTCTGTGGGGCAGCTGGTCTGTCTTGGGGCCTTGGAATCGATTTTTTTTTGCTGGAGATACTGGTTATTGCCCTGCTTTTGAAGAGATAGGAAAAAGATTCGGACCTTTTGACCTTGCAGCGATTCCCATTGGAGCCTATGAACCACGGTATGTAGACTTCCAAAGAAAATGTTTCTGTTGCATAATAAGTTAACTGAACTTAAAACAGTTATGATTTTGTGATATTGTATAATTTGTGATTTTAATGATGAACCTTTTAATTTGTTGTACATTGGTTGGGGGGATTAGTGGGCTAGATTCAATTAGACTTTTTGTTTTAGTTGCCAAAGGACACATTTGTTCTCTAGAGAGGTGGAGGAAGGAAACACTTCCTAATAGGACATAAACATGCCACAATCCCTTCTCCATTTATCCATCTTGTCAGGATTTTGGACACACAAATATAATATGCGCCTTGTATGTTTTTCAAGCCACTGGTATTGAGATTTGAACTGCACTTTGCCATGTGGGATCCAGCTTCCTATGCACAGAGGATACTTTCTTTATAGAACCACTTTCTGCTCCATGACCAGAATGTACCAGTCCCATTATATGGCTCCTCTATAACATACAGAGGAAAAGCAAGGAATGAGCCTACAGCATTATCCCTTGTGATGTTCTTGTTTCAGTTAACACTGAAGTTAATCTGGTCATGACATTGTTGTATTACTCACTGCTCCCCCTCCAACCATTCCCTATTCATCAACTCTTCTCAGAGAAGCTAAAGGTCACACTGTAATTAGAGCCCCATCCACTGTCTGTTTTCCTTAAGACTGTCATTTAGGGAAAAGTGATTTCAAAGAATTCGGTTAGATTCAGACAACTGTGGTTTATGTACACAAGTAAAGAGGAAACCAACACTGATAGTGACAAAGTATAAGGGATCATTTTAAAAGTGATGAGGCTGGAATTAGAATTTATTGTATATTTCAAAGGCCAGCATTAATAAACGCTCTTTTTCATCAGGTGGTTTATGAAATACCAACACGTAGACCCAGAAGAAGCTGTAAGGATTCACATTGATGTTCAAACAAAGAAATCTGTAGCAATTCACTGGGGAACTTTTGCCTTAGCAAATGAGGTGAGTTTGATTGTGATAAAAATAACTGATTATAGAGCCAGCAGGTGGTGTGGTGGTTAAGGGTGCTGGACTCCCACATGGCCGACAACAATTTGAGTCCCAGACCCAGTGGCTTGCTTTCTCACTCTCTCTCTCTCTCACTTGTGTTGTCCCTCTCTGGTCAAATTAGAGAGAGAGAGAGAGAGAAACTGCTAAACAATATTTAGAAAAAAAAACTGATTATACATTTGATAGTGATAGGATTTAATCATCACTGTCTCTCCATGTTTTCACAGACCAGCCTGTGGATTCAGACCCTGCATAGTCATCACCTTATAAATTAGGGTGGCAAATCAGACCAGTCAGAAAAACAGTTATCTTTATATACCACTTGATCTCTTATAGTTTTCTCTATACTGTAGAGGACGGCAACATTTAAACTTCAATTAGATCATGGCGCTCTTTGATGCCAAGTGACCTGGTAGCTTCCCATTGCACTAGGAGTCAAAACCTCCAAGCCCTGTTTGGCCTTTTGGCTGGAGAATTCATGTGCGTATTGAGCAAGTTAGGTTTTTTTTTTTTTCTTTTTGTTGAGAGGTTTTTGTTATAGGGCACGTGCGTTTGCCAGACAGACAGAGACAGAGAGACAGAAAGTGAGAAATCACCCTGCAGGGGGGATGGTCATGCCACAATCCCTTCTCCTCCATTCTCCTCTTGGGATCTTGGGCACGCACACACACGCGCCTGGCGAGAGTTTTAAGCCACCGGGTCCAGGACGCAAACCGCGGTCGACTACGTGGGAGTCCAACCACATAGCCATTATGCTAACTGCTGGTCCCAAGCATAGTAAGCATTCTAAGAGCAGAGATAGCTTCCTAAAACATATGAGGTAAAATGATTAGAAAAAGAAGGAAGCCAAAGAGAAAGCTACCTGGCTTCAACTGGAGCGCCAGCCTGATCCATCCAGAGAAGAACACTTTGTGAGAACCAATGGAAAGGAGCCTGAGCTTCTGGAACCTATTCCCTGTGAATTCATGGCATGATGGGTATTAGAAATAAACTAATCTATGATCTATAAAAATGCTTTCCTTGGGACCAAAGTTAGCATAATGGCTATGTTGCTAGACTCCCACGTAGTCAACCGTGGTTCATGTCCCGGACACAGTGGCTTAAAACTCATGCTGGGCGCGTGTGCATGCGTGTCCAAGATCCCAAGAGGAGAATGGAGGAGAAGGGATTGCGGCCCAGACCTGGTGGCTTAAAACTCACGCCGGGCGTGTGTGCGTGCATGCCCAAGATCCCAAGAGGAGAATGGAGGAGAAGGGATTGCGGCGTGGCCATTCCCCCAGGGGGTGATTTCTGGCTTTCTGTCTCTGTCTCTTGTCTGTCTGGCAAGCACACGCAGCCTATAGCAAAAACCTCTCAAAAAAAAATGCTTTCCTTAATTGGGCTCTAATTCATTTTGTGCTATCTTTATTCAAATTTAGTATTTTTTTTTTTTTAACCTAAAGGATGTTAGGTGGTTTATTATGCAACAAATAAAACCCAGTTGGTTAGGGGGGGAAAAAACCCTGTTTGGTCAATTTCTTCAGATCTTTTTCAAATGTTACCTAAATCTCCATCCCTTGCACTTAACAACTCCTCCCCCCAACATTGTTCTACTATAAATGTGTCAACCACTCACATACTATTTTATTATTATCATTTTTTCCTATTCTGTGTTGAATGTAACCTTCAGGAAAATAAGGATTTTTGTCTTGTTCACTTGCCTAGCATGTTGTCTCGGTGCTCAAAAAATACTCATGTGCAAAGGAGAGGCAGACTTCCCACTGATGATTAGATCAAAGAGTGTTACGTTTTTATTCCTGGTATAGGCTTCCATATTGTACATTTAAAAAAATTAGAATAAATAAACATTTGAATAAAGAAAAAACTACCATATAATATAAAGATGTAAATAAAGACAAAGAAGTGATGAAATGATCTGTCTTTTATACCTTTAATTTATTAATAACTATCTTATTCCATATTCAAGTGGTTTCATTATATTTGGAAAATCCTGGGTGGATGAAAACATTGTAAAATATACTGTGTGCTGTCCTTGCTTTTTATTGAGCTATGAAAAGTTGAGGCCATAAAAGGAAATACAAGATTCTACCTGCCTTGGGAACCAGCAGTTAGCGTAATGGCTATGTCACTGGACTCCCACGTAGTCGACCGCGGTTCGTGTCCCAGACCCGGTGGCTTAAAACTCACGCCGGGTGCGTGTGCATGCGTGCCCAAGATCCCGAGAGGAGAATGGAGGAGAAGGGATTGCGGCGTGACCATCCCCCCTGGGGGGTGATTTCTCGCTTTCTGTCTCTATGTCTCTCTCTGTCTGTCTGGCGAGCGCACACGCCCTACAGTGAAAATCTCTCCAAAAAAAAAAAAAAGAGAAAAAAAAAAAAAAGATTCTACCTGCCTTACCTCTATTCTCTAGGGCTCACTTTCATTTTGAGTAGTTATCTGTTGGATGTTTAGTTTGAATTGTTACTTGGAATATACCCCCTATATATGTATTGTTAATCCTTTCCCGTCATTCTTTCTCTGCCCTTGCCAGCATTACTTAGAGCCTCCACTGAAACTGAGTGAAGCTCTAGAAAGATACGGACTGAAAACTGAAGACTTTTTTGTCTTGAAGCATGGAGAATCAAGATACCTAAATTCTGATGATGAAAACTTTGAATAAATACAAGCACAGAAATTTTTAGTGAAAAAATGCATCAATCTCATATAAATTTGAAAACAAATGAAAAGACTAAGAAATTCATGAATACTATGATTTTTTTTGATATTTAGAAACAACTTCTGCAAGTGTGTTTTATGTAATAACTTGCCTATTAATATGATTGCCAGATCATACAAGTTATAAGAGGATTTCAGGGGTGTGTCATTTAAATAATTAATTGGCTTTTATGGATTTTAAATCTTGAGTAATGGTATAACCATTGCAATGGGAAATGCTTTTTTTTTTTTTTTTCAACTAAAGTTCTATAGTGGTAGAATTTTCAGAGGTTGTGAAAAACTGATATTAAAGATTCATTTATGTTTTTTTGTTCTTCAGGACTTTCTACAAGGTGAGTGAAGGTTGTCTACCTACCTAGATTTTTTTCAGAGGCCTACACATACAAATATCTTTGTATATTCACATTGTAGTAAATGATGAAATTGACTCCCATATACTTATAATAGTTCTTGCTCTGTCAAGATTAATTTATATGCCAAATGTTAAAAATGTGATTTCTTTTGTAAAGCATAAAAACATAGAGTTTGCACTAAGTTAATCATTTTTGAAGACTTTTTTTTATTAAGATAAAATGTATATAGCATAAAATTTACCATTTTAAACATTTTTTAAACTTGCCAGAGTGCATACATAATGTGTACTCTGGGTGTAGGCGGGGTGAGAGAGGATACCCCCACTCCCCCCACCCCACATGGGTGGGTATGGTCACACTGCAGTACTCTTCCTTTTCTCTCTCCCATCAGGAATGTATGCATGCCGTGTTTTTTTCCAAGCTACCTAGGGCCAGGACTCAACCACAGTTGGCTGTGTGGGATCTCGCTCCCAAGGCCTAACACTTAACCACTGTGGTAATGGGGTCAGCCCACTGTTTTAACCATTTTGAAGTGTACAGTGTTTTGGCATTCATGCAGCTGTGACTGCCAAGACTGCCATAGACTTAAATGTTTAAGGATGTGGGGGGGAACCAGTATATTCTGTTGCATGTCTGCAATCTCCAAATCAAAAGACAACAGTATGGTTATGAGAACATGATTTATGAATTTTTTTGTATTTGATCTACAAGGCAGACTTTCTGCTAAGCTATAATGAAATATTTTACAGAGATTAATTCAGATCTTAAATACTAAGAGGCCATAGGCTTTAGATTAAATTTGATTTTCTCTACTTTTTATTTCTTTACATCACTCATTTTTTTTCCTGGTCTCTTAGCTCTTTCGATAAGATATATTTTATAAATATTTTGTGGCTTACATGAATCAGGTATCACCTTATATTTTTATATTGGTTGGCCCCTTACCATTAGTCTATCTTTTATTAAGCCAGTGTGGAATACTAGTGGTTTATTTTTAAAAAAAAAAAGAAAAAGGAAAAAAAAAGGTCAATCTGGGAGTCAGCTGACCTGAGAGTTAGTCCTAATAAGGGCTCTGTATTCAGATTACTGTGAACTTCCTAAGTGATGGAGCTGGAGTAGATGCTGCTAGAGGCCCATTCTGTGTTCCTCTCTCGTAATCTTATCGAAACAGGCTTTATTCATATAAAATAATCAAACTAAGTATTAAACCAAATGGTACACAGGCAGTGCTCTGTAATTTATTTGCACATATATATATGCATGCAATGTTTTTGCCACTAAATTTGAATTCTAATCATGCTTTTATTATGGATGTTCTGTATAACTTGAAAGGAGTCACCCATGTTCCCTGTGCCTCAGTTTCCTCATGGGCAACAAGAGGATAATTTTGACCTACCTCTGAAAAAGACATAGAATAAATAAGGAGTTTAAAAAAATACTTTGGAGATATAAGGGACAAAATGATTTCTTAAGATATCACTGCCTAATAATATAGATAGGTACATTTGAAAACTGGCTAATGGTTTTGATAATGTCCATTTCTGTTGGAGATTTAAGCAAGCTCATACATGTTAGGACACTAAACACTGAAGACTTAATAACTTTTTCTCACTCATTTTGTAAATTTGGACAGTAATAGCCAAAATAAATGTAAATGATCTTTACTGAAATTTAGTATTTTTATCTACAAAAATGCAACTCAGCCAAGGGGAAATATGTATGCAGTGTATGTATATAATGTATGTGAACGGATATGATTTAGAGGCACTAAAGCACAAAAAATTTCCTTGTAAGATTAATCTTTCAGGCAGACACTCAACAAACATAAAGTTTTTCACTCAAAACAGACATGAACTAAGATGTTAAGTTCGTGCTAGTTACCTTCAGGGTATGTTACCCTGATATTAGCAATCGTTCTTGAAGCCACCGTCCTTGCTGTTGCACACTTGATCCAAAGTTCACCTCTTACCTCTAATTTATGAGCAAGCCAGATACATCTTGCTTACATATTTCTTCTCCATGAATGGCCTTTATTATTTTTGTATGCATGTGTACTACTTAACAGAGGGTCTCTAAGCACTTTAAATCGTTGTGTTCTAGTTCCAGTTCATTGGACCTGCCTCGTTTTTCTTAGCGTCCTCACAAGCTGTAATATTTTTAGATTACCATTCATGTTCTTTCCACATTGACATTTTATTAAGAAGTACCTCGAGCTTTCTCAGAGAATCTCACCCTATTGAGTGGTTTCTGTTTTATTTTTCACTTGTTATCTACGTGTTGAAGAATTTATGTGCAAAGTGAAAAATAATTTTTGAAAAATAAGACCAATCTATCCCTCAATTCCATTTAATATGCATTATAATAGCTTTTAATCGATCTTACCCTCTAATTCCATTTTTCTCCTTAATTATTAGCAAACATCCATACCAATATGTAAAATTTTAGTGAAGTTTCCTGTGGTAATTGAAGAATACTTCACTATGCCTCACTGTGCAATGGCAGAGGTCATCAGTTAGGAGAAATTCCTCTTAATAAACCCAAGTTGTGCCAAGACCTTCACAGATGAAGATCTTTTTGTGCATTTTCACTATATAATTCTTCCTGAGTAATTAAAAATCAGTCCCCTTTTTCTTTAGCATTTTGACTCACTGATGCTCTGATCTAATAGAGTGTGATTATTTATCCAAACTAATGATAGAAGAGACAGTTTTAGAGTCTACTGCAGCTACTTTCAGCACACAAACAAACCGTGGTTCTTAATGTATGCACATTTTGAATAGGTACTTTCATTAGACAGGGAGGCAGATAAAAAATGTTATAAAGAAATGTGCCTTTTGGGGAATTAATACTTATGTTCATGTCACCAATTATTACTCTAGCCTATTGAGAATTTCCATTTTTCACCTTCTCCTGAACCTTTTTTCTACTGTAAAAATATTTCTTTAAAGTTTGATTTCTGTATTGGAATAGTCTTAAGAATACACATTTTTCTGTTTGAGGATTTATGACTTATGGAAACAGTCTTCTATCCATATATTTACAAAATGAAAATTAGGATATTTGTAAAGCTTGCCTTAAATACACAAGCTCCAGCTTGTGTATTGATTTACTTACTGTTAAGCACGGCAGGGGTTATGAACTTGAATATTATAAAACCTAGCCAAATTTCAGATATATCAGTAGACTGTTATAGCAGCTTAAGAAATAAAATATTAAAATAGATAACAGAAATTTTCACATATTGTAATTTTAGTCAAATAATATATGGATGAAAATTAGTGAATAAAGTATTATCAAGGGGAGAAAACAATGTTGTGAATTTTTTTCCTCTTTATTTAAAAAATTATACAATTTAGGGTCATAGTAAAAAATCCAGAGAGGTATACATAGAACAGTCATTTTTCCACTTCTCATTCTATTCCCAGGAATTTAAGTATCATTTTAGAAGTACTCTGTCAATAATAAGCATAAATATTTTTCATTAGACTATGCATAGATAGGATCACATTATATTCATATAAATATACATATAAAACGTGTTTTAAATGATCAGGTATATTTCCACATCAGTACATTTATTTTAAAAAATTATTTAATTTTATTTATTATTATTTTAAATTTGCTATAGGGCACCAGAGAGATACAGAAAGTGAAAAAGAAAGTGAGAAAGGAAGCCACTAGGTCCAGGACTTGAACCATGGTCGGCCATGTGGGAGTCCAACAGTTTAACCACCATGCCACCTGCCAGCCCCAGCCACATCAGTACATTTAAAACTGCTTCATTCTTTTAAAAAAACTGGAGAGTTGATTTAATCAACTGTTTATGACTGGACATTCTAATTGATTCCAGTATCTTTTATGGGAGTTTTTTTTTTCCTTTTTTTTTTTGTTATAGGGCACGTGTGCTTGCTAGACAGAGACAGAGAGACAGAAAGCGAGAAATCACCCCCCAGGGGGGGATGGCCATGCCACAATCCCTTCTCCATTCTCCTCTTGGGATCTTGGGCATGCACGCACACACGAGCGTGAGTTTAAGCCACTGGGTCCAGGACGCAAACCGCGGTCGACTACGTGGGAGTCCAGCAACATAGCCATTATGCTAACTGATTCCAGTATATACATAACATCTTTACTTGCTGGAATAGTAAATAGATGAGTACAAGGAGTACATTTTTCACTGACCAGAAATGAAGAAGTAGATTTCTAATGATTATACAGACTTCTGAAAGCAGTCTGGCCGGGTTGGCAGGTAGACAGAGTTCAAGATCTCATCAGAACAAAAAGAAAGTACAAGGAGTACATTTTTCACTGACCAGAAATGAAGAAGTAGATTTCTAATGATTATACAGACTTCTGAAAGCAGTCTGGCCGGGCTGGCAGGTAGACTGAGAGTTCAAGATCTCATCAGAGCAAAAAGAACAAGGCCATTCCTATGGCAGTTCTGAAATAATGATTTAATCACTAATGCTGTTTCAGGAGTAACCATAAATCAAACAGTAACAGTGGCGTAAATGTAAAAAGGCCACTGCTGCTTCATATAGAGGAAATAATGTATCTGAGTAAATGAAAAGAAAGAAATTATTTCAGTTGAAACTCATATTCATTGGTATCAATGTAACAGACCAAAGTAAACCTAAAGACCATGTCAAGTGATAGCTGTGTTAGTGATGAAAACGAATCCCTTTAGAAGGAAGACAGAAAATGGTTAAGTTTAGGTATGTTACTTCCAGACTGTATTCCTCTGGGAGAAAAATGGTCAACCAATCAGAATTTCAGTATTACTGCTGCAGCCTTTTCCTTTACTTCCACATCATGATGATAAATTAAAGCTCGTATTTTCTGGGCACATTCTTCTCCATATAAAAGGAAAAACAATGAACCTTTAGTGAAAGTAGGCTGAATAGCAATACGGCCTTCCATTTTAAGGCAGTTATTTATATTCTGAAATAAAGTAAGTGCTCGAAGAAGAATCTCCTTTGCTGTGTGGCCATCGTAAAGGGAAAGGAATGATGAATCCACCTGAAATAGAGTTAATTTTATTAATATATATTTTCATACTTTAAAATTCCAGTGTATATTTTACTTTCTAAAAATCTTGTCAAAGAAAATTAACCTTAAGATCACAGTACTTTAAATGTGTAAAATCTCTTGTACCCTATATTGTATACCAATGGAAAAAAGAGGCTTTGTGTTTCAGCTGAAAAATACCACTTCCTTGGAATCTCAGAAGGTAGTCATTTTGAAAAACATCTCATTTTTAAGATCCATCATACGGTTCTCGTGGGAAGTTATTAACTTACCAAACATTTACGGCCCACACACACTGCAGGGCACGGGGCTAGGGAACAGGGATGAGCGAATGACAACAGTCCCTTTCCTACAGGATTGAGCTCCATTCCATATAGCACCACATCTGCTTCCTTTAACACTTACTACAGCCTTCAATGATCTTGGTTATCTCATTACATATTTTTGTCTCTGCCCTAAGCTGTCAGCTCCACAGGGATAAGTACTGTGTCATGCTGTACTCACTGGTGTGTTGCTACAACTCAGTCCAGCATCTAGCAAGTACATGAAACTCTGTGGGTACTACTATTCTGATGGACAGTAGAATACATATGAAAAAAAGTGGGCCAAATGTGATGGCATATGTGTACCTGAAATTGGATAGAGAGAAAAACTTCAATGTTGCTAGGGAGAATTTATTTTCTTTTTGGAGAGGTTTTTGCTATAGGGCACATGCACTTGCCAGAAGGACAGAGAGACAGAGAGACAGAAAGCGAGAAATCATCCCCCAGGGGGGATGGCTACACCGCAATCTCTTCTCTTCCATTCTCCTCTTGAGATCCTGGACACACACACATACGCACCTGATGTTCGGTTTAAGCCACCGGGTCCAGGACTCGAACCGCGGTCGACTACATGGGAGTCCAGCGACATAGCCATTATGCCAACTGCTGGTCCCAACTAGGGAGAATTTTAAAAATGGTTTTCAAAAGTATGAAATGCTTATTACAAGAAAGTTAGGAAATCCATATATACTGAAAGAACATAAAGACCACCTTTAAATATTGCTCCTCAGTGATAGCCCTTTTAACATTTTAGGACAAATCTTCCCAGATCTGTCTGTCCAATTCTATTTATGTGAGTTTTTACAAAGTAAATATGTAAACTATGCATACGTACTTCAGCACCGAGTAGTTCTTCTGTCATGGCTGGATTTTCAGACAAATTCACAAGCAGTTTCAAAACTTGAACCTGAAAAATGAAGAATACTGTTTGAAGAACAGCAAGCATGAACTTTCTCTCCTGGCATGCGGTTCTCTTACCATGTCCTCCTTTTAAAGTTCTGCCTGTGCTTCATGGCTTGGTTCAAATCCACTCTATTCCAAGAAGCCTTTTCAATTCATCCTACTTAAAAGATCTCTCTCTCTCTCTCTCTGTCTCTGGCTTTCTCTGGTCTTTTACAAGACTTGGCATCACTTACTACAGGGTAGTGTTATTTAAATTTTATTTTTCCAATTACAGTATACTCCTAGGGGGATAAGAAGAATAATGTGAATGTCCTCATAGTCCTCCCCCCATTCTCCCATACCATAACATGTGGTAAGTTTAACATCTTTCAAATAAATGATCTTTATGATGATTACTGGTAAGTGAAATATCTTTGGAACAACAATATCTCTCAAAGCTCAGTTCATTTATACTTAAAAATATGAAAAATTTATAACAAGCCTAAAATTGTATTTTGGCCCTTTTCTTTTTAGTACTTTTTTTTTTTTTTCTTTTTTGGAAAGGGCACGTGCACTCGCCAGAAAGACAGAGACAGACAGAAAGCCAGAAATCACCCCCCAGGGGAGATGGCCACGCCACAATCCTTTTTCCTCCATTCTCTTCTTGGGATCTTCGGCACGCACACACATGCGCCCGGTGTGAGTTTAAGCCACCGGGTCCCGGACTCAAACCACGGTCGACTATGTGGGAGTCCAGCGACATAGCTATTACACTAACTGCTGGTCCCTTCTTTTTAGTGCATTATTATGAATCTTTGAAGTTACCTTTTTAAAAAATGGTTTTTGAAATAACATATAATAATTATACTATATTACTAGTGCCGTGATTAGCACCTCTACTATATTGGGTCACTGGGAAAGTCATGATGCATTTTTGTGTAGAAAACCAGAAAAATACATCATGACTTTCCCAACTACCTAATATATATATATGAGAGGAGATACAATGTGATTTTTCAGTGCACAAATACATGTGTAATGAATGAATCAGGTAACTGGCATACCCATCATCTTAGACATTGCCATTACTTGTGTCAAAATCTTACCTTTCAGTTATTTAGAGATACAAATTGTTGCCACTAATAGTCTCCACACCATATTTTATAACACTAAAATCTGTTCTTTGTATCTGTCTGCAATTTTGTTTCTGTTAACCAACATCTATTCCACCCACACTATCTTTCCCAGCCTTTAGTGGTAGTGAGTCATCCTTCATCCCTTTACTTCAGTGAGGCCATTTTTTCACTTTCTGCAGGAAAACGTTTAGTAAAAGTTATCTTTGTGTGTGTGTGAAAAATGTTTATAATTATTTATGTAGGCAGAGTAATTATAAATAAGCTAATATATTATTCAATAGCTGACTATCAGTATTATCCTTATAACTGAAAAGTTAGTAGTCACATCTAAACAGAATTCTCCTTTTAAAAACAAAGGCTGTGTAAAACCATACCTTTCACAAGATCCTTGAAATGAAAGTGAGAAACTGAAGTTAAGAAAAAAGGACAAATGTGCTCTCTGCTAGACCTGGTGAGGGTCTCAGGTGTTTGGGCACTTTAAAAAAAATGTATTACAAAGGCAATAATTAATTACTACATAATTTTTTTAATATAAAAAATCATGAAAAAAGAAAATTCACTTGTATTTCTGTGGTCAGAAATGATCACTAAGTTTTGATATTTTCTTTCTGGTTTTTATACGCATATTGTGTATATTCTCAATTCCTTGATCACACTGTATATACCAATTTTGTTATTACAGAAGAGGATATAAGGATTTTGCTCAATTTTATCAACTTTTAAAATAATTTCTTATTATTTCTATTTGACCAGAGAGAGACAGAGAGTGGGGCAAAGTAAGAAAGTAAACTGCCAGATCAGGGACTCAAACTGTGGTCAGCCATGTGGGAGTCCAGCACCTTAACCACCACATACCTGCCAGTCCCTATTTTATCATCTTGTAAACATTTTTATAAGATTAATACATGGTCATGATAAAATCCCAAACTCTACAGAAGGAAACAGTAAATACAAAGCTACCATGCTACCTGTTCATCCTTCTACCCAGTAGTAACCACCAGTAACGTTTGTATATGCCAAGACCCTGTTTTTCAGACATTTAGTAAATTATAGCTTTCTGAGGTGAGGGAATAGAGGAGACGTCTGAGCCTTCGCTAATGCACTCCCTGGAAGTCACTGTCATCTCATCTGGCCTGACTGGCTGTTGGCAACATCAAGCATAAGTGTTAGGACAAAACACCTGGCTCCAACATCAGTGAAGTTTCAATTAGGGAAACAAGAATAAGAGTTAGATGTAGGATGTTCCTGAACCTATGAAATAAACCTGAATGAAGTCAATAAAATCTAGGAAGGTCCACTAGTAGTCAATGAGGACAAGCAGGCAGCCAGGGAATAGCAACAGCAATAGCTATTTGGTACCCTGTGCTAAAATGTGGTGGTGTTGTCCTCTGTCAAAAAACAGTTAAACATGAGAAAAAATTAAAAAGTTAGAGGACAGCTACAGATGAAACAAGTTTATGTATTTTGGTTTGAAGCTGTCAACCTGAGAGAAATACTGAGGCAAAATACGTAAAATGAGTTTATTTGGACCAGGATTAGGAATGATCACTTGGGTGCTATTTTTATTTTATTCTTTTTATTATTTTTTTAATTAAATTTCTGAGATTTTTGCTATAGGGAGCATGCACTCACCAGACGGACAGGATACAAAAAATCACCCCCAGGGGTACGGCCATGCCACAATCCCCTCTTCTTTGATTCTCTTCTTGGGATTTTGGGCACGCTTGGATACATGTCCAGTGTTTAGGCTGCTAGGCTAGGTCCAGGACTTGAACTATGATCAACCACATGGGAGTCCAGTAATCTTAACCACTACCTCACCTGCTGGCCCCGAGGAAGTCTCAGGATCTTGGCACACATGCACACGCACCCTATGTGAGTTTTAAGTTGCCAGGTCCAGTACTCAACTGCAGTCGACTATGTGGGAGTCCAGCAACATAACCATTATGCCATCTGCTGGTCCCCAGGACATTTATTTTAATCTATTAAGTTTTATTTGCTCTTATTGCCAATGTAACAAGCACGGAGTTTATTTACATAGTACTAATCTTCCACTATTTAATTTTATAAATCAGTGGTGGACCCAAAAGGTTATTATAATACAGTGAGATCACTCTCTTATATAAAATAAGATTTTTTTCAAAAGCCATTTTGGAGCCTGGCAGGTAGTATGGTGGTAAAGGTGCTAGACTCCCACATGGCTGATCATGGTTCGAGTCTAGACCTGGTGCTTGCTTTCTCACTCTCCTTCCCTCTCTCTCTCTGGTTAAATTGAATAATAATAACAACAATAATAAAATTAAATTCGAGTCCTGACCCAACAGCTTGCTTTCTCACCTCTCCTCTCTCTGGTCAAATTTAATAATAATAATAATAAAAATAAATTAAAAAATTATTTTTTTTAAAAAAGGCCATTTTGGTAGTTTACCAAGAAAATAATTTAAATTGAGTATTTTTTTCCTCTAAAAATAGGATGACTGTCCAAAAGTTTATTTGTAAGTTGGAACTTTAAACTCAATTTTTTCTTTCTTTTTAGAATTATTTTATCTTTATTGATTTATTGACTTATTTTAAGTTGACCAGAGATGGAGGGAGGGAAGAAGGGAGAGAGGGAGGGAGGAGAGGAAGAAGAGAGAGAGGGAGAGAGAGGAGAGAGTGAGAGTGAGCAAGAGAGAGTGAGAAAGTGAGAAAGCAAGCTGCCAGGTCTGGAACTTGAACCACAGTCAGCCATGTGGGAGCCCAGCACCCTTAACCACCACACCACCTGCCTGCCCCTAAATTCAATTTTTTATGGAGAAACAATGTTCTAATTGGTGGCTAGGTTTCCAGGGAGACCAGAAAAGCAAATTTTCTATCCCAGAAATATTGTACTGGGCAATGTAATGGAAAAACAGAGCACAATAAAATGAAACAAAAATAGAACCTAACTATTATGGTGTGAGCCACGTTTTAAGAACTTATTAAATAAGGGATTAGCAGTTGGTATAATGGCTGTCACTGGACTCCCATGTAGTCAACCACAGTTCGAGTCTTGAACCTAGTGTCTTAAACTCATGCCAGGCATATCTGTGTGCATGCCCAAGATCCCAAGAGGACAATGGAGCAGAAGGGACTGCAGCATGGCCATCCCCCTGGGGGGTGATTTGTCGCTTTCTGTCTCTCTCTCTCTCTTTCTGGCGAGTGCATGCGCCCTATAGCAAAAACCTCTAAAAAAATAAAGTTATAAAATATATTAAAACCTAGATGATATCTGAGACATATATATACATATATATATATACGTCTGAGCCTTCGCTAATGCACTCCCGGGAAGTCACTGTCATCTCATCTGGCCTGACTGGCTGTTGGCAACATCAAGCATAAGTGTTAGGACAAAACACCTGGCTCCAACATCAGTGAAGTTTCAATTAGGGAAACAAGAATAAGAGTTAGATGTAGGATGTTCCTGAACCTATGAAATAAACCTGAATGAAGTCAATAAAATCTAGGAAGGTCCACTAGTAGTCAATGAGGACAAGCAGGCAGCCAGGGAATAGCAACAGCAATAGCTATTTGGTACCCTGTGCTAAAATGTGGTGGTGTTGTCCTCTGTCAAAAAACAGTTAAACATGAGAAAAAATTAAAAAGTTAGAGGACAGCTACAGATGAAACAAGTTTATGTATTTTGGTTTGAAGCTGTCAACCTGAGAGAAATACTGAGGCAAAATACGTAAAATGAGTTTATTTGGACCAGGATTAGGAATGATCACTTGGGTGCTATTTTTATTTTATTCTTTTTATTATTTTTTTAATTAAATTTCTGAGATTTTTGCTATAGGGAGCATGCACTCACCAGACAGACAGGAAGCAAAAAATCACCCCCAGGGGTACGGCCATGCCACAATCCCCTCTTCTTTGATTCTCTTCTTGGGATTTTGGGCACGCTTGGATACATGTCCAGTGTTTAGGCTGCTAGGCTAGGTCCAGGACTTGAACTATGATCAACCACATGGGAGTCCAGTAATCTTAACCACTACCTCACCTGCTGGCCCCGAGGAAGTCTCAGGATCTTGGCACACATGCACACGCACCCTATGTGAGTTTTAAGTTGCCAGGTCCAGTACTCAACTGCAGTCGACTATGTGGGAGTCCAGCAACATAACCATTATGCCATCTGCTGGTCCCCAGGACATTTATTTTAATCTATTAAGTTTTATTTGCTCTTATTGCCAATGTAACAAGCACGGAGTTTATTTACATAGTACTAATCTTCCACTATTTAATTTTATAAATCAGTGGTGGACCCAAAAGGTTATTATAATACAGTGAGATCACTCTCTTATATAAAATAAGATTTTTTTCAAAAGCCATTTTGGAGCCTGGCAGGTAGTATGGTGGTAAAGGTGCTAGACTCCCACATGGCTGATCATGGTTCGAGTCTAGACCTGGTGCTTGCTTTCTCACTCTCCTTCCCTCTCTCTCTCTGGTTAAATTGAATAATAATAACAACAATAATAAAATTAAATTCGAGTCCTGACCCAACAGCTTGCTTTCTCACCTCTCCTCTCTCTGGTCAAATTTAATAATAATAATAATAAAAATAAATTAAAAAATTATTTTTTTTAAAAAAGGCCATTTTGGTAGTTTACCAAGAAAATAATTTAAATTGAGTATTTTTTTCCTCTAAAAATAGGATGACTGTCCAAAAGTTTATTTGTAAGTTGGAACTTTAAACTCAATTTTTTCTTTCTTTTTAGAATTATTTTATCTTTATTGATTTATTGACTTATTTTAAGTTGACCAGAGATGGAGGGAGGGAAGAAGGGAGAGAGGGAGGGAGGAGAGGAAGAAGAGAGAGAGGGAGAGAGAGGAGAGAGTGAGAGTGAGCAAGAGAGAGTGAGAAAGTGAGAAAGCAAGCTGCCAGGTCTGGAACTTGAACCACAGTCAGCCATGTGGGAGCCCAGCACCCTTAACCACCACACCACCTGCCTGCCCCTAAATTCAATTTTTTATGGAGAAACAATGTTCTAATTGGTGGCTAGGTTTCCAGGGAGACCAGAAAAGCAAATTTTCTATCCCAGAAATATTGTACTGGGCAATGTAATGGAAAAACAGAGCACAATAAAATGAAACAAAAATAGAACCTAACTATTATGGTGTGAGCCACGTTTTAAGAACTTATTAAATAAGGGATTAGCAGTTGGTATAATGGCTGTCACTGGACTCCCATGTAGTCAACCACAGTTCGAGTCTTGAACCTAGTGTCTTAAACTCATGCCAGGCATATCTGTGTGCATGCCCAAGATCCCAAGAGGACAATGGAGCAGAAGGGACTGCAGCATGGCCATCCCCCTGGGGGGTGATTTGTCGCTTTCTGTCTCTCTCTCTCTCTTTCTGGCGAGTGCATGCGCCCTATAGCAAAAACCTCTAAAAAAATAAAGTTATAAAATATATTAAAACCTTCATGATATCTGAGACATATATATACATATATATATATATCCCCAAAGCCAGACCTGCTAGCTCTAAACTCTGTCTTCCTCCTGAAGTGCTGTGCAAAGTAGCTACAGAGACAGGCATGGGAGGAGTTTTTTCCTGGCACAGCAACACCATTGGGTAAAGAGGGAAGGGGGTCTCAGGGGTCTCAGGGGCTGGAAGTCATCATGTTCTGCTGGATACATGTGCATCCAGCATATGGGCATATGTATGCTGGAAACTGCCTGGGAATGAAGCAATTTGCTAGAAAATTTAACTCTTATACTGAAATGTGAATACATTTAGGTAGATCTTTGACCAGATCTAAATAAGTCTGGCTACTAGAAATGTGAAAAGTCCATAAATAAACACCTTAGGAGCATAAAAAGCAGGACTTCAGTGAGGCTCTCTTGCAATCACATCTTGATAATCTCAGAAATAACAGCAGCTGGGACCAGCAGTTGGCATGGACTCCCGCATAGTCAACCGTGGTTCAAGTCCCAGATCCGGTGGCTGAAACTCACGCTGGGCGTGTGTGCGTGTGTGCCCAAGATCCTGGGAGGAGAATGAAGGAGAAGGGATTGGGGTGTGGCCATCCCTCTGGGGGGTGATTTCTCACTTGCTATCTTTCTGGCAAGCATACATGCCCTATAGCAAAAACCTCACCAAAAAAAAAAAAAAAGAAAGAAAGAAGAAAAAAAGAACTAACAGCAGCAAACTAGGAGTTGTGGAGTATGGGTCTACAGGTGGTCCTTCTAAAATGTTCATGTATTTTTTTTCCTCACTATAACACATTCTATCTAATATGTAAAACCCTGATAAACAAATCAACTAAACTTATTAAAACTTTCGATTAGAAGATAACAATGATATTTTGATTAGTTTACAATCTATTTTTTTTCTCTTTTCTTTAAAATAGCAATTGATAAGAACACACACAAATATACTTAAGAAATTTTCAATGGGGCTAGTAGATGGGATGGTGGTTAAGGTGCTGGATTCCCACATGGCCAACAACTGTTCAAATCCTGGACCTAGTGGCTTGCTTTCTCACTTCCTCTCTCTTTGTATGTCTCTCTCTTATGAGTTTATGTGCCTTGTAGCAAAAGATAACAATAATGATAAATAAAATTATTAATTATTAGATTATCATGAAATAATATATTTCAAAAAAAGAAATTTTCAAAGGGCATTTTCTAAGACCCTACTTAATCAATCTGTTGCTTCCTACATTATATATAACTGTACAGAGTAAAGTACAAAGACATCTTTCAAATAATTCAATTCATTTCATAAACTACAGCTTAAATGTGGCTTTATAGAGTTTCAACAACGAATGATTAAATGAGAGAAATGTTTTGTTAACTCAGAAGCAAGCATACAAATTAACTACCACTATTACTCAAAGATTCCTTTTAATCACAGTGTGCCTACTTCTGGTGGGGGATAGCTAGCTATTTACCTTCCAATTATATTGATTCTCAAAAAACCAAATGAACATCAATCTTTTGTTAAGTGAAATAACAGATGTTTTTAACAAGTTAATTTTTTTAACAAGTTAATTTTGCAATTCAGCATTAGGAGATAACAATGATAATACTTTCTTGGACCCCATGAGGGTTTTTACTAAACCTTGACTATACTCTTTTTTATTTTTTGAGAGGTTTTGCTATAGGGTGCGTGCGCTCACCAGAGAGACAGAGAGGGACAGAGAGACAGAAAGCAAGAAATCAACCCCTGGGGGGATGGCCATGCCACAATCCCTTCTCCTCCATTCTCCTCTTGGGATCTTGGGCACGCACGCACACGCGCCCGGCATGAGGTTTAAGCCACCGGGTCCAGGATGTGAACCGCGGTCGACTACATGGGAGTCCAGCGACACAGCCATTACGCTAACTGCTGGTCCCTATACTTTCTCTTTTTGAGAGACATCAACTTGATAAGTAACTTGGAAATTCATTTTCAATCTCACTAAAATTCATGTAGTAGCTCTTCATGATCCAAGTGATGATCACTTCATACCTTGGTGTTTCCATTTCCTGTAAGCAACACACGGAACAGGTCTGCAACGTAGCTGTTCAGCATGTGTTGGTGGTCATTGGTAACAGTCATGTTGGTTAACAATCTCAGTCCAGCCAGCTGCACAGCAGAGTTCAGGGGACCAGAAAAGACATCTTCACAAACTTGATTGATGTATGTCTGAAGGCAGGAGAAAAAACAAGTATCTTAGAATCTCTAAAATTCTTCTATTGTACAGTTAACTTTTCTTCTTAGCAGAGTAGAATGGAACTGGCTCCTCAGAAAACATGGTATTTCTATTTGGCCCTCAAACTTTGGTGACTTTTTTTAAAAAGCTGGCTTTGATAATGCCAAGCACTGTGCTGATCATTTTGCCTCACTTAATCCTAAAGACAACTTTAAGAAGGTGGGTGCTATTATGGCCATCTTACAGACAAACGTTTTAAAGTAGTCAAGAAGTTTACTCCTCTTCCCCACATCAGCCAGTAAGAGGGAGGTAACGTCCAAGTCCAGAGATCATTCTCTCAATACCAGAGGCCTTTTTTATACTGGAGACCTCCCAACTCAGCCCACCTTTCCATTTCAAGTAGTCTCAGCACACCAGAATTAGGGAAGAAAATGTGGAAGGCCATTTTGTATCATTATAAATACCTTGGCAGTAGGGTCTAAAGAGCTACATCATGTCAGAAGTAAAGAATGAGGCAGCGGGGACAAAGTAAAACAGAATTTTCCTTTTAAGTTAATTAACTATTTAATCAAAAATTTTTTTTCTTTTTTCGAAGAGGTTTTTGTTATAGTGCACATGCGCTTGCTGGAAAGACAGAGAGCGACAGAGAGAAAGAAATTGAGAAATCAGCCCCCAGAGGGGATGGCCGCACCACAATCCCTTCTCCTCCATTCTCCACTCGGGATCTTGAGCACGCACGCACACTCGCCCAGCGTGAGTTTAAGTCGCCGGGTCCAGGACTCAAACTAAGGTCAACTACAAGGGAGTCCAGCGACATAGCCATTATGCTAACTGCTGGTCCCATAATCAAATTATTGATTAAATGAGTAATTATTTAATTATTAAATCAATTATTTACTTTTTCTTTAATCTATTACAAGTAAGCAGAGCAAAATTGTATTTGACCCCAGGTTTCTCTTATTTACAGGTATATGTATATAATCTATCTCTTTACAATATAGTAGCCTCCACAGACAAAAAGGAACCCAACACCGAGAGCACTCATTTCAGACAGGCGAGAACTAAACACAGTATGATGGAAAGGTTTCTAAACTCTACTTCTGTGACTGGCCATTTTATAGTTGGAAAAATTATGTTTTGTAGGTAACTGGTATTCACCTAACTAAATCTGAACCCCCAAAAAAGTTCTAACTGGTAAGAAATTTTTTTCTAATGTGAAGTTGTTTCATAAACCATTATTAAAAATTTTTTTTTTAGAGAGGTTTTTGCTATAGGGCACGTGCACTTGCCAGAGAGAGAGATACAGAGACAGAAAGTGAGAAATCACCCCCCAGGGTGGATGACCACACCACAATCCCTTCTCCTCCATTCTCCTCTCAGGATCTTGGGCACGCACGCACACGCGCCCAGTGTGAGTTTAAGCCACTGGGTCCGGGACTCGAACCGTGGTCAACTACATGGGAGTCCAGCGACACAGCCATTACGCTAACTGTTGGTCCGGTCCCATCCATTATTTTTTTTTAAATCCCCAAACTTTTAATCTGGCTTAAAGATCTAAATTATTGACACATTTACAAGTAATAGAAATCATGATGATTACCCTTTGGCCACAATTTCGTAACACACCCATTCTTTTAAAAAATGCATTTCTTTAGCTCTTTATAAAACATGTACTTTTGTAAGATGATGTCGGTATTTCCTACAGTACACTGAACATTTATGTCCATATTATATCTGAATCTTTTCACCATTTTAAATCTATTAACAAGATTACCAAATGGCCAGCTCAATTATTCCTAGAGCTATGCCCACCTTTCTCTTTTCATTTATAAAAAACCTTTTACATTTGTGATTTTAGACAACTTACCTTTATTTTTATTTGATTCTCAACATTCACACTCAGGTTATTCAGTGCATTTAGAGCTTTCTCTTTAATGCTGTAGTTAAGACTGTTGATTTTGCTTCCAACAATTGGAATACCACCCAATTCACGAATAATAGCCTAACAGGGAAAATAAACAGGACCATGACTTCAGTATGCGCCCCCTTCACTGAATTATTTGCACTCACAAACACAATTAAAAAATCAATGACTTTTTTGGAAATACCTTTCTCATTATAAATTGACAATTCTTATCTTTAAAAAAATCTTAATATCTCTAATTTTATAGGTTAAAATTATTTATATCATTATTTAAACTGTAGCATGGACATATATAATAAAGATTTGCAGAGCTGCTATAATGTTTTTTTTTTTTTTTTGGAGAGATTTTCGCTATAGGGTGCGTGCACTCGCCAGACAGACAGAGAGACACAGAGACAGAAAGCGAGAAATCACCCCCCAGGGGGATGGTCACGCCACAATCCCTTCTCCTCCATTTTCCTCTCGGGATCTTGGGCACGCACGCACACGTGCCCAGCGTGAGTTTTAAGCCACTGGGTCCAGGACACGAACCACAGTCGACTACATGGGAGTCCAGCGACATAGCCATTATGCTAACTGCTGGTTTCCCACTATAATGATCTTGAAGCAATTTATAAACAAAATAATTATGAAATGAGTTATATAACTTCTCTGTTACAGGGACACTGGAAAGTGTTATGATTTAGAATATTAAAGTAGTGTTTTGCTAACACATATTCATTGGAATACCAGTCTCTCAAGAATGTTAATAATTAAGGGATTGGGGCTCTATGGTTATATAAGTTTGGAAAATTCTGGTATACCAAGAGTAAGTAGGTTTCTTTTTTGTGGGCATTAATATGTTCATGTGCATTTGGAATATCCAAGTTGGGAGCATTGCCTATAGTATTCCTGTGAACCATATACAAAAAGGTCATTCTTTTCAATTACAAGAGTCAAGGGAACATAATAATATCCTCCACACAGTTTGAAATTTTCAGAGGATCTGAGGATTTTTTTCCACGTAATTACAACAGTATTTTATCATGTGTCTTTGGCCCCAACATTTAAAAAAGTATCAATTGCTTTAATTCTACTAGAAAAATAAGCTGAAAATTACTAATCAGGCTAAATATGCCATTCTATCAGAAATAGAGAAAAAGAGTATCATAATCTACTTATTACAAATAGCTCAATATTTGACCTATTAAGGGTGGCTTAGCATGGAAGAAAAAAAGACGCTCCCTCTGCAATTCCAATGTTCTTTTGAAGGACTTATAGTTACTAGAAAAGAGTTTGTTTTTGTTGTTTTATTTCTGTTTACTATACTGTTAAAGTTGATAAAGGCATGACAAATGACAGTGAGGAGCACCGGCTCCCATTGCTCAAGAAAGTACTTGTTCAAGACAGGTTATTGGCCCCTCTGACTACAACTAGTTTTAGAGGGAAATAAAACTATGGTATCAGAAATACTCCGACACAGGCAGGCCAACAAATTAGTTACCACATATGAATATTGTTTTTATTTGTCTAGTGCCCCTTTTCACATGAGGGCAGACCTGGCTCTTCCTCTATCCCACACAGTCCCTGGAGGACCTACTGGTCAACTGTGATCACATCAATCCCTACTACTTGGCTGTAGGACAGGTATGTGAGCCAGGCCTCATGAATCATGGTCCATGGTCCCTTCCCAGAAACTGATCCAAAGTGCTGGCAATTGATCCTAGCAGGAGAACTCTGCCTTTGGGATCATTAACTACACTGTTTAAGGCTTGTGAGGCCAGTGGCTTTCTTTCTATTCTTGTGGGAAAAACAAGCAAACAAACACAGCAACAAAATCTCTTTGAAACCACAAAATTCAATACATAAAGTAATCACAAGCAAAGCCAAAAGGTAAGGAAATAGAGAGCTCAGCTCTTTCTGTGATCTTGAACAGTATTCAAATGTGCCTGAAATTCAAGCTATTCTTAGATGTCCAAGTTAGCTAAGTGTAACAGTTCCCCTTTATGGCTTAAAATAATTGAAGTTAAATTCTGTCACTTGTAACTGAGAGAGTACAAAGATTCTCTACATCTTCCTTTAGAGCTTTACAGTAAACCTTTCCAATCTAGAGATAAATAGACTAAAATGAAGAAAAAATTCAAAATAATTTTGCATCTGTGGCAATTAACAAAAAGCATTTGCTAAAAAAAAAAAATTACATGTTTTTCCTTTTACTTTCTCCATGGGGAATAGGTGAAGGGATGTCAAGTCTCTACTTGTAGAAAACATTTAAAATGATTAGTGGTTGCCAGAGAATGCTCCAGGGACCACCTGCACCAGAATTATTCTTATACGATCTATATGACATACAACCTAAAATATATATGTAAATGTTAGATGCTTTATTGTTTATTGAATTTTAAATAATTTAAAAGACCAGGCAATGCTAAATGTTGGTTAGATATCTTTATTAAGTATAATGCCAAGGACCAAAGTTCGCAAGGCTCTACAATCATATTCATAACTGTAT
This sequence comes from Tupaia belangeri chinensis, assembly GCF_000334495.1. Classification (NCBI taxonomy): domain Eukaryota; kingdom Metazoa; phylum Chordata; class Mammalia; order Scandentia; family Tupaiidae; genus Tupaia; species Tupaia belangeri. Next base: position 2,415,062 of record NW_006159500.1, on the reverse strand, counting down.
TAAGTCAGGCAGTGCTTTTTCAAACAGAAACAAACATTATGTTGTAGGTGTAAGAAGTTGCTTTGTACACATGAGCAAAGTGAGGCTCTGAGAGGTTAAGTAACTTATCGAGGGTCATGATTACTGCTGGTGAATAGAAATAGAAGGAGCTTGTTTGCTGAGACAAGGGTACTTACCTGGTTAGCTGAAAATGCTGCACTGTTACCCAATGTGACCAAAGCTCTTTCAATAATTACAGGATCCTCAGTGGTCTCCAGCAGGTAAAGGAGTTTCTGAAGTTGTTCAGTATTAAGGACATCATCACATGAACCATCAGTTAAGTCTTCTATATATAAGAGGAAAGTTATTTAAAGTTCATCTAAAAATCAACAGGAGTATTTTTTGAAATTTTAAAGATAACATTGACTGCATACTTGGATGCCAAGCACAGTATTACGCATTTTACACACTTTATCTCGTTTAATCCTCAAGTAACCCTAGCAAGAAGATACTACTATTCTCAATTTACAGGAGGGAACTGAGGCTGACAGATATCAAGGAATTAGCCAACGGTCACTTAGTATATTAGTAAGATACTGTATGCCAATAATATATAGCCCGAAGGCAGATAGCACTTTCTTCTTTTAAAAAGCAGGTAACCCAGGACCAGCCCTGTAGCACAATATTCTGTGCTGTGCATTGGGAGCCAGATCCTACATTGCTCACCATGATTTAATCCGGCCACAAATCCTGACGGGAAGGAGAAATGAAGGAAAAATTATTGTGGTGTGACTATGAGCCATTGGGGAGGGCTGGCTCTGGCACGCATTCTCTCTCTCTCTCCTCTAACAAAAAACCTATTTTAATTAAAAAAAAAAAAAATCAAGAACAACCATCCAATCAACATTTGCCTAGAGGTCAAGGTTAATTAAGAAATAGGATTTATATTACATAGAACTGTTTTAGTTGCAAAATTAAGAGCACATCACATAGGAAAAAACTATAGGAGTAACGCAATTATACAACTAGGGTAGGAGTAATGCAATTATACAGCGGGGGTGGCATTTTGTTTGGTTTATAGGAACAAGGTATGAAGACTGGGGTGCTAGAAAACCAGTTCTGCTAGTGGTGATGACATATGGAAAGTGTCATTTTGTGCAAAAGCTAAAATAGCCAAGTGCTGGGTCTGCACAATGATTTTTAGAATCTGTAGCTCTACCTAAAACAAAACACAACAAAACAAAACCCGCTCTTTACAGAAATCACTATAGGAGAAAAAGAAACCTTTTATGGCACTATTACTGCTCTGTGTGTGTGTGTGGAGGGGTTTATTCAATGATAGCTGCTAAATGCTGCCACATCTGTGTGTGTTTTTTTTTTTTCCCTTTCTTTTCTTTTTCTATACACATAATTGTTAAATATTTGGGGGCCAGCAGGTAGCATAGTGGTTGTGGTCCTGGACTCCCACATGGCCAACTACAGTTTGAAT
>NW_006159500.1:2404291-2413350 GCF_000334495.1 Tupaia belangeri chinensis | reverse complement strand
CGAGGGTCATGATTACTGCTGGTGAATAGAAATAGAAGGAGCTTGTTTGCTGAGACAAGGGTACTTACCTGGTTAGCTGAAAATGCTGCACTGTTACCCAATGTGACCAAAGCTCTTTCAATAATTACAGGATCCTCAGTGGTCTCCAGCAGGTAAAGGAGTTTCTGAAGTTGTTCAGTATTAAGGACATCATCACATGAACCATCAGTTAAGTCTTCTATATATAAGAGGAAAGTTATTTAAAGTTCATCTAAAAATCAACAGGAGTATTTTTTGAAATTTTAAAGATAACATTGACTGCATACTTGGATGCCAAGCACAGTATTACGCATTTTACACACTTTATCTCGTTTAATCCTCAAGTAACCCTAGCAAGAAGATACTACTATTCTCAATTTACAGGAGGGAACTGAGGCTGACAGATATCAAGGAATTAGCCAACGGTCACTTAGTATATTAGTAAGATACTGTATGCCAATAATATATAGCCCGAAGGCAGATAGCACTTTCTTCTTTTAAAAAGCAGGTAACCCAGGACCAGCCCTGTAGCACAATATTCTTTGCTGTGCATTGGGAGCCAGATCCTACATTGCTCACCATGATTTAATCCGGCCACAAATCCTGACGGGAAGGAGAAATGAAGGAAAAATTATTGTGGTGTGACTATGAGCCATTGGGGAGGGCTGGCTCTGGCACGCATTCTCTCTCTCTCTCCTCTAACAAAAAACCTATTTTAATTAAAAAAAAAAAAAATCAAGAACAACCATCCAATCAACATTTGCCTAGAGGTCAAGGTTAATTAAGAAATAGGATTTATATTACATAGAACTGTTTTAGTTGCAAAATTAAGAGCACATCACATAGGAAAAAACTATAGGAGTAACGCAATTATACAACTAGGGTAGGAGTAATGCAATTATACAGCGGGGGTGGCATTTTGTTTGGTTTATAGGAACAAGGTATGAAGACTGGGGTGCTAGAAAACCAGTTCTGCTAGTGGTGATGACATATGGAAAGTGTCATTTTGTGCAAAAGCTAAAATAGCCAAGTGCTGGGTCTGCACAATGATTTTTAGAATCTGTATCTTTAACTACAAATCACTATAGGAGAAAAAGAAACCTTTTATGGCACTATTACTGCTCTGTGTGTGTGTGTGGAGGGGTTTATTCAATGATAGCTGCTAAATGCTGCCACATCTGTGTGTGTTTTTTTTTTTTCCCTTTCTTTTCTTTTTCTATACACATAATTGTTAAATATTTGGGGGCCAGCAGGTAGCATAGTGGTTGTGGTCCTGGACTCCCACATGGCCAACTACAGTTTGAATATCCAATCTGCTTTCACTTTCACTTTCTCTCTCTGGTAATAATAATAACAAATAACATTAAATAAATAATACTTCTTTATGGTATTTCATTTTATTTTTTAAAGAATTATTTACTCAGTTTTTAAAATTTATTTATTATTATTCAATTTGACAAGAGACAGAGAAAACAAGCTGTCAGGTCTGGGACTCAAACCATGGTCAACCATGTGGAAGCTCAGTGTCTTAACCACCACACCACCTGCTGACCCCAATAATACTTTTTTATTTTTTAAAGCGTTTATTTTAGAATTACAAATGACTTGATTTCTACCCAATGTTCATGAGTACTTTCTAATTTTTTTACACATGTATTATTCCTTTAACTAAAATAATACACATATTGCTTGAGGACAAATCACAAAAGAGAAAAAAATGAGGGAAGGGACAAGCACAGATTATGAAAAACAATAAGCGATACAGTGTCCTGAGGAAGACAATTAAGGAATCTACTGTTAAGAAAACTTCAAGTTAAGGGAACCAGAAGTTAGTGTAATGGCTATGTCGCTGGACTCCCACGTAGTTGACTGCGGTTCAAGTCCCGGACCCAGCAGCTTAAAACTCACGCCGGGCGCATGTGTGTGTGTGCCCAAGATCCCGAGAGGTGAATGGAGGAGAAGGGATTGTGGCGTGATCATCCCCCCAGGGGATGATTTCTCGCTTTCTGTCTCTATGTCTCTCTCTGTATGGCGAGTGCATGCGCCCTATAGTGAAAATCTCTCCCCCCCCCAAAAAATAATAATTAATTAATTAAAAAAAGAAAACTTCAAGTTAAAAAGCCAGCAGATTTTCACTACAAAGTCTTACAATCAGGACCTCTGGACCCTGCTTTTACTGTTGAATCCATGATCTGCCTCATTTAATGGTTATAAAAAGTTTCACCCAAGTAAAACTTGAAAAAAAATCAATGAAAGGACAAGAAGACAGATTTTTAAGTGAAAAGAATTTGAGTTTCATCCAAACTTCTCAATTTATACAAGATACTTCAGCCAGTATCATCTAAGGATTTTCCTAAAATTACAGTTAATTCATAGAAGACAATAAAGAGATGAAAATACAAAATTGTAAACGAATCATTTAATGCATTTTTGGGACTCAATTTTCTCATCTGTAAATAAAAGAGTTGGTCTAAGAGTAAACCCGGCTAAAAAGGTTCCTATACAGCTCTGAAGTTGTATGATTTTTACACACACACATGCACAGAGCAGAAATGTGATAAATTTAACTCTTTCATACTTCTTGGATATTTCAAAATCCTATTATTTTCTTACAGATTTCCCCCATATGACCATTTAAAACAGGTTTTATAGATGTACACATTCTTTATAAACAGCCAAATAAACTTTTAGTACAAGCACTATTAAATCATAGATTTTCACTTGAAGGGCGCTAGGTAAAGGTGAGCCAAGCCCACAATTCAAATGGCTAGTTCAATTCTTAATAAACTATTTACCAGATAAGAAATAATCTCTTGCTTGGCTTCCTTACACGTTAAATAAGAGTTAATAGGACCTACTTTAAAGCATTTTCTTGTGAGTTCCTGGTATAATTTATTAATAGTACACACAGTTGGTTCTGACTCCAAAATCCAGATCTTTTTATTTCTGGCCCGTTCATCTCTTTCCTACATTACCATTCTCCATCTATTAAAATGATGCTTCTTTGGGGCCGGCAGGTGGCATGGTGGTTAGGGGTGGGAATTCCAGTGCCTTAACCACCACTCCACTCGCTGGGCCTAAAAGTACATCTTTTAAATAGCCAAGTTAGCTCCTTTGGAGTTTTACAACCTAAGAACATCTTTCTTAAGGGCTTGGGTGCCATGGCTTTTTAATGTAAACATTAAGGAAGACAGAATTCCAACTTCTCCATCTCTGATAATTTAGACCAGGCACCTAGTTACTGGTTGTAACTACTTCCCTTTTTAGTAAGAGATTTTTGCTATAGGACACTGTGCTCCCTAGAGACACAGAAAAGGAGAAATCACTCCACGCAAGCACACAGGCTAACCATGAGTTTTAACTCACCAGATCCGCGACTCAAACTCAGGCGACTATGTGGGAATACAGAAATGTAACCATTGCGCCATCTACTGGTTCCACTAGTTGCTTTTCATAGCTATAAGCCTAATTTTGTCTCTACCTAAAGGCAATTAACTAACCCAAATAAGTGTCCCAATTACCTAGGAATTTAGGCTATACTATGTTATAGCAAACGGTGCTGTCAAGTTCTTTTAAGGACAAATTACCGGTTAACTCAAGAATAAGCACATAATATGAAATCCTTGAACATAACCCATCCCACAAATCTTTCATTTAGTAGATTGCCTGTAATATGCGATCTAATTTAATGTTTATTCGATAGTAAAGCTGCTTTGTATTTTTTCGCATTTGTGAAGTGATTTCTTGGTTGGCAAATTTTAATAATTTCCCTAACAGTTTTCAAGACCTGATAAATTCCTCTAGAACATGCAGCAAACTTAGAATTTTCGATGTACCAGTCAGCTTTTGGACAAAAACGTATCTGCATGACAGTATGCCTCACATAGATAACTGCTACAACTTCCAACACACACACCCCAAGATGCATTTCAGAGGCCTGGCCCAGTTCAGGCAGAACTGCCCCTCTGGTGTCCCTTCTCCCAGGGTAACCGCTCGCAGAATGTCACCTATGGTTTCAGGCCCCACCACAGCCCTTCCCCCCAAATCATGGGAATCCCAGACCCAGAGCATGCTTTAAGGTTGATGAATGCGCTTTTGAAAGACCTCGTCAAAGTGATGGCAGATTGAGGGTGGAGAGTTCGTGCAGTTCTCCGTTCCCGGATTTTGAACAAAGAGGACGCAGGAGAGAGCTCAAGGCCCTCCACCCACACAAGTTAAAGGTCGCCCCGCCTCTCCACCTGAGTTTCTCCACTCGCTATTCTCACGAGGCGACCCTCCCCCGGCCCCCGTTCAGCTCCTTTTTTCACTCTGAAGACAGGGAAGCCCCGAGTGCCGGCGGCGTCCTCGGCCCACACCGGGCTGGGACTGCCCCCGTGTCTCACCTGCGGACCGCGAGCGGCGCAGCCCGAGCCCGCGGCCGCCGCCAGCCCCGCGTCAGCCTGTAAATGCAGTAGCAGGCGCCGGCCCCGAGCACCAGGCCGGCAGCCACCCAGCCCACGCCCCGGGCGCCGCCCATGCTCTGCGCACCAGGCTCGGCGCGGGGTCTCCAACACACGCGGGTCCTGGTGCCTCCAGAGCGCGACCCAGCTGCAGAGTGAGGAAATGGGGGAAAGGGGCCTGAGCTCCGCCTCCCGGAAACAGCCCAGTTCCAATCGCAAAACCTCCCACTCAGCCCGACGCGTCCCGGCAGCTTCCCGCAGGTTGGCGGGCGGCGGGCGGAGTGAGGGCAGCTGGACTACGGCGCTGCACGTGGGCGGCGCGCCTGGCGCCGCAGCCTCGCGCTTCCCCAGGCTCCTTCCGGGGTCCAGCCTGCTGGGGCGCACGGCCCGGCCCCTTCTCCTCCCCCCGGGTCAGGGGTCGGGGGAACCCGTAGCTCCGTCGTGCTCCGCCCCGTGGTTGCCGGGGCAATCCGCGACGCGCGCAGCCTCGCCTGCAGCTCTGGACGCGACAAGTCCAGCTCCTCCGGGGAAGCTTCTGACCATGGCCTCGCTACGCACTGCCCATCCCAGGCTGAGGAACTACTTCAAGGAGAACTACATTCCTCAGGTCTGCGAGGTACTGGAGCCACGTGGCCAGTGGACACCGAGCGCGTGTGCGGAGTTCGAAGGGGCAGGAGTCAGGGAAGACTTCCCCTAGAAGTTTTTCTTCGAGTTTGGGGGTGGGGGTGGATGGAAGGAATGGAAGGAAGGAGAGGTTGAAGTTAGAACGAGTCGTGGGCCTGGGCTGAGAATAGACAGCAAGAGGGAAGGCTACAGAGGGGAGATGAAGGTTGAAAGGGGGCGTGGGTGACGTCTTCCAGGGGAGAGATGGGACCAGAGTGGAAACCACCAACTGCAGCATTAAGGTTTTGACGAAGAGTTTGAGGAAATAGAAGGGACAAGAAATGCTGGAGAGACCAAAGAGGGAAATCAGGAGAGCGGCATTATCAAGACTGTCTTAAGAAAGAGGAGTGGTCCAGCAGGTGGCGACAGTGCTTAAAGTGCTAGATTCCCATGGGGCTGACTGGGGTTCAAGTCCCAGACCATCGGGTTGAAAGTGGCCCCAGGTACGTGGTATGCATGCCCCAAATCCCGACAGAATGAGGTGCCCTAGGCAAAAATCTTAAAAAAAAAATTATAAAACAAAGAGGAGTGGGCAGTAGTCGTCTAAGATCCCTATCTGAAGGAGTTTGGTTGATTCTGCCCGGATGAACCTAGGGCTTGGGTAGAGAAGTGAGGGCAGAAGATAAGGTAAAATGGGATTATCTAGGGAGAGAGTGAAAGTGGAGACCTTTAGGCAAAATGTAGCCAGTCCTTGGTAAGGGGAAGAATGCTCACAACCAGATTACTATTACTGGAGGAAAGATTGCTTCTCATGCCACCCCCCCTGTGCACCTCATCCACCTCTGTGCCCCCCCTCCCACCATTACAATAAGAGGGAAGGAGGACAGAATGGGTGAGGGTGGCTAGTAGAGTTTGGAGTCTTGGAGTTAGGAAGCTGAGAATTCCTCTGACTTCTGTTTGCTCTGCAAATAGTTGGTGAGCTATTGGGGAGAATTGTGTGTTTGGGTGGGGATGCCAGTGTTGGTGGTACAACAGGAGGTTTGAGCAATGATAACTTATTTGGAGAATGAGGAACAGAGATGTCTATAGAAGGAAAAAGGAGAGCTCAACTGGGGGTGGTAACACTCCTAGCAGTTTGGAAGGCAATTTGGTACAGTCTCCCCCTCCTACTTTTGGATGTCGATTTAGACATATTTATCAAATCATTAAGTATATACATTTTTTGAGAGTTTTTTGCTATAGGACACATGCACTCACCAGAAAGACAGAGACAAAGTGATAAATCAGTCCCCAGTGGGGATGGCCATGCTGCAATCTCTTCTCCTCCATTCTCTCGGGATCTTGGGCACTCACACACACTCGCCTGGCGTGAATTTAAGCCACCGGGTCCAGGACTCGAACTGCAGTCTACTACATGGGAGTCCAGTGACATCGCCATTACACCAACTGCTGGTCCCCGTACATACATCTATTAATCACGAGTTTCCACTTCTAGAGATCCACTTTAGGTAAATATTTGTGCTTGTGTTCATGTGTAAGGATGTTCATTATAACATTGTTGCATAGTGTTAAGTTAAATGATAGAAAATAAATGCAAGTTAGGGAAAGGGATATTGTGTAGAATAAAGTATATATGTACTATTGGGAAAAAATGCCTAACATTTTGTAGAATAGAAAAATACCAGTTGACCAGCAAAGTGTCCACTGTGATCTATTCCTGTCAGTTATGTATGTATCTGTGTGTGTGTGTATGTGTGTTTATATACACACATGTGCACCTTGCATACTCACTTCAAAAAGTTTGTGGAAAAATTGAATTTAAGTTTATTTTGATGGAAGGATTTTGAAATCCATGCAATTTTTTTTCATAATATGCATTAAACTTTTTAAAGATAATTATTTATTTTATTTATCATTATTCTTTCTTTTTTTAGAGAGTTATTTTTGTATAGGGTGTATGTACTCACCAGAAAGACGGAGAGAGACAAAAAGTGAGAATCGCCCCCCCCCCCCAGGGGATGGCCATGCCACAATCCCTTCTCATTCATTCTCCTTTTCAGAATTTTGAGCATACACGCACATGTACCTGGCATGAGTTTCAAACCATCATGTCCAGGACTCAAAATGTGGTTGACTACCAGGGGGTCCAGTGACATAACCATTATTATACCATCTGTTGGTCCCTATCATTATTATTGCTTAATTTGTCGAGAGAGAGAGAAATGGAGAAAACAAGCCTCTGGGTCCAGGACTCAAACCATGGTCAGCCATGTGGGAGTCCAGCTCCCCAACCACCATGTCACCTGTTGGCCCTGCATTAAACTTTTTGAAGTCCTCTCTCATATATACTTGTATATGTGTTTAAATGTACAGGTACATATGTATATCTGTACATATTTAAGATAATGAATATTTTTTCATAATATGCATTAAATTTTTGAAGACTTCTTTCATATATATTTGTATATGTGTTTATGTGTACAGGTATGTGTGTATAGCTATGTATATTTCAGACAACAATGCATAAATAGAACATATACTGAACTATTAAGAGCAGATATTTTGGGGGAATTGTCTTAGAGGAGGAGATGAAGGAGAATTCCTTTTATTCTATATATTGTTGTAATTTAAAAAAATGAGTTTTATTCATGTTTTACCTTTATGCAATTGTACTTGAAAATATGTGGAGAGCATGGTACCAATCTTCCCACTTGTGTGATTTTTTTTCAGGTGGTACTCAGAAAACCAGATGTAGGTACAGAAATAACAGTTGACTTCATCCAGGATAGAAGTTTGCCAGGCATATGAATGGAGAGACAGTGTGCAGGGTAGCTAAGCTATTGAATGTCTGAAGTGAAAGGCAAGGGACTTTAAGGACTAAGTGGGAAATGGAAAGAAGATATGACACTGCTACATGGACAGAAAGTGGAGACTCCTAATAGGTGAGAGACGAGGAATAGAAAAAGCTGAGTGAGGGAATTGGAAAAGTAGGGGAAGCAGGGATTATAAAGTGAAATATTGGTGTTTAGAATTCAGGGCAGGTTCATTCTGAGTGATGAATCAGTCTAGGGTATGGCCATGGAGCTCATAACAGAAGTGAACCTGAGTCGAGAGTCAGGGTATATTGAGGAAGTGATAGCCTCTTCTCACCTTGCTTTTCGATTGCTCTAACAACACAAAACTCCAAAGAGACAGCTGCTTCCTCCTCTGGGTGAAAGAACACCTTCCTCACTTGCCTACCCTACCACATTGCTTTGTCTCCAGTGGGCAGAGGCCCTTATAAGTGTTCCCATTGTGTAAGATGTTCTATTCAAGAGTCCTTCACTCATGGGTGCTACCACATTGCCTTAAGCACATTGCCAGAAAGCAGTCTTCTGGGGCTCTACACACCCACCTTAAATTTGTTACTCACTTCTCCCATGAGACTATCAAGATGAATCCCATTCTGCCTCACATCTCTGAAAAACCTATTTACCTTAACCATCTAGTCATTGGTCATATTCTTTTTCTTTTCTTTTTTTTTTTTTTTGAGATATTTTTGCTATAGGGCACATGCACTCGCCAGACAGACAGAGACAGAGAGACAGAAAGTGAGAAATCACCCCCCAGAGGGGATGGCCATGCTTCAATCCCTTCTCCTCCATTCTCCTTTCGGGATCTTGGGCATGTACGCACATGCACCTGACGTGAGTTTTAAGCCACCAGGTCCGGGACTCGAACCATGGTTGACTACATGGGAGTCCAGCAACATAGCCATTATGCTAACTGCTGGTCCCCATTGGTCATATTCTTGACCATTCAAGTTTCCAAGGTCTTACACTATTCTAAAACTAATCTTGTACAAACTTTGGAATATTTAGTCATTTAACACGTTTCCAAACTTTTTTGAACTTTACCTACCTCTTCTAAATGAAACTGGGTTGTCTATAAACTAATTTCCCTGCATACCTACTGAATACAGAGGCTGTTTTTATTTGTTCTGTGTTTTTTTTTTTTTTT
>NW_006159500.1:2396319-2403952 GCF_000334495.1 Tupaia belangeri chinensis | reverse complement strand
CCATGTCACCTGTTGGCCCTGCATTAAACTTTTTGAAGTCCTCTCTCATATATACTTGTATATGTGTTTAAATGTACAGGTACATATGTATATCTGTACATATTTAAGATAATGAATATTTTTTCATAATATGCATTAAATTTTTGAAGACTTCTTTCATATATATTTGTATATGTGTTTATGTGTACAGGTATGTGTGTATAGCTATGTATATTTCAGACAACAATGCATAAATAGAACATATACTGAACTGTTAAGAGCAGATATTTTGGGGGAATTGTCTTAGAGGAGGAGATGAAGGAGAATTCCTTTTATTCTATATATTGTTGTAATTTAAAAAAATGAGTTTTATTCATGTTTTACCTTTATGCAATTGTACTTGAAAATATGTGGAGAGCATGGTACCAATCTTCCCACTTGTGTGATTTTTTTTCAGGTGGTACTCAGAAAACCAGATGTAGGTACAGAAATAACAGTTGACTTCATCCAGGATAGAAGTTTGCCAGGCATATGAATGGAGAGACAGTGTGCAGGGTAGCTAAACTATTGAATGTCTGAAGTGAAAGGCAAGGGACTTTAAGGACTAAGTGGGAAATGGAAAGAAGATATGACACTGCTACATGGACAGAAAGTGGAGACTCCTAATAGGTGAGAGACGAGGAATAGAAAAAGCTGAGTGAGGGAATTGGAAAAGTAGGGGAAGCAGGGATTATAAAGTGAAATATTGGTGTTTAGAATTCAGGGCAGGTTCATTCTGAGTGATGAATCAGTCTAGGGTATGGCCATGGAGCTCATAACAGAAGTGAACCTGAGTCGAGAGTCAGGGTATATTGAGGAAGTGATAGCCTCTTCTCACCTTGCTTTTCGATTGCTCTAACAACACAAAACTCCAAAGAGACAGCTGCTTCCTCCTCTGGGTGAAAGAACACCTTCCTCACTTGCCTACCCTACCACATTGCTTTGTCTCCAGTGGGCAGAGGCCCTTATAAGTGTTCCCATTGTGTAAGATGTTCTATTCAAGAGTCCTTCACTCATGGGTGCTACCACATTGCCTTAAGCACATTGCCAGAAAGCAGTCTTCTGGGGCTCTACACACCCACCTTAAATTTGTTACTCACTTCTCCCATGAGACTATCAAGATGAATCCCATTCTGCCTCACATCTCTGAAAAACCTATTTACCTTAGCCATCTAGTCATTGGTCATATTCTTTTTCTTTTCTTTTTTTTTTTTTTGAGATATTTTTGCTATAGGGCACATGCACTCGCCAGACAGACAGAGACAGAGAGACAGAAAGTGAGAAATCACCCCCCAGAGGGGATGGCCATGCTTCAATCCCTTCTCCTCCATTCTCCTTTCGGGATCTTGGGCATGTACGCACATGCACCTGACGTGAGTTTTAAGCCACCAGGTCCGGGACTCGAACCGTGGTTGACTACATGGGAGTCCAGCAACATAGCCATTATGCTAACTGCTGGTCCCCATTGGTCATATTCTTGACCATTCAAGTTTCCAAGGTCTTACACTATTCTAAAACTAATCTTGTACAAACTTTGGAATATTTAGTCATTTAACACGTTTCCAAACTTTTTTGAACTTTACCTACCTCTTCTAAATGAAACTGGGTTGTCTATAAACTAATTTCCCTGCATACCTACTGAATACAGAGGCTGGTTTTTTTTTTTTTTTGTTTTTTTTTTTTTTTTTTTTTAATCTTGCTTGGTTCACAGGGCTTATTAAATCTGTTGGTTATTACTTTTCATCAGTTTCTGAAAATTACTGATTATTTTAAAATATTGCTATACCTAATTTTTTTCTCTTCCCTTTTTGGAACGTCAATCATAAGTATGTTAGATTATTCTTTGTTCTGTATGCCTCTTTTGCTTTGTTCTGTCCCCCCCCATTTTTCTTCCTCTTTGTCCAAGAGAATCTTTTTCACTGACTTTATTCAAGTTTACTAATTCCGTTTTATGTTTTTATTACTGTTAATATACATCAATGGCAATCTTATACTATATTTTTCAGTTCTATTTATTCTTTTTTATAATTCTGATCATTAGAATTATGCAACTTTTTATTTTTTTGGAGAAATTTTCGCTATAGGGCATGTGCACTCACCAGACAGACAGAGAGAGACATTAGAGACAGAAAGCGAGAAATCACCCCCCAGGGGGGATGGTCACACCGCAATCCCTTCTCCTCCATTCTCCTCTCGGGATCTTGGGCATGCACGCACACGCGCCCGGCGTGAGTTTTAAGACACCGGGTCCAGGACGTGAACCGCGGTCGACTACGTGGGAGTCCAGCGACATAGCCATTATGCTAACTGCTGGTTCCTGCAACTTTTCATCTGTTTTGTCTGTCTTCCTGTTTTCCTTAAGCATTTTAATCATCGTTATTTTAAAACTGGTGACTGTTAATTTGAATATTTGGGACATCTGTGGATCTACACATAGTGTTTTTCTTCTATAGATAATTCATCACTTTTTCCCACATCCAAAAATATATAGCAATTTATTATTTTTATTGGATGTTGCATACCAAACAAACAAAACAGACAGTAGAAGCTCCAGATTACTCTTTCACCAGAGAAGGTTCTCCCTTTTCTTTAAATGGTGAAGAACCAATCCAGATAAAGATTGAGCTGGATTGAAGCTAGGTTGCCATTTTATTTAAATACAGTCCACATCTGGTTTGTCCTTGTTCTCTGGGCATAACTCTCCTGGGCTTTTGATAAGAAATTAGCAGGTCTCTGTCTCCTCACTCCAAAAGATTGCACAAGATTCAGTTGGTCCTTCAGAGGTTTCTGAATTCAGCTCTTAAGCTTCCTTTCCAGGCCCTCAACTTTAAAATCTGACAGTTATATTAAGGATTAGACTAGGGACCAGCAGTTAGCATAACGGCTATGTTGCTGGACTCCCATGTAGTCGACCGTGGTTTGAGTTCCAGACCTAGAGGCTTAAACTCAATGCCGGGCGTGTGTGTGTGCATGCCTAAGATCCTGAGAGAAGAATGGAGGAGAAGGGATTGTGGTGTGGCCATGCCTCCTAGGCGGTGATTTCTTGCTTTCTATCTCTCTGTCTCTGTCTGCCTGGTGAGTACACGTGCCCTATGGCAAAAACCTCTCCCCCCCCCCCCCCCCCCCCCCCAAGAAAAAGGGATTAGGCTAGCTGTATGTTTGAGCCAGATTTCCTTTCCCTTCCCTAAGATTGTGAGAGGGAGTTGTTGTACTAACTCCCCAGCATCTCGCATGAATAGTCCCAAAATTCATCAAATGTCTTTTGAGAGGAAAACGACCACATTTGAGGCATCTCCAGTTTCTAATCTTTTGCATAAGCCCTATGCAACCACCAAAAGCTTGCTAGTTTCTCTTCCTACTGGTAGAGTTCCTCTGGATGGGCTCAGCCCAGTCTTCATTTCATGTCCAGAACTGGCAAATGTTTCCTGAGGAAAAATAGCTGTACATTGTTCATTTCAAAAGATTCTTCCTCCTCTGGAATTCCATACCTCTCTACTTTTTTAAAAAATTGTGTGTGTCTTTTTTAGTAACATAGCTTTTTTTTTTTTTTTTCCCCCTAGTTGTAGTAGCAGGATCATTGGACCAGAGTGACTTTAACAACCTACTCAGAAGTAAAGTCTTGTGGAGACCATTTTTGTTTCACTCTTCAGTTTACCTCAAATCCAGAGATGGGGTAGATGTCCTCCTTGGCTTCCCATTTCCACTTTCAAACTACTTATCTTTTTTCCTTTTTCTAATACTTCTACTTGTTTAAAGTTCATAATATTAAATTTCACAGTCACTCTGTTTGTTATGTACCAGCCTCTTGGTTACTCTGTCGTGTTGCTAACTTTAGCATCTGGTTTACAACCTTCCCTTCCACTTCTACTTCTGTCATCATTCTTGGTGTCGTCAACATCCACAGGGATTTTCCATTGACATCCTTGATTTTTCTTTCAGTTATCTTTGTTTTAACTATTGTTTAGCCATCTATTCATTGGTCATACTCTCTACCATTTTATTACGATTGCTGTGCCATCTCTAAAATTTCCATTTCTAGATCTCATTTTCCTTCTAACTTCCAAACTCTTGAACTTTCATTGTATTACTTTAACCTGATTGGCACTGCCAGTCCATTCACATAATCATTTTTGCACTATCAGACATTACTCTTATGTCCTCATTTCTTTATTTACTCATCTAAGAATCTTTGGTTCATCATTACAGTTATGTATTGCTGACTAATGGATATCTACAAAATTTAAAGGTTTAATATAACATTTGTCATTTTATTTTTACTTTGTACAGTGATGGGAGTTGACGGCAATTTCTCCTTCAAGATCTCTCTTGCACATTTTGTCAAAGTGACTGGATTTAAGGTCATCTCAAAGGCTTTCTAACTTATGTACTAGCAGTTGATGATGACTGTTGATTAAGACCTCAGCTGACCCTACCACTAAAAACATTGTGTGTAAGCTCTTCATGAGGCCTGATCTTCCTTTGTGGCATGAAGGCTGGGTTCCAAAATACACACCCACCAGGTAGCATCACCTTTTACAACCCAGTCTCAGAAGTAACTGAATATTATACTTTCACTGTATTGCTTTCATTAGAAATAAATCCCTAAGGTTGGGACCCACAGATGGCGTGATGGTTATGTGGCTGTATTCCCACATAGTTGACCATGGTTCGAGTCTCAGACCTCGCAGCTTAAAACTCACACCAGGTGTGCATGCATGTGTGCTCAAAATCCTGAGAGGAGGCTGGAGGAGAAGGGATTGCAGCGTGTCCATCCCCCCTGGGAGGTGATTTCTTGCTTTCTGTCTCTCTCTTTCTCTCAAGCAAGTGCATGTGCCCTATAGCAAAAACCTCTCTTTAAAAAAAAGAAAGAAAAAGAAATGAATCACTAAAATGAATCCAAATATAAAGGAAGGAGAATTAAACTGTACCTCTTGATGGAACCAGTGTCAAAAATTTTTAGGCATATTTTTAAAATGCCACAATTGCCATAATTGCTTTTAAATACTGTTTTCTTCTTTAGGTATCTATTCTGATATTCTTTTGATCTGACAAAAAACTAGCCCTGGTAAAACTTAAATATCTACTAATCCATGCCTACCTCTGAGAAACTGAACATTGTTTAAAGCACACACAGTTATCTGATTTCTGACTTGTGTCACTTTAAATTCAATCCTGAGTTGTCAGATGGTCTCTCAATAACAATATTACTATATTTCCTAGTGTATTCAGCTTCCCTCCCTACACTAACAGTGAAAAGGTAGACAACACACACACACACAATTTTTTCACAGGATATTAAAAAACAATCAGTTGCATTTCAATCCACTAGAGTCAGAGTTTTAATAACTTAAAAAATTACATTTATAACATCAGTCCAAAAATACTTCTAAGCACAAATATAACAAAATACATGAAAGATTTGTTTGTAGGAATTTATAAAACTTTATTAAAGGATGTTTAAGATGAGCCAGTCCATGGTTGGGTGGATTAAGGGAAATGGATCTCACATAGCAGACCATTGGGTTTGAGTCCTGGAACTGGCAGCTTGAGAAACACCCTGAATGTATGGGCATACATGCCCCAAGTCCTAAAAAGGTGGAGAAATAGGGGAGAAGGGATTACAGTGTGACCATGCCCCATTGGGGAGTGCTCTCTTCTCTCTCTGTCTCTCTCTCTCTCTCTGTCTCTTTCTGACAAGCATACATGCCCTCTGGCAAGTTTTTCTTAAAAAGATTTTTAAGGTAATCTAAATAAATGGCATACTGTCATGTTCATGATGGAAAAATACGATATTAAGTCTTTCCAGATGCTGGGTACATAGAGGTTCATTGTACCATTGTTTTCTTTCAGTGTTTGATATTTAATTAAAAAAAGAAAACTTTTGTAGAGGGTTTTGCCTTAGGGTGCATGCATTTACCAGAGAGAGAGAGACAGAGACAGTGAGAAGGAAAGTGAGAAATCACCCCTTGGGGGATGGCCACACTGCAATCCCTTCTCTTCTTTTCTCCTCCCAGGATCCCGGGCACACATGCACACACACCCAACGTAGGTCTCAAGCCACTGGGCCCGGGACTGTAACCATGGTCAGCCATGTGGGAGTCCAGCAACATAACTACTATGCCATTTGGTCCCCTATGTTTGATATTTTCAAAGCTAAAATAAAAGATAGTCATGGCTGGATTTTTTTTTTCTTCAGAATTTGTGTAACTAGCAATGAATGGAATAACAACCTTGATTTGACTGTATAATCATTTTCTGTTTGAATGATCTATCAATTACCCACTGCTGTGTAACACACAACCATGAAACTTAGTGACTGTAAAACAATGGGAATCATTTAGTTTGCTCAAAAATTTGAATTCTGGCAAGATTTTGTGCTGACTACTTGTCCTCCATGTATACTGCCTAGGGTCAATCAACAGAGGCTGGAAAAGCCGCTTTTAAGATGCCTTACCTGCATGCCTAACACATTGGTAATGGCTATTGGTGAGGAGTTCAGCCAGGTCTGTGAACCAGACCTTGGCTTCTCTTCATGTGGACTTCTCAATAGGATGTGTGAACTTCCTCACAGTTTGGTAGGTAGGTTCTAAGAGAAGGCGTCCCCTGAGAGAACCACGTAGAAGTTAAACTACCATTTATGACTTTGGCTTGGAAATCAAACATAACATTATTTTCACCTAGATTCAAGGGAATCTAGAACTCATGTCTTGATGAAAGGTGTGAAAGTTGTCAAAGTCAAATGCAGTTGTTTAAGTCAACTTGTGTCAAAGTCTAATTAAAGAGAGCTGCAGAACACCGTGAAATAACACATATCTGATAACAAGTACTATCACAAGGACTCTGCCAGAATCACAACTTGCACAAAGACCACTGCAACTTTACCAAAAAGAATTCTTCTGCAAGAGCATCTGCCAGCTACTGCCTGTCTAATCTTGGATTGATGACATGTTTGTTACTGATTCTTACAGCCAAGGATAATTGTCTCAAGCCAACCTAAGTAATCACACCAGATTTTTCCTTTTAAAAACCCTTTATGGAGTACTACTTGGCCATAAAAAACAAGACTCTGGCATTTGATAACAAGTGGACACACATGGAAAATTCACTAAGTGAAGCAAGCCAGACTATGACTACCTAATATATGCCAAATGTTTGCACTCTATGGCAGAAAATGAAAGATTGGAAGATACAAAAGCATGGAGGAAAAAATACAGATACCAGAGACAGTGTGGGGGAAGGGTGGTAAGTGGGGGAGGGTGAAAAGAAGGGTCTCAAGGGGGAAAAAGAAGCAGAACATTTAAAGGACACAAAAATAGAAAATTGTTGATGATAATGTGTATAATAATACCTTTAACTATACTAATACACAGTGTATTCATGCTGGGGAAATTGATTTTATAAGCTGTAATGATATAGAGTGGTTGAATATATAAAAATAAATAAATGAAAATAGAAACTCTTTGAACATGCCCCTGTGTACTTTGCACTGCATGACATATTTCTAAATACAATGTTTTTAAAGAGAATATCTTTGTCGGGAACCAGCAGTTAGCGTAATGGCTATGTCGCTGGACTCCCACGTAGTCGACCACGGTTCGTGTCCCGGACCCGGCGG
>NW_006159500.1:2384176-2396286 GCF_000334495.1 Tupaia belangeri chinensis | reverse complement strand
GAGAGGAGAATGGAGGAGAAGGGATTGCGGCGTGACCATCCCCCCTGGGGGGTGATTTCTCGCTTTCTGTCTCTATGTCTCTCTCTGTCTGTCTGGCGAACACACGCGCCCTACAGTGAAAATCTCTCCAAAAAAAAACAAAAAAAAAACAAAAAAAAAGAGAATATCTTTGTCATTTAAGTTTTGACAGAGGCATAGTAAAGTCACAGAAAAAAAAAAAAGCATGTGAGATGGGAGATACTGTCTTGACCATTTTGAAAAAACAAAACATAATCTGCTATTTTTGGCCTGTTCATACAAGGTACATTGGATGGATGTAAAGAATTATCTGAAAAAAATAAGATGGGGATCACAACATCCTTACCCAGTAAGTAGGTCTCAACCCTCCTACAGTCACCCTCTTTTTTCTTCCTTTTTAATATTTTTCAGAAGCAGATGTAACCTAGGCTTTAACAACTTGCCTGTACAACACTGTATCCATCTTCCTAATATTGCCAACATTCTTATTGCATAATCTACTTCACATAGTCCATGTGCTTCAAGAAAACTGTTCTTTGGGGTTAGACTCTGGCTTGCAACAACCAGTGCTTTCAGTTTCCTTGGCCATAATGTTTGTGACCACAGGAAGGTAGAGGTGGGAAGTCATTTTAGAATCATGGGAGAGGACAAGATGTGATGTGATCTGAGTTGACTTAGGATGCTTGTTGGAATGCAGAGAGTGAGAAATTCCATCTCCTTTTTTTTTTTTTTTTGGAGAGGTTTTTGCTATAGGGCACGTGCACTCACCAGAAAGACAGAGACAGAGAGAAAGCGAGAAATCACCCCCTAGGGGAGATGGCCATGCCGCAATCCCTTCTTCTTTATTCTCCTCTCAGGATCTTAGGCATGCATGCACACGTGCCCGGCATGAGTTTAAGACACTGGGTCCAGGACTCGAACTGCGATCAGCTACGTGGGAGTGCAGCGACATAGCCATTATGCTAACTGCTGGTCCCAAGAAATACCATCTCTTGATGTTGATTTGGGGGGCACCCAGTCTTGAGGGCCATTGGCAATTATCTTTTGTGCACAAGGAGAATTTTAGAATAAAGTAAATCCTGAAAAGGCAGATAGAGAAATGGAAAGAAATCATGCCTCTAGTGACATCAGCGAACCACTAGATTAAACCTGTGCTCATTAGCCATGTGTAACCAATAGCTGCCTTACTGGATAGAGCAGATCTATAATATATTACATAAGCCAAGGACAATTACCCTTGGCCCAGAAATTATCATTTTTTCTGAGATTGTTCTTTTTAATTGCACTAATTTCTGAAAATTCAGGAAAATCTGAGTGACTGAGTAAGGGTGGAAAGTCCATTCTAATTACCAGTGAGGTCATATATAGAATACTGTTCTTGTGAACTTAATATCTGTTTTAAAATTTAATCACAATTACTAAATTTTTAAAAATAGTTATTTAATTTAATTTATTATTATTATTTTAATTTGCTATAGAGCACATACACTCACCACTGTAAGACAGAGAGAGAGATACAAGGAAGGTGAGAAAGCAAGCAGCCAGGTCCAGGACTCAAACCATGGTTGGCCATGTGGGAGTCCAGC
The DNA here is from genome assembly GCF_000334495.1 of Tupaia belangeri chinensis. Taxonomy (NCBI): domain Eukaryota; kingdom Metazoa; phylum Chordata; class Mammalia; order Scandentia; family Tupaiidae; genus Tupaia; species Tupaia belangeri. The sequence goes on along the minus strand of NW_006159500.1, from coordinate 2,394,682 downwards.
ACCTCAATCACCAAGCCACCTGCTTGCTTTTTGATTTTTATTGTGAAAATGACAGTGATTAAGAGCCCAAGTCATGGACTAGCTGTTGAAGTGGTTTTTGAAACAAATCACAAAACCGTTTAAACTCAACTGAGAAGGAACCTCCAGGAGACTTCTGGGGACTTGTGTGGATTTACAACAAATGGCTGCTCTTCTGCCTTTCTGAACTTTACCATCCCTGTGGGATTCTCTCTTTGGTTACTGCTGTACTTGCCTCCCTATTTAATGAAGGCTGACCCAATAAAGGACAAATAAAATGTATGGAAAATCAGAGATAGTTAGCAAATGTAAGAAACCTTAAACACATTGGGGGCCGGCAGGTGTCAGGTGGTTAAAGGTACTGTACTCCCACATGGCCGACCACAGTTTGAGTCCCAGACCTGGCAGCTTGCTTTCTCTCTTTTCATCTCTCTCTCTCTGTTTCTCTCTGATCAAACTAAAATAAATAAATAAAATGAAGTTAAATAAGACAGTTCTTTTCAAAAATGCTTTTTAGAAACTACTGTGTGATCCACCTATCCCACTACTAGGCATATATGCAAAGGAAAGGAAATCAGAATGTCACAGAGATATTTGCTGTGGCACTATTCACTGTAGCTGAGATACGGAACTCAATGTAAGAGTCCATCAACCAATGAATAGATACATATTTATACAATGGTACACTATCTAGCCAATAAAAAGAATGAAGTTCTGAAATTTCAGGTTAAATGGCTAAGCTGAAGGGCTTATTTCACTTATTAAGTGAAATGGAGAAATAACCACAGGATTTCACTTACACGAGGAGATTGAAATACAGTGACTTCATAGAACTCTGTAGAGAGTAAAAGATGACCATTTGAGGCTGGGAAGTGTTAGGGGCAGTAAAGTGCTGTTGATTAACAGGAACAAAATTATAGGTACAGGGAACCAGCAGCTAGCGTAATGGCTATGTCGCTGGATTCCCACGTAGTCGACCGCGGTTCGTGACCCAGACCCGGTGGCTTAAAACTCACGCCGGGCGCGTGTGCGTGCGTGCCCAAGATCCTGAGAGGAGAATGGAGGAGAAGGGATTGCGGCGTGACCATCCCCCCTGAGGGGTGATTTCTCGCTTTCTGTCTCTATGTCTCTCTCTGTCTGTCTGGCGAGCGCACGCGCCCTACAGTGAAAATCTCTCCAAAAAAAAAAAAAATTATAGGTACATAAGAACAATTTCAAGTGTGAGAAAATATGAAGATAGTTAATAATTATACCTCAGAGTAACTAGAAAAGAGAATTTTGAATGTTTTTTAACAAAGTAGTGACAAATGCTTGAAGTGGTGGGTATACTACTTACCCTAATTTAATTACTACACTTTGAATTCTAGTACTGAAAAATTATATTGTGCCTTCACAAATTTGTACAGATATTATGTGTTGATTAAAAATTAAAATAAAGCTGACTTCTTGGCCCAATAGTTAAGGGAACCAGAGCCCACATGACTTACCACACTTTGAATCCTAGCCCCAGCAACTTGAAAAACATGCCTGGCACATGTGTGCACATCCAGAATTTCAACAGGTTAGAGAAATGAGAAAAGGTGGCAGTGCAACCACACCCCATTGAGGAGTACTTTTCTCCTTCTCTGTCTCTCTCTGGTGATCACATGTGCCCTCTGACAAAAAAAAAAAAAAAAAGACAAAATTAGAAAAAGGAAGATGTTAGTTTAATGTCTAGGTAGGATGAAAGTAGTTTGCAAAACTAGATCTGCCCAGCAGAGGGAGGACTTAAGCTATAAATCATAATTTTAGGCCGTAGTTTTCTTTTTTTTCCCTAAGAATTCTTTCTTTCTTTCTTTCTTTCTTTCTTTCTTTCTTTCTTTCTTTCTTAATTTGACCAGAGAGGCACAGAGAGAGAGAGAGAAAAAAGAAAGCTGCGAGGTTTGGGACTCAAACTGCAATTGGCCATGTGGGAGGAACCACCATGCCACCTGCCGCCCTCCCCCCCTTTCTTTTTTAAGAGACATTTTTACTAGGGCGCATGTGCTCGCTGGAGAGATAGAGAGAGACAGAGAGATAAAAAGTGAGAAATCACTGGGACCAGCAGTTAGCGTAATGGCTATGTTGCTGGACTCCCATGTAGTTGACCGCAGTTTGTGTCCCGGACCACGTGGCTTAAAACTCATGCCAGGCCTGTGTGTGTGCATGCCCAAGATCCAGAGAGGAGAATGGAGGAGAAGGGATTGCAGCGTGGCCATCCCCCCTGGGGGGTGATTTCTCACTTTCTGTCTCTCTGTCTCTCTCTGTCTGGCAAGCGCACGCGCCCTATAGCAAAAACCTCTCAAAAAAAAAAAAAAGTGAGAAATCACCACCCCCAGGGGGGTGGTGACCATGCCGCAATTCCTTCTCCATTCTCATACTGGGATCTTTGGCATGCATGCATGCATGCATGCATATGTGCCTGCTATGACGGTTAAGCCATAGGGTCTGGGACTCAAACTGTGGTCAATTACATGGGAGGCTAGTGATGTAACCACTATGCAATCTGCTGGTCCTTTGTCCTTTTTTTTTTTTTTTAAATACAAAAATTGTTTTAAAATTTTGTTTTTATGATTCTTATGCCAAACGTTTATGCATTATGTTTCTTCCAAAATTAGGTTTCTAATCTATTTTTAAAATATGTATTGCTGGGACCAGCAGTTGGTGTAATGGCTATGTTGCTGGACTCCCATGTAGTTGACTACGGTTCGAGTCCTGGACCTAGTGGCTTAAACTCATGCTGGGCATGTGTGCGTGCATGTCCAAGATTCTGAGAGGAGAAGGGATTGTGGCATGGCCATCCCCACTGGGGGGTGATTTCTCGTTTTCTGTCTCTCTGTCTCTCTCTGTCTTTCTGGTGAAAGCATGTGCCCTATAGCAAAAAAAAAATTATATATATATATACATATATGTATATATATTGCTAAATCACATAGACTATATCAGGGTGGTTTTTTTTTTTAATTGCTAGAGGGTACATATGCTAGAGGGGGCATGGAGAAAGCAACCCCCAATGGTCATGCCTCAATCCCTTCTCCATTTTCCACTTGTTGGGAATTGGGAAACAACTCTACAGGTTTTTCAAGCCTCTGGGGCTGGGATTCCAGCTGTGGTTAGCCATGTATAATATATGTATGTTGGGCATATGCATATTATATATATATATATATATTATATGTGTGTGTGTGTGTGTGTGTGTGTGTGTGTGTGTGTGTATTTTTTTAATTGACAAATGGTATGTGCATTTGCCAGAAAAAGAGTTGGAGAGACAGAGAGGCAGAGATAGAGAGAGAGAGAGGGGAAGCACCCTCCCCACCCCCATGGGGCATGGTCTTGCTAAAATTCCTTTTCCTCCATTTTTTTCATCCCATTGGGAACTTGGGCAGCATGTACATGTTCCTGGAATGATTTGAGGGCTAAGATTTGAACTGCAATGGGCCATGTGGGATCTGGCTCCCTTAACCACTAGGCTACAGGCTAGCCTAGAGCAGCTAATTGCTGCACATATTTGTCAGAGATGCAGGAATCAAGAATTACTAATTATATGAGCAAGGGGCCACCCTGCCTTTTAGGAGAGGAGGATGAACTGGTTATACTAATCATTTTGATGGACTTTGTCAGGAGATGGTTGTGGCTTCTCTGATGGTGGTTGTCTTTGCTGAGTTCCCTTAGTCCAGCCAGCCTATTCCCAGATGCAGGTCCGTGGGATGTGAAACAAACAAAAAGCAGATGATTTATTATTTCTTCAGTAACAATTCACTTACCTAGAGAGTAGGTGGCTGAGATAAGTTCCCCACTAGGAAAGATGAAGTTCAGGTTCAAAATGCATTTTCTTGCTCCCCTCTCACAGAGGCTGCTCCTCCTCATCTGTCCAGTCAGCCTTAAAAACCCTCATTTCCTCTACCTGCAGCCCCTTCCAAGTGGCTGAAGCCAATTGGCTCCTTTTGAGAATCTTGAGGATACTTTCATTTAGAGTTTCTAAAATGAAAATTTGGCACCCATTATTTAACTGTCAACAAGACATAGAAGCCCCTTTATTTAAAAATATTTTATTCACTGCCATAAATACGAATTAGGACATCCTCCCAAGCAGCAGTGTACTAACTCCATCTCTAACCTAGAATGGAGACAATTATAAGATGTTACTCTGGACTTGTTTCACAGGTTGGAGTGGAATTACGAATGTAGAAGGGACTTTGAACAGTGATTCTGACATTGCATTTTTTAAATGAAATCTTTTTTTTTTTGAAAAGGAAAAGTAGGTATTAATTATCTACCATTTGTTAAAAGAACAATATGTTTCTGGATTCACATATGAACACAGTGTTTTCAGATAGATAAAGCGAACCCTACTTGGGCCAGCAGGTGGCATGGTGGTTTAGGTGCAGGATTCCTAAGGCCAACCATGGTTCTAGTCCGAACCTGGGGGCTTGAAAATCACGCCAGACATGTGCATGTATGCCCAAAGTCCAGAGAGGAAAATGGAGGAGGAGGGATTGCAGCATGGACATCCCCCCAGGGGGTGATTTTTCACTTTCTTTCTTTGTCTTTCTGGTGAGCACACGCTCCCCATGGCAAACAAAACTTAAAAAGGGGACCAGCAGATGGCATAAAGATTATGGCACTGGACTCCCACGTAGTTGATTGTGGTTTAAGTACCAGACCCAGCAGTTTAAACTCATGCTGGGTGCATGTGTATACATGCCCAAAGTCCTGAGAGGACAATGGAAGAGAAGGGATTGTGGTGTGGCCATCCTCCCAGGGGCTAATTTTTTTTTTCTGTCTGTCTCTGTCTTTCTGGGAGCACACATGCCCTATAGCAAAAACCTCTCTTAAAAAGAATTTTTAAAAATCTTAGGGACCAGCAGTTAACATAATGGCTATGTCGCTGAACTCCCATGTAGTCGACCACGGTTCGCGTCCCAGACCCAGTGGCTTAAACTCACACTGGGCGTGTGTGCGTGCCTGCCCAAGATCCCCAGAGGAGAATGAAGGAGAAGGGATTGTGGCATGGCCATCCCCCCTGGGGGTGATTTCTTGCTTTCTGTCTCTCTGTCTCTCTCTCTGTCTTTCCGGCAAGCACACGCACCCTGTAGCAAAAACATCTCAAAAAAAAAAAAATTAAGAAAAAGTAAACTCTCTTTTGACGGAAAATAACCAACTCCCAAAAATTATTAATTAATGCAGTTTATTTCCAAGTAGAAATATGAATGACCTAGGCCCGGAGAGGAGGCAAACATGCCTTTTTTTAGGGTGCTCAGGTACAGGGGTTCCTTTTATTTGATTTTGAGAGTGACATACAAAATTAGTGAAGAGATTTCTATTGGTCTGGCCCAAAAAGGTGGGACATGTGGAAGCGGGGAGTTTGTAGATTATAGGTGGGTTCCACAATTTTTAGGTTGGTGATTGGAAGGGAAGATCTGTATCTTGGGAAGAGATTTGTAAAAAGAAATGCTTAATCTACATCTCAAGGAAAGGGAAGTTCTGTGTCTTGGGAAGAGATAAGCAAAAGAATATACTGTATGAGCTAAAAATACATCTCAAAGATACCATGCCAGGGACAGGATGTAGGAAGAATCCTGTTCATGGAAAAAATGGTTTGTTAATGTTTGTGGGTGTGACTTCCCGCAGGCCCTCTGTAAAGAACTTTGGAAAAATAGGAAAAAGCAGTCAGACTTCTGTCCACAATTCCTTATCATCCCCGCCCCCAAACCAAATCCTAAACAAGATGATATGTGTACCTAATTTTGTGTGAATGCATGGTGTGGGCAAAGGGGGAGCCTGGGTTTGTATTTTAAAAACCTCTGGCTCTGTGAATGACCTGACTGTTTTTTGTTTAATCTATGGAATCCAGAAGCAAGAATATACCCTTTAAACACCAAGGTTAGGCTGGCCCCGTAGCTCAGTATGTAAGGGAATTGGATACTACATGACTGACTGCTATTTTAATTCTTTCTCCGGTAGCTTAGAAACAGGCCAGGTGCATGTGTGTGTGTGTGTATGCCCCAAATCCTGGAAGGATGGAGAAATGGAGGATCAAGAATTGTGGCACGACTACACCCTATTAGAGTGTGCTTCTTACCCCTCCTCCCCATCTATCCATCTCTCTTGATGAGCACACATTTCTTCTGGTAACTTAAAAAAAGAAGATGAGGGATTGACAGATGGCGTAATGACTATGTTACTGGACTCCCATGCGATTGACCGCTATTCAATTCCTGGACTTGGAGGCTTAAAACTCATGCCAGGTGCCTGGGCATGCGTGCCCAGAATCCCAAGAGGAGAATGGAGGAAAAGGGATTGTGGTGTGGCCGTTCCCCTTGGGGGATGATTTTAACTTTCTGTCTCTCTGTCTCTCTCTGCCTCTCTGGAAGTGCATGTGCCTTTTAGCAAAAATCTCTTAAAAAAAAAAAAAAAAAGAAAAGAAAAGAAAAGGAAAAAACAGTCAAGGTCATTTCTAGTCTGGGACTATGATGGGGTTCTCCAGTGTATGGCCATCTGCAACATTTGACTATGAGATTGTTCTTGTCTGGGGTGTGATCACGAATGATTAGAGTCTAAAGGAGGATGTGGCTGAGGTCCAGATGTAGGACTCTGGCTTCTTCCCACAATGGCCTGGTCTGCTGTACTCCTACACTCATTCTTAATAATGGGCCAAACTGGTCAGTGCCCCTAAGACTTTGTTTTTCCTTTTTTCCCCTCTGTAAGCTCCCTGCCCTTTCCTTGCCACCTGAAAGTTTCTCCTGGTGCTGAGTCCCATAAGCCTTTGTTACTCACTTCTTTCTTTCTTTTTTTTTTGGAGAGGCTTTTTGTTATAGGGTGTGTGCACTCGCCAGAAAGATAGAGAGAGACAGAGAGACAGAAAGCAGAAATCACCCCCCATGGGGGATGGCCACGCCACAATCCCTTCTCCTCCATCTTTCTCTCGGGATCTTGGCATGCACGCACACGCGACTGGTGCAAGTTTAAGCCACTGGGTCTGGGACTCAAACCGCGGTCGACTACATGGGAGTCCAGCGACACAGCCATTATGCCAACTTCTGGTTCCCTGTTACTCGCTTTTATTTCTGCTTTCTTGGAACAATTTTTTAAAGGTCTGACTATTTAGGCTCTTAGCATTTTCCATCAGTCTTATCTGCGTAGAAAGATAAATAAGACTTACCCTATTAAGTGTCTTACATCTATTTTTGTGTGTCCACTCAGAGTTATAATAGACAGTTACTATGTTGCTATTTAGATATGAACTATTATTCTATCAAGTTCTCCTAAGTGCATTTGTCCTAACCTTTTCCCTTAATCTTGATATGAAGTCATTGTCTGTCTCTCTCTCTGTCGTCACATTGGACTTTGGTATGAGGGAATATTTTCATTTTTTTTTATGCCAGGAGGCACATGTCTATCCACACATGTACAGGAGAAAGAGAATGAGAAAGGACAAAACACCCCCTCCCCAGTGGAACCTGCTGCAATCCTATTTCCTCCAATTCTGCATCCTGTCAGGATCCTGGGCATGTGTGCATGTACCTGGCATGTTTCTCAATCCAGCTGGGCCAAGACTCAACTGATAAGTTGTGTGAGATCCAGCTTCCTCTGCACAGGACCAGCGTTGAATTTCTGTTATTTTTGATCATGTCTTTTCCTGTGGTGGAGGTGGTAATTACTGGTGGAATGGTTAAAACTGAAATAGCTTGCTATCAGTATCTATAATGGTTAAAACTGAGATAGCTTGCTATCAGTCTCTGTTGAGTGAGTACCTATTTGTGCTAGATATTATTGAAAGAATTTTATGTATATTAATTCATTTAATTCTCGTAATAGCCCTGTGACATGTGCCTTTAGTGTCTTATTTTAGTTAAGGAAACAGAGGAACAGAGATTACACATTAGAATATTGCAGATCCAGAGTTTAAACTCAGTGAACTTTACCCAGTGCATTATCTTGCTTCTCAAAAGATAAGTAGTAGTGGAAAAGAGTAGAAACAGCTGTCTTTGATAAAAAACCATGTTTATCCTCAATACCTAGAACATCTTTTAGAATATTTGAGAAATAGTAGGAACTGGGAATAGGGAAGAAAGGTCTAAAGAGAGTGGAAAATTGCATAATTGTTTTATGGACTTACAAGTTTGAGAATACCATTCCAAATAAGTATGTCATGGCTTTCTTTGTCCTTGATTGTATACATTTTTACTAAGAATAGAAACAGTTAAAACCCTGGGCCAGCAGGTGGCATGGTGGTTAAGGTTTGGAATTCCCACATGGCTTAACATGGTTCGAGTCCTGAACCTGGTGGCTTGCTTTCTCTCTCTCTCTCTCTCTCTCTGTCTTCAACAAATTCATGTGAAAAATAATAATAACAATAAATAAATAAATAATTATTTAAAGAAAAAAAATTTAAAAGAAACAATTAAAACCCTAATTAGTGTTTTTGAGAATCAAGCATTTATCTGTGGGAAAGTTTGCATATTTTATTTCTGCTTCTAGTAATACTAAGTGACTTTTATTTCCATTAAGTGGGAATAAAGCTATTGATTCCTCAACTGTGCTTTTTTATTATTTGTTTATTCATGACAAAGTACATGTATGTGGAAGAGAAAGAGAGAGAGATGAGCATCTTCTACAAAGTCTTCTGGTCATGTCATGATCTTTGTACATCCTCTAGCCTGGACACTTGCATGGATGCCTGATGTGTTTTAGGCTGATCTGACCGGGTATTCAAATCACAGTCACCATAAGAGATTTGATATCTCTTGAGCAGTGTTTCACCACTGCAGCATCAAGCTGGCCTCCTTTTTTATTTCCAGCCATAGGGCATGTATGCTCCCCGGGGAAGGGAAGAGAGAGAGAAATAAAGAGAGAGAGAAAAAAAGAAAGCCAGCAACCCCCGGTGGGGATGGTCATGCCACACAGTCTCTTCTCCTCCATTCTCTTGTGATTCTGGGCACATGTGCATACATGCCCAGCATGTCTCTCAAGTGACCAGGTCCGAGATTCAAACAGAACAGTTGGCCATACAGGATCCAGTTTAACCACCATGCCACTGGCTGGTCCATAGTTTTTGGTTTGCAAATGGTCATTCAAGACCTTACTTTATTTCTTTTCTAGTTTCTTCCATGACAGAGACAGAGAGAGGCATCATCTAATATAGTCTTTTTTTTTTAAAGAGAGATATTTTGCTACAGGATGCGTGTACTCGCCAGAGAAACAGAGACAGGAATCAGCCCCCAGCAGGGATGGCCACAGCACAATCCCTTCTCCTTCATTCTCCTCTTGGGATTCCAAACATGCATATACATGGGCTGGGAGTGAGTTTTGAGCTGCCAGGTCTGGGACTTGAACCTCAGTCAACCATGTAGAAGTCCAGCAAAGTAACCATTATGCCACCTGCTGGTCTCACCTCCAATAGAGTCTTTTTTTTTTTTTTTTTTTAAGGGTGGGGTTTGCGTTAAGAGAACAACACGAAATCACCTCCTGGGGGGATGTCCACACCACAATCCCTTCTCCTCCATATGCAAGTTTTGATACTTTGATGCTTTGTGATACTTCGACCCCAGTGTTATTTTATTTGAATGTTTTATTTTTTATTATTTTAAAATTTGACCAAAGAGAGACAGAGTGAGAGAGTGAAGGAAAATCAGAAAGCAAGCCACCAGGTCCAGGACTTAAACCACCACCTGCCATGTGGGAATTGAGCTCCCCAACCACGTCACCTGCTGGCTCCAACCCCAGTGTTCTTAAACATTCACCATAAAGCTGAATTCCATTAAGGCACTAGTTCTCAGACTATTGTATATAGAAATCTCCAGGGGGACTTTATTAAAATTAAGGTTTCTAGCAAGAATAAGATGGAAGGGATGTGGAGTGGGGGAGTACAGAAACTCAGTGCTCTGGAGACCCAGGCACAAGAGCAGGAAGGCTTTTTAACAGGGAGCTGTCAGTAGTCTGATTGGCTTCTAGGTAATAGAAGACTTCAGGTCTTCTTATGTTACACACACAGGGCCCCCCGCCCCCGCCCTTCCTGGCTTTTTTAGATAGCAGATGACTAAGTCTAGTTTGCACCTTTGGTAAGGACCACTGATCTCTACAAGCCTAGTCTCTTAGTTTGGGGGATAAAGTAGTTAGTCTGCAAATGGCCGAGCACTCACTGTGAATACTTGGGATGGGGCTAAGACAAGAGGCAGAGCTGGAGAGGAGGGATCTAAGTCTTACCATTTTGCCAATACCTTTTTTTTTTTTTTCATTTTTGGAGAACTGATCTTTATTTTGTTACCTTACCTACAAATCATGCATGAATGCCCTGAAATAAGTTTTCGTTGAATAAACCCATTTTTACTCAGCAAAATTCAAAAGGGGAAACATCAGGCCTTTCTGGTGTAGGAAAAGCCTTTCAATAGTCCCTAAGCAATTTTCACAAAATAATAAAATGGATGCTAGTCTTACAGAAGTTTTGGCTTAATTTTACTAAGCACCATA
>NW_006159500.1:2332905-2383256 GCF_000334495.1 Tupaia belangeri chinensis | reverse complement strand
AGCAGGAGCCTTTTTCTTGGTTTCTGCCGCAGCAGGAACCTTTTTCTTCTCTTGAACGCCCTCCATGGTTCCAGCCGGAAAAGAGGACCATTTTGCCATTATCTTAAAAGTTGGCTTTCTAGCTTGTAGGCTACACCGTACACTAAGAAGGGGATATGCAGCTATTGCAAAGGGAAATATTGTATTATGCAGGGTCTTGATAAGTGAAAGGATCCTGTTGTTTTCTATTTGAAGGAACCCTGAAATCTACTAGGAATCTAAGAGGAGACCCCAGGCTTAAACCTGCTGATACTTCACTTGTAGAGATAGGAAACACAGTTCTGCATAACTAAAAGAGTGATGTTAATCTTGAGATAGAGAAGCAGGAGCAAAGCCAGCAGGAGTGACCCTATGTGAGAGAAGGGCCAGAGAAAGTCCCCCCCCCCAACCCCAACACATATACACTAAACCCCAATGGGATACAGTGAAGGAAGAAGGAAATGAGAAATGCCTAAGGAAAATTCCAAGTGGTTTCTGTGGGAACTGTGCTGTAAACTTTCCTTTTGTCTCAAATGGAGACATCTTCAATAATTCTGTGTCTCACTAATACTTTTAATGAGAAGTTTCATTTGCAGGGACCTCATAGAGGAATATGTGACTGCAATAGCTTTCTAAATTTCATATGCACTTTAAACATGATCTGAGATATAGCAGGTCAAGGTCATTTTTCTCCCTACCTGTGTGTACTATGCTATAATTTTTCAAGTGTGTGTGTGTGTGTGTGTGTGTATTTATATATAGTAGATGTTGTGAATGACAAAGTACAAATGAATTTTCAGAGTTCTTGAATTCAGAATTGTTGGTGTATTTTTCTCAAATTTTATGGTAGAGCCTGAGGAATTTCTTCTTAAATCAATGGATTTCTAGGGGACAGCAGGTTGCATAGTGGTTAAGGTACTGGACTCCCACATGGTCAACCCCAATTTGAGTCCCTGACCTGGTGTATTGAAATCACACTGGGCACATGTGTGAGCATGCCCAAAATTCCAGGAGGAGGCTGGAGGAGAAGGGATTGTGATGTGACCATCCCCTTTTGGGAATAATTTCTCACTTTTCCTCTCTCTGTCTTTCTCTTTCTCTGGCAAGTGCACATGACCTAAGGCAAAAACATCTACACACACACACACACACACACACACACACACACAAATAAGTTTCTAATTCTTAAAGAAGTTAAAAATAATTGATCTAAAGATAAGTGCCTTCCGATTGACTGTAAAGACTTATTCCTCCTATAATGGATAACACTACACAATGACTCTATTTCTTTTTTTTTTTATTTTTTTACATTAAATCATTGTATATCTTTACAACTTTGAAAATGAATTTTCCCAGAACGAATACACCTTATGTTAGTCTAGTCAATGAAATTACCATACACATTGTCATCAACAGACAATTTTCCATTTTTTTGTCTGTTGAATTTATTTTTTCTCCTCGATTTCCACCACCTACATACCACTACATTTCCCATCATCCTCCTATACTGTCTCTGGTATCCACAATTGCTTTCCATGTTTTTAAGCCTTCCAATCTTTCAGTTTCTGCCATACAGTGCAGACATTCGGTGTATGGTAAGTGGGGACATAACAGTGCCTTTCTTTCACAGTCTGGCTCGCTTCACTTAGCATTAAATCTTCCATATTTGTCCACATTATATCAAATGCCAGGGTCTCATTGTATTCTTATGGCTGAGTAGTATTCCATAATATATATGTGCCACAATTTTTCAATCCATTCATCTGTTCTTGGACATTTGGGTTGATTCCATGTCTTAGCAATTATGAATAATGTTGCAGTGAACATGGATGTGCAAGGGTTTTTCCAACTTTTAATGTACTCCTATCCTTTGGGTAGATATCCAGAAGTGGAATTGCTGGGTTGTATAGTAGCTCTATTTTCAGGTCTTTGAGGAACCTCCACATTGTTCTCCAAAGTGACTGTACTAATTTACATTCTCACCAACAGTGCAGAAAAGTTTGTTTTTCATTGCAGCCTTGTCTGCATTTATTGTTCTTGATTTTTTTTTAACCTTAGCCATTCTGACTGGGGTTAGGTGGTATCTCATTGTAGTTTCAATGTACATTTCCCTTATGATAAAAGATGATGAGCATTCTTTCATGTGCTTTTTGGCTGCTTGTATGTCTTCCTTGGGGAATTGTCGTTCAGCTCATTTGCCCATTTTTGGGGGGGGGAGGGGAGAGGATTTTGCTGTAGGGCACATGTACTCACCAGAAAGACTGAGAGAGACAGAGAGACAGAAAGCAAAAAATCACCCCCTGGGGAGATGGCCATGCTGCAATCCCTTCTCCTCCATTCTCCTCTCAGGATCTTGAGCACACACACACACACACACTCGGTGTGAATTTAAGCCATTGGGCCTGGGACTAGAACTGCAGTCGACTAAATGGGAGTCCAGCAACATAGCCATTATTCCAACTGCTGGTCCCATATTTGCCCATCTTTTAATTTATTTTTTTTTTTTTTCTGGTAAGCTGATTGAGTTCCCTGTATATTTTGGTTATCAGTGTCTTATCCATGGGAGAGTTGGCAAATGTATTCTCTCATTTCAAGTGTTGTCTCTTCACTCTAATTATTGTTTCTTTTGCTGTGCAGAAGCTTTTTAATGTGATGTAATCCCACTTGACTGTTTTCAGGATTATCGTCTATGCCTTGGGGGTCTACTCTGATGGCTCTAAGAATTCCTCTTGTGTTTTCCACATGTTTTATAGTTTGAGGTCTTATGTTTAGATTCTTTGATCCATTTTAAGTTGATTTTTGTTAATGGTGAGAGATAGGGGTCCAGTTTCATTTTTCTGCAGGTGGATACCCAGTTTTCCCAGCACCATTTGCTGAAGAGATTTTCTTTCCCCCCCTGGATTGACTGGTGCCCTTTGTCAAAAGTCAGTTGACTGTATGTTTTGGGGTTTATTTCTGGGGTCTCTATTTTGTTCCTTCAGTCTACATGCCTATTTTTGTGACAGTACCATGCTGTTTTGATGATCAACATAGCTTTGTAGTATTTTATGGGGTCAGGGAGTGAGATTCCTCCTGCTCTATACTCCTACTCTTTTATGAGATCTTTTATGATTCCAGACAAATTCTATGATTTTTTTCCTAAATACGTGAAGAATATCTCTAGTAATTTGACTAGGACTGCATTAAGTATGTAAATTAACTTGAGTGGAATTGACATTTTGATGATACAAATTTTTTCAATCCAGGAACAGAGATGTCCTTCCACTTCTTTTTTTTGGCGGGGGGGAGTTTTTTGCTATAGGCCACGTGCGCCTGCCAAAAAGACAGAGAGAGACAGAGAGATATAGTATTCAGTATTTCTTGAAGAGCTGATATAGTATTGGTGAATTCTTTTAGTTTTTATTTGTCTGAGAATACATTTATTTCTTCTTACCATTTGAAGAATAATCTTGCTGGGAATAGTATTCTTGATTTAAATTGTTTTTCTTTTACTGTTTTGAATATGTTTTCCATTGTTTTCTTGCCTGCGTTGTTTCAGTTGAGAGGTCTGATGTTAGCATCATAGGATAACCTTTATAAGTAACTTGATGTTTCTTTCTTGCCATTTTTAGAATCTTGTCTTTGTCTTTGATTTTGACCAATCTAGCTATGATGTTCTGTAGAGAGGATCTTCTTATGCTTATTCTATTCTGGGTCCTTTGTGTTTCTTGGGTCTGGATGTCTGAATGTTTCTCTATATTTGGAAAGTTTTCTGAAAGTATTTTATGGAATAGAACTTCTATGTCCCTGTCTGATTCTCTGCCTTCTGGAATGTATATTATTCAGATATTTGAGTGTTTAATAGTGTCTAGAATTTCCTGTATGATGTCCTCAGCTTTTGGATTATTTTTTTTTCTTGTTTGTGGTTTTATCTAAATCAGAGTAGATTAGATAAAAGATTTAGATTAGAGACTCTGTCTTCTGTGTGGTTTAATCTGCTATTAATACTTTCTAGGGAGGTCTTTATTTCCTGTAATACAGTCTTCATCTCTAGAAGTTCTGTTTGATTCTTTTCTATGGTGTCTGTCTTCTCCTTCAAGTCATGGAAGGAATTCCTCTTCTCTGTCACTATGAATATTATGCATTGTTTTTATGACATTTCTATGAATTCTTTAGTACTGTCTATGGTTCAAGAAGAATTATTTTGTTCCCTTGAGGGAGAGAGATTTCTTTGTTTTCCAATATTTCTTGTGCCTCTGTACTGTAATGTCATGGGTCAAGAAGAGCTCTACTTCTCAGGTGTGTTCTTAGGAGAAGGCCTTGTCTTTTAGTCAGAGAAGTGTTTTGTAACCAACTTTAGGTGTTGGTTCCTTTCCCAATCTCTCAAGACCCAGTGTACCTGGGGCTTAGCTGGAGAGATTCAACTGAAGGACGAAGTAGGAGTCTAGCAGCACATGCTGTGTGCTCTGGTTCAGCAAATTATGAAATTTCAAATTACTTCTGGGCAGGCAGAAGGACCATGTCTGAGGCATGGTTCACCTGTGCTCAGTTTGGCTCACTAGCTTCTGCTGGTCCCTGTACAGTAGTGAAGACTCAGGGTTTAATGGTGGAGGGAGGGTCATGGGAGGGGGGCAGCTGGAGTTGCATCTGCTGTGGACAGAAGGCAGCAAGAGGTCTGAGGCAATCACCCTGAGATCAACATGATTCACTCTCTGCACCGTGCTCAAGACTCGGGGGCTTAATTGTGGAGGGTCAGTCGTGGGAGGGGGCAGTCCAAGTTGCAGCTGGCAGTGAGATGTCACTGGGCAGAAGGCAGTGAGCGGTCTCAGGCAGTCCCTCTGCTCAGTTCGGCTCACTTGCTGCTGCTGGTCCCTGCACTATGGTGAAGACTCTAGGGCTTAATGGCAGAGGAAGCATTGTGAGAGGGGGTGATCTGAGATGCACCTGGGGTGGGAAGAAGGCTGTGAGGAGCCTGAGGTGGCCCCCTCAATAACTCGGTTTGTTTGTTTGTTTTTGTTTTTGTTGTTGTTGTTGTTGTTGTTTTTTAGAGGATTTTGCTATAGGATGCGTGTGCTCGCCAGAAAGACAGAGAGAGACAGAGACACAGAAAGCAAGAAATCACCCCCCAGGGGGGATGGCCACGCCACAATCCCTTCTCCACCATTGTCCTCTCAGGATCTTGGACACACCACCCATATGCCCCGGGCCTGAGTTTAAGCCACCAGGTCCAGGACTTGAACTGCGGTTGACTACATGGGAGTTCAGCGACATAGCCATTCCGCTAACTGCTGGTCCCAAGTGAGAAAGCAGGCCATCGGGTCCAGGACTCAAACCACGGTCGGTCATGTGGAACTCCAGTACCATCAACCACTATGCCACCTGCCAGCTCCCAATAATTCTTTATTATGTCATTTATGATGGACTTTTAGTAAGAAGCAAGGTAAAATTGCATTTTGATTTGACTTTGACAAAAGTATTAACACTGAATGAATACAGAAGCATTATTTGAGTTTAATTGTATGTGGGGAAAAAAATTCTCTGCTCTTTAATACGAACATACAAATGCATTGATTGATTCAATTTCCTTTTTTCTAGGCACTGTTATGTGGTATTCTTGTTACATGTCCTGAGGATCCACTGAGATATTTAGAGAAAATGCTAATTTTAATCATTGAGAATGGTCTTGAAAGTCTTCTTTGGTAAGTATTGTTTTGATTTGTGATAGGAAAATCTTTAATTTTTAATTGTTTTTACAGTCTGTAGTATAAAAACAAGGTCTTGCCCATGAGTGCGTCCAATCTCAAGATTGCTAAAGAATCCTTCTAATGGCTTTCAGGTCCCCAAGATTTAAATATGAATAATTAGTCCACTGCTTCTCAACTTGAGAAATGTAGTGTACCATCAGTAACTTGTTTAGAGGGCGGATTATGACAAGTTAGAAATGAAGAAACAGAGGCACATCCTCCTAGAGGCACACAGCAAAATCTTGTCGTGGCAGAGATAGTTTGAAAGAGTCCTAGAAGTGATTGGGATCTCATTATCCCACGAGAAAATATCTCTTTATCCCCCTCCTACCCCCTGCCCTATACTCTATACACAATAATCACTGATTTTAATTATGAAACTACTAACTATGAAATGGCATCAATTTTTTACTTTGTATTATGATTTTATTAAGGGATATGTGCATTGATCCATCAATGAAACCAAAAATTCGAAGATTGTCTGAAACTTACCTAGAACAACTTTTTGGACTGGATGATCAGCTGGTAACTATTAATAACCAAGCATTCTAAATTATATATCTTAAGTTTTGATGGAAGTTTCTCAATAGATTTTAAGTGAGATCAGATTGTTTTTTGAAATTAGGGCATCTATAAATATAAAGGAATCTTGCACACATACATGTGCGCGCACGCACACACACGCACACACACACACACACACACACACACACACACAGTCATACTCATTTAATTTCCCTACGTTCCCAAGAAGCATTTAGACAGGCATTTGTTAATTTTCTTTCTGATAAAATATTTACATTAAATTTCCCCCTTCCCTTTTCTCCTCTCATGTACCTTTATAGTGATAAAAATAACGTTATGGAAAGCCTTAAAAGAGGATGTTTTCTTTTCTCTCTGATCTTCTGTCTCTTCCATCCCTCCTCCATTCTCTTTGGTATCTGCTCTCTCAAATTGGAATACAGAGAATCATGATCATAAAGACATGGCCAAAACATTAAAGAAATCTAACTTAAAAGCCAGACTTCATTGTTACTGGGAGGAACAAACCGTTCCAGCAGCTGGTTTTTAATTCTATAAAGAAGGCAAGGAAGAAATTTAGGGTATGTAAACTTGTAGAATGAAGATTATGTATCTAAGAGAAGCTAAAATAACAAAAGGCATGTGGGGAGATAAATATCAGCACTAATCAGGTGTATGTGAAAGCATGAGT
The DNA here is from genome assembly GCF_000334495.1 of Tupaia belangeri chinensis. Classification (NCBI taxonomy): domain Eukaryota; kingdom Metazoa; phylum Chordata; class Mammalia; order Scandentia; family Tupaiidae; genus Tupaia; species Tupaia belangeri. The sequence goes on along the minus strand of NW_006159500.1, from coordinate 2,376,302 downwards.
GATAACTCTCAATCCCAGGGCTGCTGTCTGGATAAGCCCAAGCAGGGATGGGGAGTTGCTGTTGAAACCGAGCATTGAAAAGTTCAGACAAAACAATGGTCAAGGTAAGTGCTGAGAGGCAGGAACAATGTGAAGTATATGTTTAGAGGATGGGTGGAGGGTAACACTAGACCTAATCTGTGGTCTACATAAGAGAAACAGAAATTGAGGGATGGGTTGATTGTGCCAAGCCTAGGCTGATTTGGAGGCACCAGTATACTGGCAGAACCTACATGCCTAATCCTGGTTGAACTGCATTACAATGTGTGACTGTCCTACTAACTGTACTTTTTGATCTACTATGGAGGGCAGCTATCTGCAAACTGTATTCTTGGAGATGTTTGTGGGGAACCTCAGGAACTGAGGAGGAGGCCTAGGGGATGGAATTCTGGGCCCTCCACCCCCAGTTCTATAGAATAGTTTTATTTTCAGTATAATTTTGCTTGAAAAAAGATGAAAAACCATTACTAAAAGATACTAAAAATTTTGAAAACCATTAATGTAGAGTAGAAAACCTTATCATCAATGTCCTGACAGGGATGTTATAAAATAAAGATTCAGGGGCTGAATGATGGCACAGTGACAAAACATGGTGCTCTGTGAGGCTGATCTACATGGGTGTATTCCAGGTTTGTGTCTGGAGACCTCCCTGAGTGTCCTGGGCTTATGTGTTTCTATGGCCTGGGGCTGACTGAAGCTGGGGGTTGATCATGGTGTCAAGATCCTGTTGGGAATTCTCTCTCTCTCTCTCTCTCTCTTACTCTCTCTCTCACTCACTCATGGAAGAAATACACTTTAAAAAGTATGTATATATAAAATCAGATTGTGTCCAACATTATATAAAAGCCTATAGAAATTTTAAAAAGTGCACAGAATTCCAGGAAACACCATAGATACTTCAAACCTAAAACTGTATTTAAAAAGGAATTCTTGGGCCAGCAGATGGTATGGAAGTTAAGGCTCTAGATCTCATATGGCCAGCTGCACAATTCAAGTCCTGTTTTCAGTTGCTGGAAAAACACTTTGGGCACTTTTATGTGCGTGCCCAAAGTCCTGAGAGGTGAATGGAGGAGAAGGGATTGCAGTGTGGCCGTACCCTCTGGGGGGTGATTTCTCAGTCTCTCTCTCTGTCTCTTTCTGGTAAATGTATAGACCCTATAGCAATCTAAATTTTTTGTTTTAGAAAGGAATTTTAAAAGATATTTCATGACATTTAAAGCACAAGAAGTAAAATGATGGATGCTGATCCAAACTTTAAAAAGTTTATGGCAATTTGCCAAGGCATAGAAAAGATGCTCACTGAAATTGAAAAAGAAAATGAGATATGATTTTGCAAAACCAATGAGGAAAATATTGGTTTAGGTTAGACATGAAAATGTAAATATCCAGATTCCTAGGATTGCTTCATTAGAGTGCCCAAGCCAGGTCATATCTAGATTAATTCAACATCTTCAGAGAAAATGAAGTCTCTCTCTCTCTCTTTTTTTTAGAAAGAAATAAAACAGTTTAATACTCATTGTTTCTGATCTTTTTAATTATCGTGCACTGAATAAATATTTGCCTTAATTTTCTTGTATTCATTTCCTATAGAGTTAATAACTGCCAGTAAGAGGGTTTTCATGTTTTAACAAAGCATTTCAAAGACCACAAGCATTGGTTATTTTTCCTACTGATCATTAAGGTTGCATGGAAGGATTTTACAGTCTCATACTAGATAGTCCTGCACAGAGAGAGGACTGCATATATATACATATATATATATGTATATATATGTCTAATTATAATGTTTAAATATGTCTCTTTACTTAGATAAGAGTGAATACAGGAAAATGTGAGTAAGCCATATAGATTCAGAAAAGTAGGAAATTCTCTCAGAAGAGTAGATTTTTTGTGTTCTAAGATGAAAGAATCAACAATTATGAGGAGGAAACTAACTTCACAGACTTAATTCTCATTTCTTAGGTAATGAAATCTCCAGATGGGTCTACTAATTACAAGAGAAGGGATATATAACATTTAAAAATATTTTTATTATGGAAAATTTAAACAAAACATAAAATACCATAATAATACCATAATAATTATCCATCACCCAGATTGAACAATAATCAACATTTTTCCAATCTTGTAAATTCATTCTTTTGTCTCCCTTTTTTGCTGGAGTATTAGGAAGCAAATCCTAGAACTTGAATTGTTTTACCAGTAAATACTTCAGTGTGCATCTTTAACAGGAACTGATAATATTGGAGAATATAAACGTAATGCCATTATCTTACATCATAAGTAACAATAATTACTGAATATCATCTAGCGCTGAATATATTCAGACATATATTCCATGTTTGAGTTTCCCAAATTGTCTCAAATATGTCCTTTTCTATATGGCTCTGTTCAAATCAGAATCCATGCAGAGTTCACATTTCGCATTTGGATGTTATGAAAAAGTATCTAATGTCTCTAGTAATCAAGAACAGTTCTCCTTTCTTAGTATTCCCATGCCACTTATTTATTGAAGGAAACAAATTTTTCTGTAAAATGTCCCACATTCTCATTGTTTCCTCTGGTGTCATTTCACTTGCTCTGTTTCCCATATTTCCTGCAAACTGGTAGATAGATTTAGAAAGTTCATTCCATCCAGGATTTCCTCCCAACCTTTTTTTTTTTGTTTGTTCTTGACAAGAATATTTTATAGAGATTTTGCGTTCTCCCTAGTGCATCACATCAGGAGGCACACAGGGTCTGTTTGATCCACTTTTTTTTTTTTTTGGAGAGGTTTTTGCTATAGGGCACGTGCGCTCGCCAGACAAAGAGAGACAGAGAGACAGAAAGTGAGAAATCACCCCCCAGGGGGGATGGCCACACTGCAATCCCTTTTTCTCCATTCTCTTCTCGGGATCTTGAGCACGCATGCACATGCGCCCAGTGTGAGTTTAAGCCACTTGGTCCGGGACTCGAACCGTGGTCGACTACATGGGAGTCCAGCCACATAGCCATTACGCTAACTGCAGGTCCCTGTTTGATCCACTTTTAATGACTTTTAACTCCTACAGACATTAATGTAGTTGCTTATTAATTGTATTCTACAATGCACTTGTAATGGTTTCAGAATAACAATAATATTAATAAGACTACTGGGGCTGGCAAGTGGCATGGTGGTTAAAGGTGCTGGACTACCACATGGCCTACCATGGTTCAAGTTTCAGACCTGGTGGCTTGCTTTCTCACTTCCTCTCTCTCTCTTTCTCTCTCTGTCTCTCTCTGATCAACCTGAAAAATAATAATGATAATAATAAATAAAGTTAAATAAAATAATTCTTTAAAAAAATAAGACTACTAAACAAGACTACTAATGCAGTTTGAGAAAATTAAGCAATTCTTTTTACCTATATCCTACCAACTATTTTCAGTAAAATAATACTTTTATCATTACTTAAAGTACTGATTTTTTTGGTGTGTTGTTGATCATTTATTTTTCTCTTTGGTCTAATTAAGCTTTTCCAATTATGTATACGATTCCATGGCAGCAAAATAAAAACAATACAGTGAGTATACAGGGAAGTATTACTTCCTTTTCTGCCTCTCTAGCCTCTCTATTCCATCCTTTCTTCTAGGTAACCAACTTTAGTAGGTTTTTTTTGTTGTTGTTTTGAGAGAGATTTTTGCTCTAGGGCATGTGCACTCACTGGGGAGACAGAGAGACAGAGGCGAGAAATCATCCCCCCGGGGGGATGGCCATGCTGCAATCTTTTCTCCTCCATTCTTCTCTTGGGATCTTGGGCATTCATGCACACACTCCTGGCTTGAGTTTTAAGCCACCAGGTCCATGACTCAAACCACAGTTGACTATGTGAGAGTCCAGCGATATAACCACTGTGCCATCTGCTGGTCCCAATTTTAGTAGTTGTTTATCTTTCCATTGTTTCTTTTTGAAAAATGTGAGCAAATATTCCCCTCTCCTTTGACTTCTTACTCAGACATAGAAGACCATATACAGCCTTCTGCTTCTTGCTCTTCTCACCCAAGCTGTCCACAGAAAATCACTCTCTTACACATTTAAAATGTTGCTATCACAAGGGCGTATTGTGTAACAAAAACCTAAAATCTTAATGAAGGATGTGGACTTGAAAAGTATTACTGATGTATGGATGAGCAAGTAGCGTGGTGGCTATTATTTGAGTCCTGGACCTGGTGGCTTGTTTTCTTACCCCCCTCCTCTTTTTCTCTCTCTCTCTGGTGAGCACATGTGCCCTAAATCAAATTAAATAATAATAATAATAATAATAATAATAATAATAATAATAATAATAAATAAGGGGACCAGAAGTTAGCTGGACTCTCATGTAGTCGACTGTGGTTCGAGTCCCGGGCCCGGTGGCTTAAACTCACGCCGGGCGCGTGTGCGTGCGTGCCCAAGATCCCGAGAGGAAAATGGAGGAGAAGGGATTGTGGCATGGCCATCCCCCCTGGGGGGGTAATTTCTCGCTTTCTATCTCTCTGTCTCTCTCTGTCTTTCTGGCGAGCACATGCGCCCTATAGCAAAAACCTCTCCAAAAAATAAAAATAAAAAAAATAATAAATAAAATTAAATAAGTCTTAAAAAAGAAAGAAAGAAAAGTGTTACTGATGTAAACAAAAGAAAAACTTAAGTATAGAAAGGAAACTTAACCGTAGGACCCCACAGACTGGGATTTTAATAATTTGGGAAAGTCAAGCAGGTCCTGTGCACCAGACAAGAATCAATTGGTTGATAAATGATTGCATCCTTACTTCTTTGTGAAACTATTCCTTTTATTTTAAGGTTGGGTAGATTACTGTTTCCTGAGAAGACAGCAAAATAAGTATTATTATGAGAGCCAGTTGGTGGCACAGTGGTAGAACTTGACAGTATGAGACAGTCTCAGAGAGGAAAGTTCCAGTTCAAGCACATAGGTCTCCTTAAGTACCCTGGAAGTGTCCTTGTCCATCATCAATTGCTGGCTGAAAGTTGGATTTGGACCATGACCTCAAGAGCCCTTTGGAGATCCTTTCTCTCTCTCTCTCTCTAACTCATTCTCTCTCATTCTTTCTCACTCAGAAGAAATAAATGAATAGAGATGGCTACTGAACTTGTGCTGTGAAATATTGCTTTTCTTGACTAGAAATGAAGATTTTCTGCTGAGACTTTCCCCTCCAGATTCATTTCTGGTGGGAAAAGCACAAACCTATATTTCTCAATTCCCACTGAATCTGATGCACAAAGAATGAAAAATGGAACAGAAGAGAGATTGCAGATGACCTCCTCCTGCATGCCTCTGTATGCTTAGAAAGAAATACACCATTTAGATGACCAGAAATCACTGCAGGGTCACAAGAAATATGGGAAAGCAAGAAAATACCTCTACTCCAAGGAAAAAGAAAAACTCCTCTTCATCCTCAGACAGTACAATGACACACATGGAAATGTCAAATAAAGCTTTTAGAATATTGGGATCAGCAGTTGGTGTAATGGCTGTGTTGCTGGACTCCCATGTAGTCGACCATGGTTTGAGTCCTGGACCTGGTGTCTTAAACTAACACCGAGTGCGTGTATGTGCATGCCCAAGGTTCTGAGAGGAGAATGGAGGAGGGGATTGTGGCGTGGCTATCTCTCCTTGGGGGTGATTTCTTGCTTTCAGTTTCTTTCTCTCTCTCTATGTCTTTCTGGCAAGTGCACATGCCCATAGCAAAAATCTCTCAAAAAATGTTTTTAGAATAATCATAGTGACAAAGCTAACAGAGGTAGAAGAGAAGAGAGATAATGAACTTCAGAAGAGGCAGGAGAAAGTAGTCAATGAGTTCCAGGAGGTGAGGAAATTCTTGCAAGATCTGAAAGAGAAAATAAATAAACATCATAAAAAAAGAATCAAATGGATCTTTTAGAGATGAAAGCTATAATACTGGAAGTCAAAATCTCCCTTGGAAGTATTAAAAGCAGACTAGATCATACAGAAAATAGAATCTCAGATGTAGAAGAGAAAATTGCTGGCCTAGAAAAATCCACCACAAAGACTGATAAAATTGCCAAAAAAAAAAAAAAAGGTGAATAATATGCGAGAAATACTAGATACTATCTAATGTCCAAACATCTGAATAACCGGTATCCCAGAAGGCAAAGAGACTCCTAAAGACATTGATAATCTATTCCATGAAATCCCACAAGAAAACTTTCCAAACCTAGAGAGGCATTCAAAGATCCAGTCCCAAGAAATACAAAGGACACCAGAGAGAATCAACCCAAGAAGATCTTCTCCAAGACACATTATAGCCAGACTGACCAAAAGTACAGACAGAGACGAGATTCTTAGACAGGCAAGAGAGAAACGGCAAGTTATCTACAAAGGATATCCCATCAGCCTAACAGTGGACCTCTTATTGGAAACAATGTGAACAAGGAAAGAATGGGAAAATATGTTCAAAGTGTTAAGGGAAAAGGAATTTCAACCAAGAATACTGTACCCGGCAAGATTATCCTTCATATGGGAAGAAAAGACAAGAACATTCTCAGAGAAACAAAACCTGAAAGAATTTACCAACACCAGACCAGATCTCTAAGAAGTTCTTAAGGGTGTGCTATGCCTGGAAAATTAAATGCAGACACACAAAAATAAGAGTTCAAAAACTAAGAAAATGGGGAACCAGCAGTTAGCGTAATGGCTTTGTCGCTGGACTCCCACGTAGTTGACCGCGGTTCGTGTCCTGGACCTGGTGGCTTAAAACTCACGCCGGGCGCGTGTGCGTGCGTCCCCAAGATCCTGAGAGGAGAATGGAAGAGAAGGGATTGCAGCGTGACCATCCCCCCTGGGGGTGATTTCTTGCTTTCTGTCTCTATGTCTCTCTCTGTCTGGCGAGCGCACGCGCCCTATAGCAAAAAAAAAAAGAAAAAACAAAAAGAAAAACCAAAACAAAAAAAAACTAAGAAAATGGCCAACTTAATCACAAGGACAAGTCTGGAGTTGAATATTATGTCCCAGAATTTAAGATAGGACCACAACAGAAGATAGATTATGTACATGAGACTGAACTAGTGAAATAGAATTTTGTGACTTTTGACTAAAACATTGCTGATTTTCTTTTAGGCTTTGTTTTCCAGTTTTAAGGATTTTTATACTGTCTTGAACTGCTGATAGGTTGATGTGCCCACTATTTGAACAGAATTCTAACCTGTTTCCTGGCTTTAAGTTTTAAGCAAAGTTCCTTAGCATTTCTTTGATTTATTAAAGCTAAAAACTGCTTTTCTTAAAATTAAAAAAATATATTTAAAATGCCTATTAAATGACCGTAGTAAGCCATATAGCATCAGCTAGGTGCTACTTTATAGTATATTCATTCTACTCAGAGTTTCACACGTAAAGTTAGACATGAATTCACATATATGTATGTATCAGCTGAACTTGCTATTGAAAGTTGTTAGATTATTTAAGAAATTTTGTGAATCAATAAAATGTGTGGAAAAAAAGGGAATGGAAAACAACTATAGGCACCAGAGATAGTGTGGGAGGAGGGTAGGAAATGGTAGAGAGTGAGAATAGGAGTGGAAAAAAATATATATATGAAACTAGACATGGAAAATTATCAACAATAACATGTATGATTAAGCCACTATGAAGTATATTCTGGACGGGAAATCACATTTTGTATGCTGTGACAATGCTCAGTGAATGAATGTAAATTAATTTGTTAAAAATTTAGAAATTAGAGACCAGCAGTTAGCATAATGGCTGGGTGACTGGGCTTTCTGATCGAGTCCTGGACCCAGTGACCTAAACTCATACCTAGCACATATGCGTGCGTGCCCAAGATCCCAAGAGGAGACTGTAGGAGAAGGGATTGCAGCATGGCCCCTCCCCTTAGGGAATGATTTCTCGCTTTCTGTCTCTCTGTCTCTCTCTGTCTTTCTAGTGAGTGCACGCACTCTATAGCAAAAACCTCTCCATAATAAATAATAAGTAAATAAAAAATTAAAAAAGAAATAAATGAATAAACTTAAAATAACAAATTTACTGTAATTTGAAGGGAGTAAAAATAATGAAGTGTAGAAATGATGAAGATATTAACTAGACTTATATTGTTTACTTTAGAATAAGTTTAAATAAAATGTACAGTGATAGTAATTAATAGTATAGTATTTATGTATGTTTTGCCTATTTATAGCTTCTGAGGTATTCTAAAGAATGTCCTAATAAATTTGTAATTGTAAATTAAATTGTCAAAGGGACTTAATAAAGTTGGTAATAAACACATGTTTAAGAAAAATTGGTTTCCCAAAGTTATATTTATTTAAGTATTTGTTTATTAAATAGAGCACTAAAATATAAATAGCATGGACTGACCCCATAGCCTAGTAGTTAAGCTAGCCAGATCCCACGTAGCCAACTGCAGTTTTAATCCTGGCCCTAGTGGCTTCAAAAACACATGGGCATGTGTACATGCATCACCAAAATCCTGACAAGATGGAGAAATGGAAAAAGGATTTCAACATGACCATGTCTCATTGGGGGATACTTTTTCCCTCTCTCTGTTTCCCTTGGGCAAGTGTGTGAGCCTCTGACAACTCCAAAAAAAGCACTACTGATTTTGTAGTTCATTTTATATCCTACGACTTTACTAAATACATTTATCAGTTCTAAGAGGTGTTTTTTGGTGGATTCTTTGCGTTTTTCTGTTTATAAGAAGAAGTCATTTGCAAACAAGTATAGTTGACTCTCTCCTTTCCAATTAGGATGGACTTTACTTTTTCCTTTTGTCTGATTGCTCTGATGAGGACTTTCTTTCTTTCTTTCTTTCTTTTTAAGAGGTTTTTGCTATAGGGCGTGTGCGCTCGTCAGACAGACAGAGAGAGACAGAAAGCGAGAAATCATCTCCCAGAGGGGATGACCACGCCACAATCCCTTCTCCTCCATTCTCCTCTTGGGATCTTGGGCAGGCATGCACACGCACCCGGCGTGAGTTTTAAGCCACCGGGTCTGGGACGCGAACCTCGGTCGACTATGTGGGAGTCCAGTGACATAGCCATTACGCTAACTGCTGGTCCCAATGAGGACTTAAATCCTATTCTGAATAGAAGCAGTGGAAGTGGACATCCTTGAATTGTTTGAGTTCTCAGATAAAACACTATCAACTTTTCTTCAGTATGATGTTGGCTGCTGCTTATCATCTATGTTCTTTCTTCTGTTAAGGTACTTTCCTTCTCTACATAATTTGTTGAGGGTTTTTAATCATGAATTGATAATGAATTTTAACACATGCTTTTTCTGCATCTCTTGAGAGGATCTCATGACTTTTTGCCTTCATTCTGTTGATGCAATATATTGATTTGCATACGTTGAACCATCCTTGCATCAGTAGAATAAATTCCATTTGGTTGTGGTTTACAATGTTTTCGATGTATAATCACATTTGGTTTGCTAGTATTTTTTTTATGGTTTACTTGTATTTTATTAATGGATTTTTTTTTTTTGTTATGCTAGAGGGCACATGAGTACGAGAGAGAGAGAGAGAGAGAGGGAGAGAGAGAGGGAGAGAGAAAGCAGGCTCCAGTGGAACGTGGTCACACTGTAATCTTTTTTCCTCCAGTTTTCTATCCTGTCAAGATCCTAGAGGGAACCAGCAGTTAGCGTAATGGCTATGTCGCTGGACTCCCACGTAGTCGACCGCGGTTCGTGTCTCGGACCCGGTGGCTTAAATCTCACGCCAGGCGCGTGTGCGTGCGTGCCCAAGATCCCGAGAGGAGAATGGAGGAGAAGGGATTGCGGCATGACCATCCCCCCTGGGGGGTGATTTCTCGCTTTCTGTCTCTATGTCTCTCTCTCTGTCTGTCTGGCGAGCGCACGCGCCCTATAGTGAAAACCTCTCCCCCCCCCAAAAAAAAAAAGATCCTAGGCACATGTATATATATGATTGGGGGGATGGCCACGCCACAATCTGTTCTCCTCCATCCTCTTCTCGGGATCTTGGGCACACACATACACACATGGACGCTTGTCAGGCGTGAGTTTAAGCCGCCAGGTCCAGGATTCAAACAGCAGTTGACTATGTGGGAGTCCCGCGACATAGACATTATGGCAACTGCTGGTCCCATAATATATAATTCTTCAGTGAAGCCACCCACTTTCCTTTGTAGGAAGACTTTATTACTGATTTATTCTCAATAGTTGTTATTGTTTTTTTTCCTGACTTAACCTTGGTAGGTTGTAAGTATACAGGAATTTATTCATTTTCTCTAGGTTTTCCATTTTTTGGGCATATAGTTAGTCATGATAACTCTTAGTGATCCTTTGTTTCTTTTTTTTTTTTTGAGAGGTTTTTGCTATAGGGCGCGTGCGCTCGCCAGAAAGAGAGAGACAGAGAGACAGAAAGTGAGAACTCACCCCTCCAGAGGGGATGGCCACGTCGCAATCCCTTCTCCTCCATTTCCCTCTTGGAATCTTGGGCATACATGCACATGTGCCCGGTGTGAGTTTAAGCCACCGGGTCTGGGACTCCAACTGCGGTTGACTACACAGGAGTCCAGTGACAAAGCTATTACGCTAACTGCTGGTACCCCAATGATCCTATGTGTTTCTGAGGTATCATTTGCAATGTTTCTTTTTTTGTCTCTGATTTTATTTTATTTAATTTATTTATTTTTTTTTTTCTCATTTTCTCCTTAGTCTAGTTAATGATTTGGCAACTTTTTTTTTTTTTTGAGAGCTTTTTTTTTGCTGTAGGGAGCAAGACAGACAGAGACAGAGAGACAGAAAGTGAGAAATCAGCCCCCAGGGGAGATGGCCACATCGCAGTCCTTTGTACTCCATTCTCCTCTCAGGATCTTGGACACACAGGCATACATGACCTAAGTGAGTTTAAGCCACTGGGTCCAGGACTTGAACCACAGTTGAGTACATGGGAATCCAGCAACATAGCCATTATGCTAACTGCCATCCCGATCTGGAAACTTTATCTTAACAAATTTTTTTTTTGTTTCATTGAGTTTTTATTTTTTTTGTTGATAGTTTCATTTTTTTTTTTCTGCTCTGATCTTTACTATTTCTTTCCTTTTACTAATTTTAGGTTTGTTTTGTTCTTGATTTTCTAACTCCTTGAGGTACATTGTTAGGTTGTTTATTTGAAATTTTTCTACTTTTTTAATGAGGGCACTTATTGCTATTAACTTCTCTCTTTGTACTGCTTTTACTGTATCTCATCATTATTTTTTAAATTTTCATTTGCTTCAAGAAATTTTTAAATTTTCTTCTTAGTTTCCTTATTGAGCAGTAGTGGTTCAGGAGACTGTTGTTTAATTTTCACATATTTGTATAGTTTTTAATATTTTCTTGTTACAGATTTCTAGTTTTATTTCATCATAATCAGAAAAGGTACTTGATATAACTTTGATTAAAAAAAAATTGTCACAACTTGCTTTGTGATCTATTCAGGAGAACTTTTCATGAGTTGATGAAAAGAATGTGTATTCTGCACCTGTTGGTTGAATGTGTATTATCCATTAGGCCCATTTGTTCTTAGCTCAGTTTAAATCTGATATTTCTTTATTGATTTTCTGTTTAGATGGTCTGTCCAATCAATACTGAGAGTGAGGTGTTGAAGCATCCAATTGTTATTGTATTGGAGCCTGTCTCTCCCTTTAGATCTAATAATTTATTTATATATTGGGTTGTTAGAAAAGTCATGATGCATTTAGCCTTGGAAAACATAGAAAAAATATATCATGACTTTTCCAACGATCCAATAACTGAGTGCTCCAGTGCTGGATGCATGTGTAGTTACCATTGTTATATCCTCTTGCTGAATTGATTCTTTTATCATTATGTAATGCCTTTGTTTTTCTCTTTTTACACTTTTTTTTTTACTTAAAATCCATCTTATCTAAGTATAGCTACTTCAGTCTTCTTTTATTTCTCTTTGCATGAAATATCTTTTTCTATCTCTTCATTTTAAATGTATATCTGTCTTTATTGGTAAAGTAAGTTTCTGATAGACAACATAGAGTTTGTTTTTTTTTTTTCTTCTTTAGTTTTTTTCCATTCAGCCAGTTTTTATGTTTTAGTTTGGGAATTTAAATATGTTTACATTCTAGATTATTATTGATAAATGAAGATTTATTTCTATCATTTAAAAAATTGTTTTCTGATTGTTTTATATTTTCTTTTCTTTTTTTTTCTTTTCTTTCTTTTTTTTTTTCTGCCTTTCCTGTTATTTATTTTTGCAGTTTTGGTTGCAGTTAGTGGTTTTCTCTAATTTTAGAGTTTGATTTCTTGTTCTTTATCATTTGTGTATCTACCCTAAAAGTGATTTTTATATTTTTTCATTTTTAAAAATGAGAGCAGTTATTGTCGTTTCACCTTTAGAATTCCTTTAAGCATTTACTTATAAGGTGGTCTAGTAAAGATAAATTTCCTCTGTTTTTTTAGTCTGATAAAGATTTTATTATGCCTTCATTTCTTAAAAATGACTTTGCTGGTTATAGTATTCTTGAATGGAAGTTGTTTTTTATTTCATAACTTCAAATATATCATCTCATTCTCTTATGCTATATAGTTTCTCAGATTGCTGCTGAGAAATCTGCTGTTGCTTTAATAGAGTTTTCCTTATATGTGACTTGGCACTTTTCTCTGGCTATTTTCAGAATTCTCTCTCTTTATTTCTTTAGCTTTTGACAGTTTTGGCTGTAATATGCCTCAGAGGTCATTTTGTGTTGAATCTATTTGGAGACTTTTGAGCTTTCTAAACCTGGATATCTGTATCTCTTGTGTGCCTTGGAAAGCTTTTTATCAGCTATTATTCTAAGAAGTAGTTTTCCTATGCCTTTTATTGTCTCTCCTCTGGAATCCCAAAAAGCAAATATTTGCTTAATGGTATTCTATAGATCCCAGAGGCTAACTTGCTTTCATTTGCCTTTTTTCTTTTATTTCTTTCTTTTCATTGTTGCTATTTGACTAGGTTATTTCAAAATACCTATGTTCACATATTGAAATGATCACTTTGTAAGCTAAATAATGTGATTGAATGTATTAAAAAATGTAAATAAAAATAAATTTTTAAAAAATACTCAAAAAAGAAATTTTTTATTCTACTTGATCAAATTGCTGAAGCTGATTGTTTTATTTCTTCCATTGAATTCTTTAGCTCCAAGATTTACATTTGATTCTCTATATGATACCTGTCTGCTTATTGAATTTCTCATTCACATTACACATTGTTTCCTGGTTTTGTGGTCTTTTGATTGAGATCTGACTCAATCTGACTCACTTGGTGTGGTATATGGCAGGAAGCAGGTTACCAGGCTGTTTCCATTGGCTGTGGATGGTCAGGGCTCCTTCAACGACACTGGCATGGCACACTGCTCTGGACAGGGTCACTTGCCCAAATGTTACCTCAGGACATGGGAGAAGGCAAGGATGCTCAGTGTGGTGAGTGGTTGTGGGTGGGATTGCTTGCCTGGCTGCTACCATGAGATATGACTATTGCTTTCATTATCTCATGTATCATGCAGAGTTAGCCCAGACATTCCATTTAATTCTAATGTTCTTTATTTCAATATTTATTTATTTTAGGTGACTCCAGAATTGATGATAAAAGCATGTAGCTTTTACACTGGACATTTACTGAAGACCCATTTTTGGTAAGAATGTACTGTCTCTTCCTTTTTGTATTTATTTTTTGCTATTCTCCATTAAATAAAAGAATTCATTATGGGCCAGTTGTGCTCATTTTATCTATGTAATTATGTTTCCATCATTTTTTATTATATTCTACCTAACAAGGTTTTACTTAGTTAAAAATATGTTTTATATTTCCCTCAAAGTATAACTTTATCTTTTTTTTTTTAATGTGTTAGAGAACACATGTATTTGCCAGAGAGAGAAGGAAAGAGAGAAAGCACCTCTCCACATGGGGATAGTCACACTGCAATCCTTTCTCCATTTCTCCCTTTGCAACTTTGGGCACCCATGCACATGTGTATGACGTGTTTCTTAAGCCACTGGGCCTGGGACTCTTATTTTCTTAAAATAATTATTATTTTTAAAATTTTAACTTTATTAATTATTATTTTCCAATTTGATGAGAGAGAGAGAAAGTGGGAAAGCCACCATGTCTGAGACTTTAATCATGGTTGGCCATGTGGGTGTCCAGCACCTTTAACCACCATGCCACTTGCCAGCCCCTGTGTCTGGGACTAACTACACAGTCAGACTTGTAGGATCCAGCCACCCTAACCATGACACAACTGACCGGCATATATATATATATATCTATATATATATACTCGTGTGTGTGTGCATGTGTGTGTAGGTGTAGGTGTGTGTGTGTAAAGTAAAATTTCAAAATGGAAAGTATAAGTCTATAACTTATCTAAAAAAAATTTGAAGAGATAGATATATTTTGAAATTGAATTTCTGGTTTTTAAAATATTATGATTTTTTATCTTATCTAAAAAAATATGATTGACATGTAATAGTGTCCAGTTTCCTCTATAACCATCAGGAATTCTTCAAGTTATTCCCGGTTCACAGAAGTTTCATTTTATGCTGTGGTTTTTTTTTTTTTTTGAGAGATTTTCGCTATAGGGCGCGTGCGCTCACCAGACAGAGACACAGAAAGCGAGAAATCACCCCCCGGGGAGATGGTCACGCCGCAATCCCTTCTCCTCCATTCTCCTCTCGGGTTCTTGGGCACGCACACACACGAGCCCAGCATGACTTTTAAGCCACCGGGTCCGGGACGCGAACCGCAGTTGACTACGTGGGAGTCTGGCGACATAGCCATTACAGTAACTGCTGGTTCCCTTATGCTGTGGTTTTGATGGACTAAAGAAAGTATCACTTCTTGTTCCTCTTAATTTATTTACCAACATATTACTCTAATATCAAAATATCATTTTTTACTTGCAGCACTTGGAAAGACATAGCAATACCTCCTGTACGTGAAGATGATATTTTGGCTGAAAAAATGGAAAGAGCAATAAGATATTACAATTCCATACTTCAAAAATCTGTGTTTCGTCATTGGCATTCTTATGTGGAAAGTCACAAAGAAAAACTTAAAGGTAAATCTTTTGATAGCAATTAATTTTTGTGTTCATTTATTCAATCAACAGATGTAACAGTTAAGCATGGTTTTTACACTTAGAGAACTTATTTTTATGCTTAGATAATTGCTATGGAATGAAAATAGAGCTATTGATTTAAAATACTTAATGAGATTTATCTCAAAAGATTTTATTATAATAAATAACAGAAACATTTTTTTTTTTTTTTGGAGAGATTTTTCACTGTAGGGCGCGTGCGCTCGCCAGACAGACAGAGAGAGAGACATAGAGACAGAAAGCGAGAAATCACCCCCCAGGGGGGATGGTCACGCCGCAATCCCTTCTCCTCCATTCTCCTCTCGGGATCTTGGGCACGCACGCACACGCGCCCGGCGTGAGTTTTAAGCCACCGGGTCCGGGACACGAACCGCGGTCGACTACGTGGGAGTCCAGCGACATAGCCATTACGCTAACTGCTGATTCCCAAATAACAGAAACATTTAAAATAAATCAAATTCTATATGCATTTGTATGTGTGTATATAAACATAAATAAATAAATAAATAGGGATATATCAATATTGTCAGCTTTTTTACATAAAAGAGAGCTGGTATATTATGGAAAATCACCCCCCAGGGGGATGGCCACAGTGCAATTGCTTCTCCATTCTCCTCCCAGAATCTTGGGCATCCACACACATGAGCCAGGTGTGAGTTTGAAGTCACCATGTCTGGGACTCGGTGAGATTCCAGCAACACAGTCACTATGCCATCTGCTGATCCCAAGAGAGTTCTCCATTCTTTAAAGATATGTCTTTTAATGTATATGTCACAAACCTTAAATCATTTGCTTAAGACCTTGGTGGTTGTAAATAGTAGTGCATATATGTGATTTTTAGGAATAGGGATAAAGAACTCCAGTTTTTTGCTAAGATTTTTGCTTTCCAAATATTGACTTGTTTATGGCTACTACAAATCAGAAAATCATTACCTTTTAAAGTTTGTGCATTTATTTGTTTTATGAAAGAGAGAATAAAAGACAACACTTTCAATAGGATCTCATGCCACATTCATTTCCCTCCTCCCCACCCCCCGCCCCCAGCATTTTTAGGCTGCAAGGATTTTGGGCGTAGATGCATGTGCCCAGTTGACCCAGGATCTTAAACGCAGTCTTCCTTATGTCCTCCAGCACTACAGAGCATGTGTTCCTGCTGTGCCACCATAGATAGGTCATATTGTTTTCCTTTTAAATGGCTGTTGTTAGTGCTTCAGTGAGAGTGGATCCTCTGAGGGTTTTCGTTTAAGTGTAATGAAGGATTAGAAACTGGTGAAAAAGCTAACTAGAATTCAGAGTTGTAATAATAGGTAGTAACTGTCTTCTAAATTAATATAATAGATGGAGAGACAGAAGCTTTAAAATTCTAACCATGGCATTGAAAACTGATAATTTGCTCTTTTTGCAGAATATTAAAATTTAAAAATTGTTGCCAAAGTTTAAATACACATAAGTACTCATGTAAGACCAGATATCCTGGTTTTTTTTGGGGGGGGGGAGGTGAAAAGACAAAAACAAAATCTCAAGACAAACCAAATGTAAAAACAAATACTGCCCCTCTATTTTTTTTCTTTTTGGAGAGGTTTTTGCTATAGGGCACATGCGCTCGCCAGACAGACAAGAGAGACAGAAAGCAAGAAATCACCCCCCGGGGGGGATGGCCATGCCACAATCCCTTCTCTTCCGGTCTCCTCTTGGAATCTTGGGCACACACACATACACGTGCCCGGCTGAGTTTTAAGCCACCGGGTCCGGGACGCGAAACGCGGTCAACTACATGGGAGTCCAGCGACATAGCCATTATGCCAACTGCTGGTCCCCCGCCCCTCTGTTTCTGAGAGGAGAACACTGACTGTTGCTAAAAGCCACTGCCATTTGTGGGCAGTTATCTCTAGCCCAGCCTCAGTCACTCTTCTTCCTGGGCTGATATTTGAATATTAGACAATAATTAAAACTCTATGGCCCATTCAACCATAGGGCATATAAATGAATTTGAAGGTACTGGATCTGAATACTACCTTATGATTGGATTCTTTATGAATAAGTTTGGAAGTTGTGGTTTGATCAAAAAAAAACCAGACTTTAAAAAAGGAAATATGTATTGCTATTTCTTTTGCATCTGTTAACATATCTTAATTTCTAAGAACAAAGGTGATTGCAGATTAATAAAGTCTCAGGCATACTACGTAATGCTATCAAAAATAATTAATTCTGATATAACTTATTTTAGTTATATATATTTTAGAGGGCCAGGAGGTGGTGTAGTGTTTAAGGTGCTGGACTCGCACACATTCTACTGTGGTTTGAGTCCCAGACCAGGTGGCTTGAAAATCATGCTGGGCACATGTGTGCATGTGGCCAAAATCCCAAGAGGAGCATGGAGGAGCAGGAATTGTGGCTGGGCTAACTCCCTTGGGGGATGATTTCTCACTTTCCTTTTCACTGTCTATCTCTGGCAAGTGCATGCATGTGTCCTATGGCTAAAACCTAAAAATAAATAAATAAAATAAACTTTCGGCGATAATACTGGTTCATATTATAAGCATAAAATATCAAATCACCTTTTTGGAAGCAGACTTAGCTATTTACAGTGATCTAATAAATTTTCTTCAGCTACAATGGAGCGGTTACAACAGATGTTCTATTGTCAGAGACTAACAATTATCCTAATGAATTGGCAGAATAAAGCAAGAGAGAAGAGTAAACGCAGAGAAGATGAGCTGGTATGATATATTGGAAACTTAATTTTCTAAGATCTAAATTTCTAAGTTATAGTTATATTGCCTCAGAAAGTAGTACTTGGTGTAGAAAATACCAAGTTTCTGAACAAGTGTCCTTTTGGTAGGGTCCTTGTTCTTTTAATTTAAATTTCACTTCAGCTTTCCCAAATGTTTCCTAATCACTTATATTGTTTCATCTGAACTATGAATATCAAAGAAAAATCTTTTGTTAAAATTTATTAATAAGCTAAAACTTTTGTTTAAATAAATATTTAAGTGGATAGACACCTAAAAATGAAGAAAGACTATTTGGTATGATTATAGTAGAAAAATAAATGGTAGGCCAAATACATTTATTCCTTTTTTGGGATAGAGTTAAATTTCTATTTATTCTTTTTTTAATATTTAGTTTAATAAATTAAACTTATTAAGTTTCAATATTAAATAATTTCTTAAATTATTAAGTTGCTGAACTTGAATCTTTATTTTTATTTATTTTTTTTTTAGTTTATTTCTTTTCATGAGAGAGAAAGGGAGAGAAGCACCCTCAGCAGGGGCTTACATCGTGATACTCCCCCCAAATTCCCAGCCAGCAGGATCAAGGGCGCTCACATATAGTTGTTGTGTACAGTTTGACCAAGGAACCAAACTCCAGTTTTCCATATGGCTTCCAACATTGCAGAGCATTTCGTTACCGTTGTGCCACAGTGGCTGGGCCAGAGTTATTAATATCCTTTGGAATAAAAGTCTGGATAAATAGAAGAAAAAAAATAGGATGAAATTAAGCCCCTTCTTTTGTGGTTGCCCTAGGGAGGGCAGAATTAATACTTTACTCACCCAAACTTGGCCCAGATGTTGAAATAGATAATGCCATACATGAGCAAGAGGGTATAAGGAGGTTTATTACTCACATAGTGTTTGAAACAGTGCTAGAGCCTGAGAAGGATACTGAGATACATGACATATAGTTCTTGCTCTCTAGAAGTTTATAATATGTGGGTATTCAACTGGGGTCTTAGTTTTATAATAGTCCTTTTTGTGGACTACTTTTTCAGTGTTACCGGTTAAACAGTTGTACTTTGTGTACCAGTGTGTTAATCGGCTTATTCACTGCTTTCCACTGCTTTATATACTAAGGTAGTGTTTTGCTCTCTGTGCCTGATCACTGATTGTCCAATAGTGTAATAAGTAACTGAACATAACTGTGTATATCCAGACTTTTACACCTCCCTTGAGCTGAAACATCCCTGAGAGCAGGCAGTATTGTTCTCTTAATCTTCCCCATATGTATTGTGCGTACTAGGTCATGTATATTAATATTTATCACATATTATCTGTAATTTAGTACTCTCCTTAATTCCTACATGCATAGTACAATTAATTAGGCTCCTAGAATCTTTTCTAAGGATCTAAGTTTTCTAAGAATCTTTTTTTCCTAGCTGTGTGATTTTTTGGTGTAACAATCATTCTACATTCAGAATGATTAGGTGGAGTGAGAATGGCAGGGATATGCTGGGAGCATAGACAGGGAGCACCTGTATGTGCTTGCTCTCCAACATGTGCTCTTCCTTAGGCTCTGATATGTGTCAGTATATTACACCAAAATTGTGTGCGTGCATGGGTGAAGTGATTATTTACTCTAAAAGTTTTGTATTTATTATACGGTAATGTATCAACAATTAAAAAGGGGCTTCTTGTAATGATAAATCAAGCAAGTTTCCCAAATACTTTTCTTCTGACTCTCCTTTTTTTCTTTTTTTAATTTCTGTGCCTACCATCTCTCTTCTATCCCCTAAGTACCAGTTCTGTCATTTTAACCTTGACTTTGTGTGCCTCAGCTTCCTCACTTATAAAAGAGGAGATCAGACCAAATCTTCAAGGTGACTGCCTGTGCCATTATTTTACAACAAAAATGGAAATGATCTGTAATACTTTGGTTGTTCAGAGAATATAAAACATTCCTTTACAGAATAGCTTATATGATAATGATGGTTATATCCAGTAATGTTTAATTGGTGCTATTACTGAGTTAAGCACAGTGGTTTATATTTGTCATTTCATTTGACCCTTACAATTCCATGGAATTTGTAAATTATTTTTATTGCAGATATTGAAACATGAAATTCAGTTGAAAAAATGGAAAAACAAGTTAAAAGTCAAAGGAAGTATTGGTGAAGAAACCAGTTTCATTGGACCAAGTTTTTCAGAAGTCTTTATGAGTGGGACTTCATCATGTGACATTTCGCTGTTACCTGAAAAAGTAATATTAAACGTTAGTATGAATTCATTCTATATTATGTAACTTTACTCTTTAAGTATCACATGGAGTTAGGATGAGAAAGTTTTTGCCTAGTACTTCCTTCTTTACAAATTACCTATTCATATATTTTCTGTTTTTATTTTAAGTCCTAAAATTTTCTGACTAGTTTGTAGTGGTTCTTTTATATTTGCAATAGTAACCCTTTGTCTAGAATGTATTTGGAGATTGTTTACCCTTCTTACTTGATCTTTATCTTCAGTTCTGCCTGTGCAGTCTTCTCATGACAGAAATTTTAAAGCTTTATGTAATAAAGTGCATCTCTCTTGCCCTAATTAGCTCTCTTTTGTGTCATATTAATATAACACTATTAATATGTTACTCTTAGTGGTTTTTGAAGCCATATCATACTCTTTCCTATACTTAGGCATTCTTTTTCTGTGACTTTTTTGTTGTTATTGGTATGCAAAAGTTTCTTTTATATTTTTCAAGATCACAGGGTTACAGCAAGCATGGCCAAAGTCCCATGTCTGCCTATTCCTCAGGGCCTACTCAAATGGAAATGACTTATACTTTTATTTTCTTTCTCACTATCCCTACCAAAATATAACTTTCAATTTCTGCTAACATTCTTTAATTTAGGGTCATATGCTAACATAAAGTGTAATTTAAAAATGACTTACATATTTATTTTTTAATTTCCTGAGGGATGATAAATTTTCTAATGTATTTTTTATTTTTTACATTTAATCACTATATATCATTACAACAATGAAAATAAATTTTTCCCAGCATGAATATCCTGTTATTCCAATCAAAGTAATTATCATACACATTGTTATAAACAGATACTTTTTCATCTTTTTGACTGTTGAATGTTCTTCTCTTCTTTTCTTTTATCTTCATTCCCTCCCTCCCTTCCTACCATTTCTCACCCTGCTCCCAAACTGTCTCTGGTTTCAGCAGTTGCTAAACATGCTTTTATGTCTTCTAGTCTTTTAGTTTCTGCCATAGAGTGTAGAGGCATTTGGTATATACTAAGTGGGGATATACAGTGCCTCTCTTCATAATCTGGCTTGTTTCATTTAGCATTAAATCTTCCATATTTGTCCATTTTATATCAAATTCCAGGGCCTCTTTTTTATGGCTGAGTAGTATTCCATAGTATATATGTGCCACACTTTTCAATCCCTTCATCTGTTCTTGGACACTTGGATTGATTCCATGTTTTAGCAATAGTGAGTAATGCAGCAGTGAACATGGATGTACAAGGATTTTTCTGACTTAGTGTATTCCTGTCCTTTAGGTAGATATCTAGAAGTTGAATTGCTGGATTGTATGGTAGTTCTATTTGTAATTCTTTAAGGAACCTTTACAATGTTCTCCAAAGTGGCTGTACTAATTTACATTCCTACCAACAGTGTAGGAGAGTTACTTTTTCACCACAGCCTCACTAGCACTTATGGTTCTTTTTGTTTGTTTGTTTGTTTGTTTGTTTTTGTGTTTTTTGGAGAGGTTTTTTCTATAGGGCACCTGTGCTTGCCAGAAAGACAGAGAGAGACAGAGAGATAGAAAGCGAAAAATCTCCCCCCAAGGGTGATGGCCACACTGCAATCCCTTCTTCCCCATTCTCCTCTTGGGATCTTGGGCATGTACATACACATGCCCAGTGTGAGTTTAAGCCACCGGTTCTGGGACTCGAACTGCAGTCGGCTACATAGAGTTCAGCAATATAGCCATTACACTAACTACTGGTAATACTTGTTTGTTTTTTTTTTTTTTTTTTTTTTTTTTTTTAATCTTAGTCATTCTAACTGGGGTTAGATGTTTTCTCACTGTGGTTTTGATTTAAATTTCCCTTATGCTAAGGGAGGTTGAGCACTTTCTCATATTTTTTTCGCTGTTCATATGTCTTTCTTGGTGAGTTGTCTATTCACTTTATTTACCCATCTTTTAATTGGATTGATTATTTTTTTGCAGGTAAGCTGGTTGATTTCCCTGTATAGTTTTGTTATCAGTGTCTTACTCAAGGGAGAGTTGGCAAATATATTGTCCTATTCTGAGTGTTGTCTCTTTACTTTAATTATTGTTACTTTTGCTGTGCATACACTTTTTAACATGCTATAACCCACTTGTCTATTTTTAGGATTATTGTCTGTGCCTTGGGGGTCTCATTTAAGAAGGCTTTGCCTACTCCAATGTTTCTAAGAGTTCCTCCTGTATTTTTCACCCATAGCTTTATAGTTTGAGATCTTATGTTTAGATCTTTGATCCATTTGAGTTGATTTTTGTTAATGGTAAAAGATAGGGGTCCAGTTTCATTTCTCTGCAGGTGGATACCCAGTTTTTCCAGCCTTATTTGTTGAAGAAAATTTCTTTTCCCCACTGGATTCTCTGATGTCCTTTGTCAAAAAACAGTTGTATGTGTGTTTTGGGGTTTATTTCTGGAGTCTCTATTCTGTTCCATTAATCCACATTGCTGTTTTTATGACAGTACCATACTGTTTTGATTATCACAGCTTTGTAATATATTATGGGATCAAGGAGTGAGATTCCTCCTACTCCACTCTTTTTGTATAGCATTGCTTTGGTGATGCAGGGTCTTTTATGATTCCAGACCAATTCTTGATTGTTTTTCCTAAATCTGTGAAGAATATCTCTGGTAATTTGACTGGGATTGTATTAAATATATCAATTAACTTGAGTAGAATTGACATTTTGGTAATATGAATTTTTCCAATCCAGGAACATGGGATGGTTCTACTTTGTGTCATTTTCCATTTCTTTTGTAGGTTTTCAGAGTTTTCTTTGAAAACTATGAAATAGACCTTTTACTTCTTCAGTCAGGTTTATTCCTAGGTATCTTAGACTTTTGGTAGCTATTTTAAAAGGACTTACTTTCTTAAATTCTCCCTCAGTCCGCTCATTGTTGGTGTATAGGAATGCTACAGATTTTTGTATGTTGATTTGTATCCTGCTACTTTACTGTAGCCATTCATTACCTAAAGGACTTTTTTCCCCCTCTTTTATTTTTGTGTGAATTCTTCAGGGTTTTCTATGTATATAATTATGTCATCTGCTAATAGAGATAATTTCACTTCTCCTTTCTGTATT
Organism: Tupaia belangeri chinensis; assembly: GCF_000334495.1. Lineage (NCBI taxonomy): Eukaryota > Metazoa > Chordata > Mammalia > Scandentia > Tupaiidae > Tupaia > Tupaia belangeri. Next base: position 2,353,075 of record NW_006159500.1, on the reverse strand, counting down.
TGAATGCTTTTTTTTTTTTATCTTGCCTGATTGCATTGGCTAAGGTTTCCAGTACTGTATTGAAAAGTAATGAAGAAGATATCTTGTTCTAGTACTTATTTAAAAAGCTTTCAGCCTTTTTGTTTCTGTTTTTGTTTAGTTTGATTTAAGCTGTGGGTTTTTCATATGTGGTTTTTATTGAGTTGAGAAATGTTCCTTCTATGCCAACTTTGCTGAGAGTCTTAATCATGAAACAATGTTGCATTTTATCAAATGCTTTTTTTTTGCATTAATTGATTTAATCATGTGGTTTTTATCTTTCCATCTGTAATGTGATGTGTTACACTTAATGGTTTTGCATATGTTGAACCACCCTTGCATTCACAGGATAAAGCCTACCTGGTTATGGTGTATAATCATTTTAATGTGTCATTGGATATGATCTGCTTGTATCTTGTTGAGAAATTTTGTATCTATATTCATCAGAGATACTGGTATGTAGTTTTCTTTTTTTTTTGATATGCCCTTGTCTGTTTTAGGAGGGTGATGGAGACTTTAAGAATGAATTTGGGAGGGTTCCTTCATTTTGGTTCTTTAGAAATTGTGTAGAATGGGAGTTAACTCTTCTTTAAAAGTTTTGTAGCATTCAGCAGTGAAGCCACTGGTACTTGGGCTTTTCTTTGTAGGGAGGCTATTTATTAGTGATTCAATCTCATTGCTTCTCATAGGTCTATTCAGCTTTCTATGTCTTCCTGATTCAATATTGGTTGATTATGTGTGTCCAGAAATTTGTCCATCTTATCTAGGTTTTCTTGTTTATTGGTGTATAGTCGCTTGTAGTATTATTCTCTGATGATCTTTTGTATTTCTGTTATGTCTGTTCTAATATTGTTTGACTTTGTGCTGACTAGATTTATGTGGTTTCTTTTTCTGTTCTTCTTGATTAGTCTTGGTAATGGTGCATCAATTTTGTTTATCTTCCCCCAAACAACCAGGTTTTGGTTTAAATTATTTTCTGTAGTTTGTTTAGTCTCTATTTCACTTATTTCTGCTTAAATCTTTATTATTTCTTCTCTCCTGTTTTATTTTTTGGGGGGAATGGGGGTGTGAGGGGTGGGAATGTGGGCACAGTTTATTGTTGTTTTTCCAGTTCCTTGAGGTGTGTTGTTAGGATTTCGTTTTTTTGTTTTCTTTTTTTTTCCTTGTGCACACTAATTGCTATGAATTTCCTCCTTATGACTGCTTTCACTGTGTCCCATAGGTTATAAAAGCTCATGTGCTCATTATCATTGATTTCAATGGATTTCTTGATTTCTTTCTTTTTGTAACTTCTTAAATTTTTAATCCTTCATTTATTTATTTATTTATTTTTTATTTTATGACCTAGACTGATTTTGATTAAGAAAACTGTAGACAGTTGCTGCCACAAGTTAATGTCAGGTGATGACACGTGTCAATTTTTTACAGAGTCCTGCTTTGCCAGATGTCTGAATGCATTGTTTGTGGTCTCTGCTCACACTTGCTGGAATCGATCATGGCAGATTTTGGCCTACAGTTCGCTTTTTCCCATATTTCTTTGTAAACTCTTTCAGCATTCTTGCAAAATTTTTTAGAGTCTTTAGAGTATTCTTTAGAGTATTCCTGAGAGTATTCCTCAGCTAGGTCAGCCCAGAGTGGGTGCTCAGGCTGGGGATCATTCATCAATGCTATAGGGTACTGGATTACTTGGTCAGTTTTGGTAGCTGGTTTCCAGTTTTCAGCACTAATTATTGGCAGACAGACCTGCCCCTTTCAGCCATGTTCGGGTGATAGATCTTTGTTTTAAATGAGATCTTTGATTGTTCAAATGGGTATTCTGGTGGAAAGTTGATTTTGAATTTTAAGTCCCCCTTGTCATCCAGAGGGTTGTCAGGAACAATAAGCCCTTGCCAAGTCAATAAATTAGCTTCATCAACTTGAATGTTATGGAAGTTTTTCATTCCACATTTGCAATTTCTTCAAGTTCCTTCATCGACTTCCTGCTGGCTGCCATCTTGGATCTCTAGATTTCTTGATTTCTGACTTAATTTCATAGTGGTTTTGAAATCATTCAGGAGTAAGTTGTTTATTTTCCATATGTTTGTGTAATTTTGAGGGTTTTATCTGCAGTTAATTTTCAGTTTAATTTCGTTTTGATCAGAGAAGATGCTAGATATAGGTTCTATACCTTTGAATGTGTAAAGGCTTGTTTTGTGCCTTATCATCAATCTTTGAAAATGTTTTGCATGTGGGTGAGAATAATGTTTATGTTGTGATTGTTGAGTGTGTGTTAAGTCCATTTCTATTGATGTGTGTTAAGTCCATTTCATTTATGTTATCTTTTAGATCCTGTATCTCTTTGCTTGCTTTCTGTCTACATGATCTGTCCAAAGGAGATCTATCCAAAGGAGACAGTGGGGTGTTGACATCCCCAACAATTACTGTGTTTGGATCTTTCACTCCCTTTAGATCTAACAGTCTTTCTTTCACACATTTGGGTGCTCCAGTGTTGGATGTATATATTTTTAAGTGTTGTATCTTCATGGTGAATTAGACTTTTTAGTACTATATAGTGTCCTTCTTGGTCTTTGCTTACAGATTTTGTCTTAAAGTCTATTTTGTCTAATATCAATATCGTGACTCCAGCCTTCTTTTGATTTTTCTTTGCTTGGAATATCTTTTTCCAGTCCTTCACTTTCAGTGTATGTATGTATTTACCCAAGAGATGTGTTTCTAGTAGGCAGTATATAGAAGGTTCTTGTTTTGTTTTGTTTTTGATTCATTCAGCCAGTCTGTGTCTTTTAATTAGAGAGTTTAATTCATTAACATTCAGTGTTATTATTGATATTTGTGGACTTATCCCTATTATTTTGTTAGCCATTTAAAAAAATTTTTTTATTCAGTTATTTCTGCTTGTCTCTCTTTAATTTTCCTGATGTAGTACTCTGTTCAATATTTCTTGAAGAGCTGGTCTAGTGTTAGTGAAATCTTTCAGATTTTGTTTGAGAATGATTTTATTTGTTTTTCCCTTTTGAAGGATAATCTTGTTGGGTATAATATTCTTGGTTGAAATTATTTTTTAGTGTGTTGAATCTGTCTTCATATTATTTTCTTGCCTGAATTGTTTTGGTTGAGAAGTCTGATATTAGCATAATAAAATAACCTTTGTAAGAAACTTGACATTTCTCTCTTGGCATTTTTAGAATCATGAAATAAGTCTTCTATGCCCTTGTCTTATTCTTCACATTCTGGAATACCTGCCTGTTATTTGGATATTTGGGCATTTAATAGTATCTAGTATTTCCTATATGTTGTCCTCGTTTTTTTCTTGTTCTTGATCTTTCATTCTTTTTGGTGCTTTTGTGTAAGTCAGAGATTCTGTCTTCCAGATCAGAGATTCTGTCTTCTGTGTGGTTTAATCTGCTATTAATGCTTTCTAGAAAGGTCTTTATTTCTTGTAATACAGTCTTCATCTCTAGAAGTTCTGTTCGATTCTTTGTTATAGTGTCTATCTCCTCCTTCACATCATTGTAAGGCTTCCTCATTTCCATCACAATGAATATGCTGAATTATTTTTCTGTCATTTCTGTGAATTATTTTGTGCCATCTATGTTTCAAGAAGAATTGTGCTGTTCCCTTAAGGAAGAGATTTCCTTGTTTTCCCATATTTCTTGTGCCTCTGCACTAGTTTCTAGTCAACTGATAAATTATACCCTTCTTCCTGCTTTTTTGGTATTTATTCTGTAGTGTCAGAGGGAAGAAGGGTTCTATTCAGAAATGTTCTTGGGAGAGGGCCTAGTCTTCCAATCAGAGGAGGATATATGTATTCAAATTTTAAATGTTGATTCCTTTTTCAGTCTTTTGAGACCAGGTGCACCTGGGGCTGAGCTGGAGCAATTTAAGTGGAGGGGTCAATAGGAGTAGGTTCAGTAAACTATGAAATATCAAAATGCTCCTGGGGATGTAGAAGGCAGCAAGAGAACTGAGGCATTCTCCTGTCTTAGTTGATCACACTTGCTTCTGCTGGTCCCTCTTTGTAGCACAGGCTCTGGAGGTTAATGGCAGTGGGAAGGTTATGGGAAGGGCCAGTCTGGGATGTACCTGGAGCAGTTAGAAGGCAGCAAGAGTTCTGAGATGTCCCCCTGCCTCAGTTGGTTGCCTTCACTACTGCTGATCCCTGGCATGGCTCTGGAGCTTAATGATGGTTGAAAAGGTGTGGGAGGACTTTTTCTGTGATCTTATATGCCTTTGACTGCTAAGTTTTTTCTTTAATTTATCAGAAAATGCTGTAAGATTTACACTATGCATTTTTTACTACAGACCTTTCTTATACATTAAGTAAATGCTTTAAATAAAAACCATAATACCATTAACTGACAATGACCAGGTAGAATGCAAATAATAAGGTTGGAGAAGCAGGTTTGTTCTTGATATATTTAGATATAACATGACATTTGATTCAAAATCTATGTATGAACTGGCTTGACATGATTAGCACTTTAAAGTGAAATATAAATATAAGGGCAACTTAAACATGGACATTAATTTACATGAGTGTATTCAAGTTCGATGGTTGTATTAAAAAAAGAGTGAGGTCAAAAAATCTTTAGAAAGCAACCCTGAACCTATGTACACTTAAAGGTCAAGGACTGAAAATCCACTCTTGATGAATAACATTAAGCAAAGGATATATAACATTCATCATACATCTGTTACAAAAGCAGCATGTTTCTGAAATCTTACTTTTTTTTTTTACAAATGAATATTACAGTACTAATGACTATAGAGATACCATCAGGATGAGCTCTGAGATAAACTGCTAACTCTCACAAGGCATCCCTGAGCTACGTCTTAAGGCATCCATTTTAATCTTGGAGTTTTAAGAGCATCTTTTTTGGTGTAACTGGTTTTATGTCTCCATTTTCATCTTCTTCATAATTGACCTGGTCTCTCTTTTTGGCAATTTTTTTTCCAGTTGTCCCCACCAAGGTCTCATATCTCCTAGCCATTTCTTCTGACACATCAAGCTCCGCTGTTTCATCTTCAACATCTTCTTCTTTGTTCTTGGCATTCATCTGCAACATTAATTTCTTGACTTCAGGATTAAATCCTCTGAATGACATTTTTCCATAGAGAAGATCTTCACATAACAAGAATCTCTGTTCTCCTATTATGAAACTCTCTTTTTGAACTCTGGCAAATCCAAATACCAGTGTTCTTCACTAATTATTTGCTTTCCTTCCTCTTCTAGTTGTTTTTTGGTTTCTGGATCCAGTCCTTTTTGCGTGAATTTAATGCGCAACAGGTTCTTGGACAACTTGATCTTGCACTGGGCTGCCATATTGCTTCCAGTCTGTCAACACTATGCATTTTTAAGATGTCACCTTCAAATAATTTTATGCCACTTTACATATCATGTAAGAACCTAACAAGATTATGATTTTATTTTCTTCCTCCTGTGCTTTTTGCTATTATTGTCATATATTCTATATATTCTGCTTCTATATACTTATAAGTTCTACAATATAATTTATTATTTGTGCTTTAAAAATTATCTTTATCCATCATGCGTTTTTTTATTTAATAATTACAGACTTATAGAAAAGTTTCAAGTACAGCCCAAACAACTTTTCCTAAACAATTTGAGAATTAGTTGCCAACATGACTCACTATCCATAAGTATTCTTGGTATATTTTTATAAACAAGGGCATTCACCTTATAATCAGCCATCAGAATCCTCAGATCCAATTCAGGTTTTCCAGTAATGTTCTAGCAAAAGCATTCAGTGTAGGTCACATATTGAAATTGGTTGCCATGTCTCAATGGTGTCCTTTAGTCTGAAACAGTTTCTTAGTCTCTTTTTAATTTTCATGACTTTGACATGAAGGTTGGGTAAATTTTACTGTAGAAGGTCTCCTAGTTTGGGCTCATTTTATGTTTCCTCATGAGTAGATTAATGTTATACATTTCTGTTGGAGAGATTGCAGACATGATTCTGATGTGTTCTCATTGCATCTTAACAGTGGCACAGGCTTTGGATTTGGAAGGATGTTCTTGGACTCCAAAACTTCACATAAGCCATGCTTCCTCAATTTGCCTTCTCTTTCCCACTTGGTCTCTGATATTTCACCGTAGGCCAGTCCTTCATGATGACTTCTTCCTCACCTCTCTGTGCCTCCAAAACTCTGTGCTAGGCTGCTCTACCATGTGGATTCCCTCCTTCCCATACCCATTCTGTAACTTTTGCTCTGTGCCATCTTAGCTCCTCCTTTTCTCCTGAACCTGGCATGGATGCCAACAGTCTACCTCATTGAATTTGGGTTTGAACTGCCAGTCATTAGTATTTAAAAGGACATTCCTCCTTGCCATAAAATGTGTGAGTTGTAGTAAAAAAAGCAAGACAACAAAGAAACAATCACAATAGATAAGAAATAAGCATTTAGTAAATCAGTACATCAGTGTAGCAGACAAAACTCTGTTCTAATGCTCTTCTATTTCCCAAGTCCTTTTAGTGAACCATATTCAGAGACAACAAAAAAAGCAAGCTAATAAAGAACCACAGAACACAGAATCAGGAAACCATCACATAGCAGAAGCTAGGGCCTAAAAAAGACTTGTGCGTGGAAATCTCAGCAGTTATGACAAGCTTCATACTTGTATATTTTTTTCATTAGCAATCTTTTAGTTTGACAGTGTAGTAATTAAAAATCCAGGTTCAGAACTGAGGGAAAATTGGGTTTAAATTTTACCTTAACTACTTATTAGCAATGTGACCTTGGGCAGTTTCAGGCATCTTGGCTTTTGATCTTTAAAACTTCCTCATTCCCATCTTCTCACCAGACTTTAAACCAGCAGGGAATATTTTATGTTGGCTTAATCAAAGTTTTAGGTTCACTTTATAAAATCCCATTCCAGAAAATGGGAAATATAAATCACTGGTGGATGTCGTTCAGGGCAATTAAATTTATTGCCTCTTATTACTTATTTATTTAAATTTGCCAAAAGGTATATGTGCTGTCCAGAGAGAATCAGATAGAATGAATACACCCCACAATGGGGTGCCATCATGTTGCAGTCCCTTCTACATTTCTCCAACTAGGGATTTGGGACATGTATGCACATATGCCCAATGTGTCTTTCAAGCTGACATGGCTGACAACTGAACCATGTGGTCAGCCATGTTGGATCTGACTGTTTTAATCACATCCCAGCCCCCATGAAGCTGGCCCACATTTTGCATTTTTAAATGTTTCTTTTTGATATTCTGTCATAGATTATGACTGTGCTTCCAATGCCTTCTTCTACCTCAGCTATTTTTATTCCTGTCCAAATAGGAGACGAAAGTGAGCCCTTTGGGGTACGATTTGTAGAATCTGATAGCATGCTCAAACCATAGCATGATCAACTTAGAAGAGAACATAGAGATTTTTCTTACTGAGGTTTTACTATTTGCAAAAGAGACAGCTTAGGATCTGAGAAATTATGTGGCATTTCTAGAACTAAGCAACTATAAAACCAAGACCAGAGGGAACCAGCAGTTAGCGTAATGGCTATGTCGCTGGACTCCCACGTAGTCGACCGTGGTTCGTGTCCTGGACCCGGTGGCTTAAAACTCACGCCGGGCGCGTGTGCGTGCGTGCCCATGATCCTGAGAGGAGAATGGAGGAGAAGGGATTGCGGCGTGACCATCCCCCCTGGGGGGTGATTTCTCGCTTTCTGTCTCTATGTCTCTCTCTGTCTGTCTGGCGAACACACGTGCCCTATAGCGAAAATCTCTCAAAAAAAAAAAAAAACCAAGACCAGAATCTGGTGTTCTGTCTTCCTGGCTAAAATTATAGCCTCTACAGACTTCTGGATTTTCCTCTTAGAGGATTCCAAATCAATGGAATATAGATGAATATTTTGCTGATGAGAAAAAAACAATAATTTGGAACCATTATTTATCTGTTTAATTGTACTATCCTTAAAAACACAAAAGTAACCTTTTCTTTTAAAAGTTACTGACTTTTAAAAAGTTTATTTATTTATGTCCACAGAGAAAACCAAGCTCTAAAAGACTGAAAGGGTTTATGCTGGGATCAGCAGATGGTGTGATGGTTACGACCCTGGATGCCCACATAGTTGACTGTGATTTGAGTCTTAGAACTGGCAGCTTAAATTCATACTGTGTGCATATACGTGCATGCCCAAAATCCCAAGAGGAGAATGGAGGAGAAGGGATTGTGGTCATCACCCCAGGGGGGTGATTTCTCACTTTTCGCATCTCTGTCTCTGGTGAGCACATGCACCCTATAGCAAAAATCTCTCTAAAAAAATAGAAAGAAGTTTATGCTAAGCCAACATGAGTGGCCATGGCCCAGGAAACAAACTCAAGAAGTCTTGAGAAGGTACTCTGAGGAGGCTGAGTTACAGATCTTTTACACAGTTCTGGAGAGCAGGAGTTGTAGGCAAAGTTGTAAATCAGTATATAAAGAATATGTATTGATTTGGCCTGAAAAGATGGGCTATCTTTTTTTTTTTTTTTGGAGAAGTTTTCGCTATAGGGCGCATGCGCTCGCCAGACAGACAGAGAGAGACATACAAACAGAAAGCAAGAAATCACCCACCAGAGGGGATGGTCACGCCGCAATCCCTTCTCCTCTTGGGATCTTGGGCACACACGCACACGCGCCTGGCATGAGTTTTAAGCCACCGGGTCCGGGACGTGAACCGCGGTCGACTACGTGGGAGTCCAGCGACATAGCCATTACGCTAACTGCTGGTTCCCAAAGATGGGCTATCTTGAAGCACAGGGGCTTACAAGTTATAGGTAGATTCAGGAGATAGATTCTTTAGTTAAGTTGTTGGCTAAAATAGGAAGGCTTTGTTTATAACTTGGGTCCAGCATAAAGAAATGTTCAAGCTTAACCTTAACACAGATATTGAAATTTACTAATCATCATGCCAGAGTCAAAATGTGAGAAGTAAGCCATAACATTTGAGGCAAGGTGACCTGCTTAGTGTGATTGATGGTATGTCAGCATGACTCTCCTCAGGCTACTTCCTAGAATGTGCACACTAAAATAGTTACTGACAGGTCTATGTTATATAACAAAGAGAAGTCAAGAGAAGGTCACAGGTTGTTTGTCAGGAATTTACACTGGTCCATTTAAAATAACATAAGTCACCTGGTTGGTTATATATCCTCTACATAATGAATTCTAGAAAAATTGTGATAATGAAACAGTAGAGGCTGCTTTGTAAATTTATGACTATTTGTGGTGTCAGTTGGTTTACTATAAACTGAAATGTGCCTTTGAGCAATAATCCCAATGAGTGAGGGGGCATAACAAAGGCCATGTGTTCATGCATCTAATAGGATAAATGGACCTTGTATCCCATAGACTGCTCTGAACTGCTTTTGTTTCTCATGCTAAAGTACAGTGTTATTTTTAGAGATATCCTCAAATTTTTGTCAGTCAAATAAATTAAGTGCAAAGTACCCATTAAAGATGCACTGGTAGCGGTCAGCAGATGGCACAGGGGTTACGTCACTGGACTACCGCATGACTGTCTGTGGTTTGAGTCCCTGACCCAGTGGCTTGAAAATCTCACTGGGTGTGTGTGAGTGCATTCCCAAGTTTCCAGGAGGAGAATAGAGAAGAAGGGATTGTGATGTGGCCCTCCCCCAACCCTTGGGATGATTTCTCACTTTCCCTCTTACTGACTCTGTCTTTCTGTCTCCAGTGAACGCACACTCCCTATGGCAAAAACTTCTTTAAAAAAAAAAAGCACAGGTAATAAGAGGATGAGTTTGTATAATAGTGGAAAACTGGACATTGTTTTCTAATACTATTACCTTGAAGGGTTGGGATTATTAAGTTTATTAATGTTGTAGATTTGTAAAGTTACTTTTTAAAAATCAGATTTCTTAAAATAGGATTTAATTTGGTGACTTAATTAGCCAACTAATTCCTAGTGACTTGAAGAAAAGATGTAAAAACCTAACAATGAAATGTGAGTTGGCTCTGAGCTTTATTTAACATTTTTGGAAGTGTTAGTTTTTAAAATAATTGAGAGTTGTATGGGTAGGCTGCCTCATGTTTCTAAAGGAATAGTTAAAAACAGCAATTTGGAATGGGATTCAATTTGAACTTATTTGGAAAACACATATAAACTGTAGACTTACTTTTTGGTTTCACCTATATCAACTCACAGAAACAAGTCGGGTTCTGTTTTGCAACCATTTTCCTTAGTATCATTTGCCCATTAGGAAACACTGCTTAGTTAGCAGATGGTAATACTCATAGGCTATCTATTAAACTGCTGGCCAAAGTCAGAGCTAGTGGGAGGGTTGGCAAAAAACATCTTCTGTGAAAATGCAAGTCTTCCCCTCCCCCCCTCCTGTGTAGTTTGGCAAGCAACACAGAGAAAAGCTTTATGTTGATGAATTTGGAACTTCTAAATGATGTAGTTAAGTAATGCAGTTGTTTTCAAATTTAAAACTGCTTGCTTAGTGTAAGTATTACCTTAGGGTTGTCTTTCATTTTAACAACTATGACTTTTTGGTTGGTTGTTAAAGATACATAACTGTGAACTTGAGCAGTTATAAAATCACTTCAGATTTTACCGCACTGATGCTTCATCTCACTTGGAACAACAACAAAAAAACTGGATGGCGATTAGAACTAGTACAATGTTGTGGAAGAATCGGATGGCTCAGATCTATTTGATTACTTGAAATTGTAAAGCAAAAGAGTACTTTCAATGACTTCAAATCCAGTTTTGATAACCTCATAGGTCAGTCTGACCTTAGTTCACCAAAGCGTAGAGTTGGTTCCAGGTTTTAGAGCTATGTACTGTATGAACTTCAAATAAACATTTCAAAACCACATTGCTCTATCAAGGAACTATGTGTGTTTTGGCTTGATTTGTGGTGTGTGTAAAAACAGATGAAACAAAACATATAAAAATTATTTTAGGAGCAGTTTATTTTTGGTAGAAGATTGTTCTACCTGTAGACCTCACATTTCATCACCACAGCCTCAATTAGTAATGCTAAGTTGTAAAGTTTATCCATGATTTTGATCTACAGTCTTCATGACTTTTAAGTTGTAAGAACCAGCATTACAAAATGGTACAACATATGCAAGATGAAAAGCTACACCACAGAAAGAGGTGGCCACACTGAAACTGAGAGATTGTGCTCTCAAGTCCGAGTGGCTGATTCACTTGCTGTGTGTCCCTGGACATACTGCTCAAAGTTTTCGTTTCCAATTTGTCTCATCTGGAAAAGAGAATGATAGTCGTGACGATTATGGTGGTGGTGATGATGGTGAGTTGAAGATTTCTCATACTTTTTTTAATAGATTTTTTTGAAGAATTATTTATTTATTATTATTATTGTTAATATTATTTTTCACATGAGTTTTGCCAGAGAAAGACAGAGAGAGGGAGAGTGAGAAAGCAGGTCACCAGGTCTGGGACTCAAACCATGGCCGGCCATGTGGGAATTCCAGCACCTTAACCACCATGCCACCTGCCGGCCCTTTAATAGATTTTTTCTTAGGGCACATGCACTCCCCAGAGAGAGGGGGGGGAGGGGGAGGGAGGAAGATAGAGTGAGTGGGAAAGTGAGAAATAACCCCCCCTCCCAGTGGGGATGGCCATGCCACAATCCCTTCTCCTCCATTCTCCTCCTGGGATCTTGGGCATGTGCGTACACATGCCTGGCATGATTTTGAAGCCACTGGGTTGGGTACTCAAACTGCAGTTAGCCATGTGGGAGTCCAGTGACATAACTACTATACCATCTGCTGGCCCCATTATCCCTCATTTTTATTGTGAAGATAAAATGAGTTAATACATGTAAAGTGTTTAGAACAGTGCCTGGCATATATTGATATGTCAGTAGAAGTTACTGTCATTAACTAACATGTCGAATTTAGAAAGGTGAATGGTAGAGAGCCACTGGATAAGAATTCAGAAAGACTGGATTCTAAACTCTTTGCTGGCTCTGCCAGCTCACTGATCCCACCAGATATTCAATTTTTCACAGCCTCAGTTTAGACTTTAAAAATCTCTATAGCAAAGAGTTCTTGTATTTATTTATTTATTTATTTATTTTTGGTAAAATAAGGGTGGGCTAAATGATGTGTACAATCACTTCCGGCTCTAAACGTCTATGAATCTTGGGTGGAAATGAGCATAACAGTTGAGGAAAATGTGAGGAGTAAATTCTGACAAACCTAGGAAAGGGCTTCACCCATCCTCTCATCCTAGCTTGGGACACTCTCCTATCTACTGTTAGCTTGACTGTGTCTTTTCCCTTTCTTAATATCTCAACTTAAATTGCATCCATCAGAGAGGCTTTTTTTTTTTTTTTTTTTTTTTCTTTCTTTTTTTTGGGAGAGGTTTTTGCTATAGGGCATGTGTGCTCACCAGAAAGACAGAGAGACGGAGAGACAGAAAGTGAGAAATCACCCCCCCCCGGGGGGGGGATGGCCACACCGCAATCCCTTCTCCTCTATTCTCCTCTTGGGATCTTGGGCACGCACGCACGCACACGTGCCCGGCGTGAGTTTAAGCTGCCAGGTCCAGGACTTGAACCATGGTCGACTATGTGGGAGTCCAGTGACATAGCCATTACACTAACTGCTGGTTCCCAGAGAGGCTTCTCTTGACCATCAGATCTAAAATCAATTTCTGCTGTAGAACCTTGTTCTTTTCCTTGATAGCACTTCTTTTCATTATAAATAGCTATTAGTTAAAATGTATGTATTCTTATTTTCTCTTACTCTTCTAAATTATATGCTCTTTAGGTCAAGGGCATACCTCTGTTTTGGTTAGTTCTTCACCCTCAGCACCTAAAAGAATATCCCAAGTGGGTACTCAAGATTTTTCATTCATTTCTGTTTATCGAATGCACATGATATACAAAGCTCTTGCTTAGGTGTTGGGGAAATAGTAGTGGATTAGGCAAATAACAGTATTGCTCTCATGGGGGTTATATTTTAGTGTGAAAATCAAATAATGAACAAGGCCATGTTACACAGAATTAAATCCTACAAAGAAAATAAATCACCATAAAGAATGAGTAGCAACTGGGTTACTATAAATGGTGCTGACAGGAAGGCTTGTCTCTGAGGAAGGTTTGTTAAAAGAACTGAAAGAAAAACAAACATTTCAGGGGTGATGTGAGCAAATTAATTTGGCTGAAATGAAAATCTTATGTTGGGAGGAACAAGATAAAAGTTTGGAAATGTGGGTCAGAGTCTTGTTGCTGAGACCTTGAGCGTCCACCTAGGAGATTGGCTTTAGCCGGTGGACAGTGAAGAACCATCACAAAACAGTAACATACTGATAGACTTAGAGAGTTGGGTTTTTTTTCCTCCCTGTCTCCCTTATTATTTCTTCCTTCTCTTGCCTGGGTGGGTCGAGGTGTTTATATAAAATCTGGAGGCAGAAGGGGATTTCTCTAAAAGTGAACAGTAGGTTGTTGTCAGTGAGAATGAAAAGGAAAGGACTCAGGTGAGAACCAAAGCACTAACAGAATTACAGGACCGATAGTTTGTGGAGTAAAAGGGCAAATGAGAAGGCCGATAGGGCTACATTGAAGCTGGGTAAGTAGAGGCGGGAGAGACTCTGAAAAAATGAAGTCAGGAGCCCAGCCAGCTTCTTTATTGATCTTAAATGCTTGACTCACACCACTCACCACTTCTTCCTGACTCATGTGTTCTGTCTTGCCAAGCGTTTTTCTTTCCATACCATAGTGTTCTATGAAAATGGTTGCTGGAGCCCAAGTCACTTTAGCACTTAACCATCTGTTTCAGGTGGCCTGTGATGTGTATTGAAGCAAGGTATCAATTAACTCAAGAGTCTATGTTTTATTTTCAAAAGACAAGCCTCCTTTTTATTGCACTACAGGGTAACATTATATAGGAGGGACTTGCCAACAGTGCTCATTACTGTCCCTTCCCTGGTTCTGTCATCTTTAATTTCTGTCTTTTTATTGATTTATTCCTTCATGTCCATAAATGTGTGTAATTCTCTCCTTCCCTAGAAAACTTTTCTCAACCCTGCTTCTCTCTTGAGGTAGTTTTCCATTTTTTCCCATTACATGTACAGTCACACCACTTCCCACCTGTCCACTGAGACACGCAAAAGCTGCTTTAAACATTCTCTACCTGGGTGTTCCAAAGGCACAAGCCAACTTATCATTTCCAAAGTAGAACTCATCATTTCCTTCCTCTGGCCTTCTCTTTCTCCTATATCCTGTCCAACCCTCTCTTACTCTTTTATCCTGTTGTTAAATGAATATCACCATTCACCATCATATACTCAGCTACTTTAACCAGAATTTGGAAATAGTTTTATCTTCTTTCCTTCTTTTTTTTTTCCTTAGATTTTTGTTATGGGGCACATGCACTTGCTGGAGAGACAGAGAAACAGAGAAACAGAAAGCAAAAAATAACCCCCCGGGGGCATGGCCTTGCCACAGTCCCTTCCCCTGCATTCTCTTCTCTCCATTTTGGGCACGCATGCACACACGCCTGTTATGAGTTTTAAGCCTCTGGGTCCGGGACTTGAACCATGGTTGATTACATGGGAATTAAATGAAATAACCATTATGCTATCTGCTGGCCCCTGTCTTGTTTCTTTCATCTGTCCCTCCATATTTCTTTTTCTTTCTTTTTCACTTCCATTTTCTCTGGCACTCATTATCTGTCATGACATTGTTCCCAAAACTACTTAATTGGTCTTCCAGCATCTACTCTTGACTTTGACCTCCCAACTCATTTTTCATTTGTCCAATAACTGCCTTTCTAAGAATATCACATTTATTCATGTCACTTTCCTGGCTGAAATTTCTCTGCATAGGATTTAAAATGCTTCATGAAACCTTTCATGTTCTAGCTCCTTGCTATCTCTCAGCTACTTTCTCCATCATTTCCTCACAGGAGACCTTGGCTTTAGCTATACTAGTTACTGCCTGTGACCCAAGTGCAAGGCACTCTGATTGGCCATATGACATTGATCATAATGCCCTCACTGTGTAAGGCCCTCTTCTCTTCTCTGCCAGGCTCACTCTTGCTTAGACCCAGCTCAGATGTCATTTCCTCCAGAAAGGCTACCTTTCATATTCTGTCTTCTCCTTCAGTCTTGATTAGTTACCATTTCTATGTTTTTCCAGAGTCCTTGAGGCACTTTTTACTGTCTGTTATAAGACAGTATCTTATCTGCTTTGAATTCTCAACCCCTCCATGCTATGATGCTCAGTAAATGTTATTTTAATTATTAAACAATTTTTTTTTCTTTTCAGCCCACAGCTTCAAATTGGTATTTATTTTTTTTAAGTGTATTTATTGGGACCAGCAGATGGTACAGTGGTTATGTTGCTAGACTCCTATGTAGTCAACTGCAGTTCGAGTCCTGGACCCAGTAGCTTAAAACTCAGGCTGGGCTCATGTGGATTTATGCCCAAGATCCCGAGAGGAGAATAGAGAAGGGATTGTGGCATGGGCATCCCCCCAGGAGAGTAATATCTTACTTTCTGTCTCTCTGTCTCTTCAGTGAGAACACATGCCCTGTAGCAAAAATCTCTCCAAAAAACAAAAAAGATTAAAAAAAAAAAGAGAGGAATTTAAAAAATGTATTTATCAGGTCAGCAGATGGCATAGAGTTTACATTGCTGGACTCCCGCATGGCTGACCATGCTTCAAGTCCCATACCTGGTAGCCTGAAACTCATGCCGGACATGTGTGTACATGCCCAAGATCCTAGGAGGAGAAGGGATTGCAGCATGACCATCCCCCTAGGGAGTGATTTCTCACTTTCCTTCTCACTGTCTCTGTCTCTCTCTATGGTGAGCACATGCGCCCTAGGGCTAAAGCGTCTAAAAGAAACCCCAAAACAAAAAGTCTATTTATTTCTTCCATAAGAGAAATGGAGAGAAAGAAAGAGAAAGAGACCTTTCAATAGGCTCTCATGCCATGTTCCAATCCCTGTCTTCAGTCAGCCTGCATTTTTGGGGGACATGTGCCTATGCTCAATGTGTTAAGAGAGGTCTCGGGACATGAATCTGCACCTTTCCATGTGGGTCCAGTTGCATTAAGTTAACCCACTGCCTAATCCGCCAGGAATTTCATTATTATCCAACCCAATTACCTACATTCACTTCTCATCTTCCTGTCCTTTCAGTAACATTTTATTCTGCTTCTCTCTTTTTTTCTGAGAGATTTTTGCTACAGGGCATGTGCATTTGCCAGAGAGACAGAGACACAGAAAGCAAGAAATCACCCCCTTGGGGGGATGGCCATGCTGCAATACATCCTCCTCCAATATCCTCTCAGGATTTTGAACACACAAACATGCACACACCTGGTGTGAGCTTTAAGCCTCCAGGTCCAAGACTTGAACCTAGATTACGTGCGAATCCTATGACGTAACCATTACTCCATCTACTCGTCCCCTACTTCTTTCTTGAAATGATTTGTTTTGGCTTCTATGATATACTATTTTCTGCTTCTTTTCACTGATAATTATTTCTCTATCCTCATGATATTTTTCTGCTCTCCCTACCCCTTATTCCTCCCAGGTCTCTGGACACACCTCTAAATAGTGACCTTGGCTCTTTCTTTTCTCTACACTCTCCCTAGGTCGTGATAGTGATAGTTAGGCTTTCAACTACCACTAAGTATGGTG
Source organism: Tupaia belangeri chinensis (assembly GCF_000334495.1). Classification (NCBI taxonomy): domain Eukaryota; kingdom Metazoa; phylum Chordata; class Mammalia; order Scandentia; family Tupaiidae; genus Tupaia; species Tupaia belangeri. The sequence goes on along the minus strand of NW_006159500.1, from coordinate 2,336,394 downwards.
GTTCTATTGATTTGTAACCCTGATAGGGGTGATTCCAGCCTTTCTACCATTGGAAACTTTAACCTTTTAAATCTTAATGAACATGAGCATGCCTCAGGTATTTCTGATGTGCAGTGATGTTGGGAGAATGAGCTGGTTTGGGAAGCAAAGCAACTTAATTTTAGATTTACTGAATATTAAATGTCAATGAGGCATTAAGTCAGAAGGTCTCAGAAGTATCTGGAAAGTCACTGAATCCCAGAATCCTTTATACAGAACAACTTTAGAATTGTGTGTTCCAAATTCTTTGCCAGGATAACATTTCTCACAGATATTCTTGTGGTTTTAGAGGACAATATGACACCCCCTTCCTCATCTCATTTGGATCCAATTGGGAAGTAGACATATGTATGTCAGAATATTATCTGATAACACCTAATAGTGTTACCAGGAGAGTTGAGCTGTGCTGTATAAAATCTATTTTTTTTTTTTTTTAGGTCAAGATCTCAAACATTAGAGACCTGCCCTGAGATGTAAAATGAAAAACCACAGCCATGATTAAAGTAGGAAAAGAGAAGTTTTAATAGGAAAGTCAAGATTTTTAATAGAAAAAGAAATATATTACCATGCCAGAAAGGCATGCAGGTGTATAGCTGCCAGAGAAGGTAATAGGCATGGGGTTAGGTGTTACATTTATTATAAGAGTTGGTAATAAATACTTTAGCAGGGAGAGGTCTGTCATAGTATCTGGCTTCTTTGTTTGTGATTTGTGGGCTTCTTCCTGTGCTTGTGCATTTCTCTCTCAGGTGAGGAATTTAATTATCTAATCATGCATGCTCAGTGTGGACATTATGGTATGAGCATCTGTATTTGGATGAACTGCCCTGTAGTATATTGCCTCAGTGAGAGTCAGGATGTTGACCTAGCACCTTATGGTAAATTTCTATGTATATTTGGGATGGCAAGAGGGAAGATAACAACCTTCCTGGTGCCAGAAACTGAGTGGGAGAACGGAATTCTCATAGAAGGAGTGGTTGAAACTCCTGGTAAGCTGCGATTGATGTGGCAGATGTCCTTCTGATATTTTCTCAGGGCTGTATGCTCATGTCTGGCTACCTCTCACAATAGGAGACTATAGCTTAAGATCAGCCAGCAAGGCTAGTACTTCATTTCTTCATTCCTGAATGAGAGACTCACTCCTCAGTCACTGCACAATGGACAGGATATTTGTATTTTTTGAGCCTTGTAAAATAAGAAAAAGAAGTAATGAGGAAAACATTCCTGTGAAAAGCTGATTTTAAAATTTTGTTTTGTTTTGTTTACATTTTTGTTATAGAGTACTTACACTCTCCAGGGACAGAGACAGAGAGGGAAAGTGAGAAAGCATGCCCCTAGGGGTATAGCCACACCTCATCCCTTCTCTTTCATTCTCCTCTTGGGATTTTGGGCCCACACATCTATGTGTCTGACATGTTTCTCAAGCCATTGGGTCAGAGACTTGAACCACACAGTCAGCTATGTGAGATCCAGCCACCTTAATCACCATGCCACCCTCTGGCCCCAAGGCTGATTTTTTTTTTAGCTAAGTCAGGTACTTCCTTTTGGTACCTGTATTTGGTGACTTAGTAGATGTCTGTTAGTGTGTTCTGTAAGTGGAGCAAAACAAAATAGGTGCCTGCAGGAGGTGGGGTAGTGGGCTGATAGAGCCCAAGAGGATTTCAGCAGGCTGAAACTTTTATGGAGCTTGTCAAATAGGAACAAACTTGATAGAAAGGTGTGAAAGCTCTTAGCTTTCCTATTATTAAGGACAAGTGGCTGTGATTATTATCTAAGAGGGTCTGAATGATGACCCCAGGTAAGAATTCAACTCAAGCAGAACTCCTGCTCAGGGTTGATACCATGGAAGAATGGAGGGGCACACAGATGACATCACTGTGATTCACTAGCACTCACACAGATTTCCCCACCAGCCTTCCCATACGATTAGGATTATGAACTCACATGCCCAACATGTACAGGCTGACCAGGGAAACAAACCCGTGACCTTCCATGTGAATCCAACTTCACCTGAGGAGTAAGTGTGTTACCACAAAAAGACTGAGCTGTTGTCTAATGGTTAATTTAATGGGTCAACTTGACTGTGTTACAGGGTGCCCAGATGTTTGATCAAACCTTGTTTCTGTGTGTCTGTGAGGGTGTTTCTCAGTGAGATTAGAATTTGAAGCCTAGCCTGAGTAAAGTGGACTATTTTCCTCAATGTGAGTGAGGCTTTTCCAGTCATTTCAAGGCATGAATAGAATAAAAGACTGAGTAAGAAAGAATTATCAATTTCTTTCTGCCTGACTATCTTTAAGTTGGGACATGAGTCTTCTCCTGCCTTTGGATTCACGCTTGCACTGGAACTTACACCAATGGGCTTTCCTGGGTCTGAGGCATAGACTTAGACTAGAAATACATCAACTCTTTTGGGTCTCCAGTTTGATGACTGCAGATCCTGAACTTCTTGGTCTTCATAACTGCACAAACCAATTCCTTATTGTAAATATATACCGACGATTCCTAACCTCTGATGTTTGGGCTTAACAGTGGTGTGAAAATAATATGCATTCAGTAGAAATCATATTTTGAGTACTCATACAACCATTCTGTTTTATTTTACTTTCAATACATTAAATAAATTAAACCAGTATTCAGTAAATTACATGAGATATTTAATACTTCATTATAAAACAGGCTTCATGTTAGACAATTTTGCACACTATTAGGCTAATGTAAGTGTTCTGACCACATTTAAGGTAGGCTAAGATAAGGTAGGATGTTCAGTAGGTTAGAGGTATGAGAATAAATGCATTTTATATATGATATTTTCAATTTACAATACCCTATCATCGGTCAAAGAGGTTATGAGCATGTGCGTGCTTGAATGTGTGTAAATTTACTATTGGTTCTGTTTTTCTGGAGAACCCAGACTAATACAGGGATCCAATGCAGGGAACAGATAACTAGGAGTAGAAAACTAGAGAAAAACCAGGATGAGTAGTGTGGCATCTTGAAAACTGGGAGAATAATTTTCAGAAAAAATGAGGGGGACGGGGAGTCACAGTAATGGCTAATCACACTGTCTTTCTAGGGATAGAAGATCTTATAGGAAAAAAAAAATCCTTAAATATAGCCTCTTTCTTTCTTTTTTTTTTTAATTGCCAGAATGTGTATGCACTGATCAGGCAGAAATAGGGAGACAGGGAGAGAGGGAAGAATAAACCCCCTGTCCCCTTGCCCCGTGAAGCATGGTCACACCACAATTCCTTCTCCTCCATTTCTCCATCTTGTCAGAATTTTGGACATGCACACACACGTGCCTAGTGTGTTCTTCAAGCCACTAGGGCTGGGTTTTGAACTGCAGTTGACCATGTAGGATCTAGCTCCCTTAATCAGTAGGCTATGGGGCTAACCTAAATATAGTTCTTTTTTTAAAATTTATTTATTTTTTGAAAGTTTTTTTTTTTTTTT
>NW_006159500.1:2315008-2332882 GCF_000334495.1 Tupaia belangeri chinensis | reverse complement strand
TTTTTTTTTTTTTTTTGCTATAGGGTGCGTGCACTCACCAGAAAGACAGAGAGAGAGACAGAGAGATAGAAGGTGAGAAATCAGCCCCTGGGGGGATGGCCATGCTGCAATCCCTTCTCCTCCATTTTCCTCTCGAGATCTTGGGCATGCATGCACATGCGCCCAGCGTGAGTTTAAGCTACCGGTCCGGGACTCAAACCACGGTCAGCTACATGGGGGTCCAGTGACATAGCCATTACACTAATGGCTGGTCCCCTAAATATAGTTCTTAAAAGGGTAATTATTAATTCTGATTAATATTTTTATGTTTATTATTAATTTCTGTTCTTTTCTGGATATTTTCTAATAAAATTTTCAAGTTGTTTTGACCAGAATTTCACATACTTATTTTGCTATATTATCATTTTCGTTTACTAAAAAATATTTTCAGCATTTTAAAGAACACTTGTAGAAATACTTGCTGATATGTCCCTAGGAGCCAATGTTTGAAGATGAACTATGATAATCACCATTGGTCAGACTCATGGAATGTATATTCAAAACAATATTTTGATGTTTTTATGAGTGAGAGCAAGAGAAGGGGATAAACAGAGATAGGCATTTTTGACAGGGTTTTGTTGTGTCATGGTCTTCCTGCCCCAACCTTCCAATTAGCTAGGATTATAGGCATGTGCAGCTATGCACAGTGGCCCAGGAACTAAACCCAGGTCTCCTATGTGACTTCTAGTTTTCTGAGTGATAGCATGCCTGTATGGCATTGCAACTAGTTAATATATGACTTCTAATGGAATTTTGGAAATGATGCTATAGATGGAATGTTTGTGCCCCACCCCCCAACTCATACATTGAAAGCTAATTTGCAATGTGATGATATTAGGAGATGATGCCATTGGAAGGTGATTGCCATAAGGGTAAAGACCTCATAAATAGGATTAATTCCTTTATGAGAGGAACTACAAATTACCCTTGCCCTTGTTGTACAGCAGCACTGAAAGAGCGGCCACCAAAGTCAGATTAAGGTTAAAGAGAGTCTTTAATAACCAGCCAGCGACTACAGCCTGAGTCTCGGGGCCGAGAGTCAGAACTACAGCCCTGACTGAAGTTTGAGCAGTCTTTTTATAGGAGGTCAGTTATCAGGGGGTTTCTATATAAATAGTTATAAAAGTTAAATCAAGCGGGTTATTTATTTATTTATTTATTTTGCTACAGGTGTGTATGCTCGCCAGATAGAGAGACAGAGAGACAGAAAGCGAGAAATCACCCCCCCAGGAGGGATGGCCATGCCACAATCCCTTCTCCTCCATTCTCCTTTCACGATCTTGGGCATGCATGCACACGCGCCCTGTGTGAGTTTTAAGCTACTGGGTCCGGGACTCGAACCGTGGTCGACTACATGGGAATCCAGTGACATAGCCATTACGCCAACTGCTGGTTAATTATTTTTGAGGGCACTCTCTAGATCTTTGTTTAATGGTCTCCATGACTCTGGACAGGGGTCTGGTGATTGATAGTTACGACAAGAACAGGTACAAGATATCTGTATGACTAGTACAAACTATTTTTTCATGAAAAACAACAAACAAACAGTTTTACAGAAACAGACAGCCATATAAGGGTAAAAAAAAAAAACAGACTAACAGTTTTTTATGTATAAGGCCAAATATGTGGCCTTCCATACCCCTTCGGTCTGGGTGGAGACATCGAGAAGACCATAGTAAATGAACTAGGAAGTGGGCCCTCACCACACACTGAATCAGCCAGTGCTTCATTCTTGGACTTGGAACATTTAAAACTGTAGAAATAAATTCGTGTTGTGTATAACCCACCTAGTCTTGATATTCAGTTGATAACCATCCAAATAGACCAAAACAATAGTGGAATGTTTTTTAGAAGACACCTTTAGAGAGTATATCTTTTTTAAGAATAAGCCTAGATTAGGGAGAAATAAAAGATAGATGCAGAGTGGAAAACTGAGGCATTAATTAATGTATTTGTTTTTTCTTAAGATACTATATACATGAGTTGAAACTCACATTTGTTACATTTTTAGAATATATGCCATTTTATGCACCACAATTATGCATTAAAATAAAAATTAACATCCATAGGTTATTCTAGTTTGTCTATGTAGAAAAAGATCATTGCTAAGAATAGGTATTGTATCAATATTTAAAGTTTTAAAGATAAATCTTAGAATCGCTAAAAATAGATGTTATATCAATATTTAAAGTTTTAAAGATTAATCCTAAATAGACTGTGTTAAATGTTAATCCTAAATAGACTGTATTTAGACATGGAAGCAGATTATTTCATTGCTAATTGTACTCATGGGATTTTTATTTCTAATGAGATATTAAATTTCCCACTAAAATGTTTGAAAGTGAAAGTGTTGTTATATTTTATGACATTAGATGTGTGCAAAAAGCAATGGTTACTTTAAACAAGGAACAAAAAACTTTTCACTTTATGCTGGTCGAAGTTCCATTTTAATTTTGAGTTAAGAAGAATGACTTAATTAAACAACTGAAGTTTTCTTTTGAACAAATGTTGCCTTCAAATGTTCATTTGTAGAATTTTGATACAGATATCTCCCAGATGTGGTAGTCAGCATAAGTGAACAACATTACATCAAGTCAGTAATGATTGGAAGATATCCAATAATTATCTTTATGAGCAATTGGGAAGATGTTCAAGTCAGAGTTTGTATGGTGAGGATTGACTTTTATTCTGAGAGATGTATTAGAAATAAATAGACTCATTCTTTTCTAGGCAGGATTGCAGCCAGGCAGGAACAGTCTATCATTCTGGAATGGAGTAATGTTTCTGTGAGAATCATGTAGAGAAATAAATTCTAAACGTAGAAGACTAGAGCATGCATCCTAGTTCTGGATAATTGTGTGTTAGAGACAAAAGGTATTGTTCTTCCTCAATTCATGTTGAAGCCCTAACCTCCAATGTGATATTATTTAGGAGATGAGACTTTTTGGAGGTAATTAGGTTTATATGAGGTCATGAGGCTTTGGCTGGAACCCCCATGATAGGATTAGTGCCCTTACAAGAGAGGAAGATGTATCAGAGTTTCCTTTCTACATCATGTGAATACACAGTAAGAAAACAGCTGTCTGCAAGCTAGAAACAGGGCCCTTCCCAAGTACTGAATCTGTTGGTACTGGATCTTGAACTTCCCAGCCTCCAGAACTACAAGAAATAAATGTCTGTTATTAAGCTTCTACTTTGTAGAAAAGAATACCAGTATACCCTTTAGATGAAAGTCTGTCTCAGTTTATGTAAGAATTTAACATCTTGATACTAGATTGGGTCCTTTAGATACGGTCTGTTTGATTTTGCTATCCTGTTGAAATTCATAGCTGAGAATGACTTAGACACACAATGTGAATAAATTAACCCTTTAAAAATGACAAAATGGTGATAAAATTTGGAGTTTAATTTTATCTATTTGACTAGGAATCACAAAACAGAATTTTAGATATAGAGGAGGCCTTTAGAAGTTATCTCACCAAAGACCCTTGTTTTACTGATGAGGAAACAGTGGAGAAACTATAGTGGCTTAAATAGTGTCCTCCTGAACTTTGTGTCCATCCAGTATCTCAGAATGTGACCTTATTTGGAGATAAGATTTTTTCAGATGTATTTATTTAAGTTCACAATGAATAAGATGGGTCCTAAATCAAATGATTGGCAACTTTTTATAGGAGAAAGGATAGGAATAGACACACATATATATATGAAGAGAAGACCATCATGTGATAAGAGAAGCAAAGACTGTAGTGATGTAGCTACCAGACACTGAATGAAAGAAAGGCCAACAGCCACTAGAAGCTAGAAAGTGGCAAGGAAGGATTCTTCCTTAGGACCTTTGTAAGGAACATTGCCCTCCAAACATTTTGACTTTGGGCTTCTAGCCCTCAGAACCAAGAGAATAAATTTCTGTTTTGATTTTTTCTTTGAAAAATAATTATTTAATTTTATTTATTATTAAGTATTTTAATTTTCTATAGGGCCTGTGTGCTCACCGGAGAGACAAAGAGAGGGAAAGTGAGAAAGCAAGACAGTAGGTCCAGGACTTGAACAGCAGCTGGCCATGTGGGAGTCGAATACCTTAACTACCATGCCACCTGCTGGCCCCAATTTCTGTTTTTATTTTTAATTTTTAAAATTTTAATTTATTTTGTACATTTAATTATTATATACCACTAAACTTGTAAGTTGAATTTACCCAACAGTAATACACTTCACACCGGTCCAGTTGAGGATACAAAACACATTATCATCAACAGAAAACAATGCATTTCTGTGTCCCATAAATGTCTTGCCCTTCTATTTTTCTCTTTAATTTCTTTCCTTACACTCTGCCCCTTCTCCCACCCTCTCCCCACGTTGTCTCTAGTACCTATAACCATATTTAATTCTTCTCTGTCCTCTAATTTTTCAGTTTCCACCATAGAGTGAGGACAGTTGGTGTGTTAAGTGGAGACATACAGTGTCTCTCTTTCATGGCTTTACTTTCTTCTCTCAGCAGTAAATCTTCCATATTTTCCACATTCTGTCAAATGCTAGGATCTTGTTTTTTTTTTTTTTTTTTTTTTTTTTTTTTTTTTTTTTTTTTTTTAATGGCTGAGTAGTATTGCATAGAGTATATGTTCCACAGTTTTTCAATCCATTCATCTGTTCATGGACTTTTGGGTTGGTTCCATGTCTTATCAATTGTGACTAGTGTTTGAATAAACATAGATGTGCAAGCACTTTTCCCTGAGTATTTTTTTTTTTTAAATCTTTTGGGTACATACCCAGGAGTGGAATTGCTGAATGATATGATAGTTCTATTTGTAGGTCTTTGAGGGACCTTCATATTGTTCTCCATAGTGGCTGTTCCAATTTGCATTTTCACCAGAAGAGTAGGAGAACTCCCCTGTCACCATATCCCTGCCAGCACTTATCAGTTTTCTTTTTTAATCTTTGCCATTCTGATTGGGGTTAGGTGGTAACTCATTGTGGTTTTGATCTGCATCTCCCTTATAATGACAGATATCAAATGTTTTTTCTTATGCTTTTTGGCTATTGTTATGTCTTCCTTAGTTGTTTATTTAGCTCATTTTTTCCCATCTTTTAATTGGCCCAATTTTTGTTGTTTTCAATCATCCAGTTTGTTGTGGTTATGACAGCACTAGGAAATGAATACAGAAACCTTCCATGGAGTTGTGATGACTTTGGAATAAAGTGATAAAGGCTCAATGTACCACAAGCAGCTGTACTCTTAAGTTGTTCTGCTTCATGTGTTTTGAAGGGACCAAATGGTGATCTTATCAGGGACTTTATGTCTTAATTATTAGTTACATTATAGTTAGTTGTCTTTAGGGTTTGGCTTTGGGGCCCACTCTTTCTCCAAGTTGTTCTTAGACAATTCTTAAACAAGTCATTTATTCTATCTTCTGCACTCCTGGAAATTTTGCCCTACATTCTACTGCTTTTCTGTGCTATCACACACACACACACACACACACACACACACACACACACACACATATATATATACACACACACACACATACACACACACACACAGGTTCTTAACTGTCACAGGAAAGAATTCAAATGTGAGTTGAAGCAAAGTGAGTTTATTGAGCAAAGATAAGAATAGATTTCATAGGCAGAGCAGAGTGTTCTGTAGGAAGAGAAAGCCCTGAGTGTCTTTAGGGGGGGTCTCCCTTTATGAAGACTTAATGCATATTCATAAAAAGAAGTTGGAATTTTAGGGCTCGGGGGTTGTCTTGAGGACCCTGTAAAGGTGCTCAGTTGTATGCATGCCCTCTAGCTGAACATGCTTGAATGAAGGATATATTTGTTATTAGCATCTCATCTCAGGGATGTGTTTCTAACATGCTAATGAAGCAAAGGTTTACTATATGTCATCTGTGGTGCTAGTAGGCATGTGTGGCCATGAAACTGCTACACATTATGATGGACAGATCTTTATCATTTCTTTTTCTTTATGAAGTTTTCTTATCATGACTGGTCTGGTTCTTGCTTTCCTCTCTCAATATCCAATCTCAATATCCTCTATAAAAACTTGTTCTCTGGGTTGGCCTGGTTTCTGTCTCCTGCCTCTATGTCCTGTCTAACAGTCTTCAGACATCCTAATCCAACATAGTAACTTACTGAGGCTTCCTGGCAATTTCAATAATTAACTTAATTGGTGGCATATTTGTTTCCCCTCTGCAGTACACATATACAAAAAGTGAAATTATTACTTTCTTTAAAATGCCTTTGATGCACAAAACCTTCTAATTTTTATGAAGTTTAGTTTTTCCTTTGTTCATGCTTTTGGTGTCATATCAAAACTCCAAGGTCATGAAGATTTGAACTTACCTTTTCTTTTCAGAGTTTTATGTTTCTAGTATTTGCATTTAGGTTAATAATCCATTTTGAGTCAATTCTTTAATAGGAATTGAGGTAGAGGACCTAAATTCATTCTTTTGCATTTGGATTTATAGTTGACCCGGCACCATTTGTTTAAGAAACTGTTCTTCCCCATTGAATGATTTTGGCACCCTTGTTGAAAATCAATTGGCCATAGATGTTTGGGTTTATTTCTGTATTCTCAATTCTATTATTAATACATTGGTCTATATATCTGCCCAGTAACTCGATATTTTATTACTATAGTATATAGTAAATTTTTAAATCAATAAGTGTGAGCCCTCCAACATTGTTCTTTTTCAAAAAGAACTGTTTTCTTTGGGTACTTGGTATCCTTTGAAATTCCATATGAATTTAAGTATTAGCTTGCCATTTCTACAAAAAGAGCCATTGGAATTTTGATAGGGTTTGCATTGAACCTGTAGATAACATTGGTTAGTATTGACATCTTAGTATTTTTATTATTAGTTGAATCTATTTTTTTATGTTTGAAAGAATATTCTTGTAAAACTCTCTGAGTTTCTAAGTATTTGGTGCTTATTTGTTGGCAGATTTAAATTTTTTATTTAATTAGTTTCATTGTTTTTATTATATCATTTAATCCATGAATAAAGAATGTCTTTCCATTTACCGAGGTCTTCTTTAATTTTTGCAGAAATGTTTTCTAGCTTTTAGTAAAACTAGTCTGTAACCTACTTATATTTATTCCTATGTGTTTTATCCAAAAGTGAGGTTATTAAAGAAAATATTGGGACCAGCAGTTAGCGTAATGGCTATGTCGCGGAACTCCCATATAGTCGATTGCAGTTCGAGTCCCGGACCCAGTGGCTTAAACTCAAGCTGGGCACGTGTGCGTGCGTGCCCAAGATCCTGAGAGGAGAATGAGGGGAAGGGATTGCAGTGTGGCCATCCCCCCTGGGGGGTGATTTCTTGCTTTCTATCTCTCTGTCTCTGTTTTTCTGGCGAGCACACATGCCCTATAGCAAAAACCTCTCCAAAAAAAAAAAGAAAAGAAAAAAGAAAATATTTCAGGTATGCAAAGAAATATAATGAATACCAGTGTACTTACCACTCAATTTGTGATATAAAGAATAATAAATACAATAAAAGCCTCCATGATTTTTTATCTTTTATTTAATTTCATTTATTATCATAAACTTTTTATATTACATTGAATCACATATAACTTTACAGTGTATTACATTTATTTTTCCAGTACAACTACCATTTATATCAGTCAAGACAAAGACGTTACTATCCACAAAATCATCAAATAGTTTTTCATCATTTTTTTCAGATTATTATTACTTATTCTCATTATTTTTTTAAAACAATCAATATATATCATTTGGCTTGTATAAAGATTTTACCCAACATGAAATACTTCTCAGACCAGTCCATTTGAGAATATTATACCTGTTATCATCAACAGGTAACAAACAATTTCTGTGTCCCACTAATGTCATGCTTCTCTATTTGTTCTCTTGCTTTCCGTCTCTGTACTCTTCCCTTCTCCCCTTGCCCTGTTCCACACTGTCTTCCACATCCATAACTATTTTCACTGCTTTTATGCCCTCCAATATTTCAATTTCTACCAAGAAGTGCAAATAGTATATATCAAGTCGATACATACAATATCTTTCTTTCGTATCCTGGCTTGCTTCGCTCAGCAATATATCTTTCATATTTGACCACTTTCTATTGAATGCCAGGGTCTTGTTTTTTATGGCTGAGTAGCATTCCATAGAGTATATGTGCCACACTTTTCCATCCATTCATCTGTTTATGAACATTTAGGTTCCATGTCTTAGCGATCGTGAATAATGCTGCAATAAACATTGATGTGCAAGCACTTTTCTGACTGAGCATTCTCCTGTCCTTTGGGTAGATACACAGAAGTGGGATTGCTGGATCAAATGGTAGTTCTATTTGTAGATCTTTGAGGAACCTCCATATTGTTTTTGACAGTGGCTGAACCAGTTTCCATTCCCAATAACAGTGTAGGACATTTCCCCTTTCACCACATCCCAGCCAACACTTATCACTTTTTGTATTTTTAATCTTTGCCATTCTGACAGGGGTTAGGTGATATTTCATTATGGTTTTAATCTGCATCTCCCTTTTGATGAGGGTTGTTGAGCACTTCCTCATTTGCCTTTTGGCTGTTCGTATGTCTTCCTTGGAGAGATTTTTGTTCAGTTTTTTCCCCCATCTTTTAATTCAGTTAATCTTTTTTATTGGGGGAGGGCATAAGCTGCTTGAGTTCCCAATGTATTCTGGTCATCAGTTCCTTCTCTGAGGCATATTTGACAAAAATATTTTCCCATTCTGAGGGTTGTTGGTTCACACTTGTTACTATGTCCTTAACTGTGCAGAAACTTCTTAGTCTTATATAGTCCCACTTGTCTATTTTAGATTGTTGTCTGTGCTTTAGGAGTCTTATTTAAGAAGTCTTTGCGTATCCCAATGTCTCCTAGAGTTTACCCAGTATTTTCCACCAGTAGTTTTATAGTTTTAGGTCTTAGGTTCAGATCTTTGATTCATTTTGAGTTGATTTTTGTTACTGGTGAAAGATGGGGATTCAGTTTCATCTTTTTGTAGGTGGATACCCAGTTTTTCCAGCACCATTTGCTAAAGAGGTTTTCCTTTTCCCAGTGGATTGACTGGTATCCTTTGTCAAAAAGCAGTTGGCTGTAGGCTTTGGCGTTTATTTCTGGGGTCTCTATACTGTTCCATTGGCCTACCTGTCTGTTTTTGTGCCAGTATCATGCTGTTTTGATTATCACCGCTTTATAGTATATTTTGAGGTCATGGAGTGATATGCTACCCACTCCACTTTTCTTGCACAGGCTTGCTTTGGCAATACAAGATCTTTTATGATTCAAGAAAAATTCTATGATTGTCTTTCTAGATCTGTTAATCTTGTCTCTGGTATTTTGATTGGAATGACATTAAGTATGTAGATTAATTTGAGTAGAATTGCCATTTTGATTATGTTAATTCTTCCAGTCCAGGAACATGGGATGTCCTTTCACTTTTTTATGTCCTTTTCAATATCTTTTTAAAGATTTTCATAGTTTTCTTTGTAAAGGTCTTTGACTTCCTTAGGTTTATTCCTAGGTATCTTATACATTTTGTGGCTATGGTAAAAATGGTTCCTTTCTTCAGCTCTACTTCGTTCAACTTGTTGTTCATATATAGAAATGCTATAGGTTTTTGGGTGTTGATTTTGTATCCTGCCACTTTACTGTATTCATTTATTATTTTGAAAAGTTTTTTCGTGGAAACCTTTGGGTCTTCTAAGTATACCATCATCTCATTTGCAAATAGAGATATTTTCAACTCTTCTTTGCCTATTTGAATGCCTTTTATATTATTCTCTTTTCTAATTGCATTGACTAAGCCTTCCAGCACTATATTAAAAAGTAGTGAAGAAAGTGGGCAGCCTTGTCTAGTACCAGTTTTTAGAGGAAAAGCTTTTAGCTTTCCCCATTCAGTATAATGTTAGCTATAGGTTTTTCACAGATGGCTTTTATTGTGTTTAGAAATGACCCTTCTATACCAGTCTTGCTGAGAGTCTTAATCATGAAAGGATGTTGTATTTTATCAAATGCTTTCTCTGCATCGATTAAAATGATCATAGGGTTTTTATCTTTCTGTTAATATGGTGTATTATATTTATGGTCTTGTGTATGTTGAACCATCCTTGCATCCTGGGATAAAGCCTACCTGGTCTTGATGAATAATCTTTGTTATATGTTGTTGGATACAATTTGCAAGTATCTTATTGAGAATTTTTGCATCTGAATTCATCAGAGATATCGATCTGTAGTTTTCCTTTTTTGTCATATCCTTATCCATTTTCAGAATGAGAATAATGGAGGCTTAGTAAAATGAATTTGGAAGGGTTCCTTCCATAGGATAATGGTTAGCTCTACCTTAAAAGTTTTGTAGAATTCAGAAGTGAAGCCATCTGGACCTGGGCTTTTCTTTGTTGGGAGGTTATTTATTACTAAGTCAATCTCATGGTGTGTTATGGGTCTATTCAGGTTTTCTGTCCTCCTGATTCAATCTTGGTAGATTATAGGCATCCAGGAATTTGTCCATCTCCTCCATGTTCTCTTATTCGTTGGCATATAGTCACTCATAGTACCCTCTAATGATCTTTTTTTATTTCTATTGTGTCTGTGTAAAGTTCCCTGTTTAATCATGTATTTGATTTATCTGGTTTCTTTCTTCTTTATCAGTATAGTTAATGGTGTGTCAATCTCATTAATCTTTTCAAAGAACCAGCTTTTGCTTTCATTTATTTTCTGTATAGTTCATTTATTTTCTATTTCATTTATTTCTGCTCAAATCTTTATGATTTCTTTACACCTGGCCTTTTTTTTAAAAAATTTTTTCTTGTTGTTGTTTTCCTAATTCCCTGAGGCATGATGTTAGGTTGTCTATTTGCCACCTTTCCATGTTTTTCTTATGTGCACTAATTGCTATGAATTTCCTTCTTATGACTGCTTTTGCCATGTCCTATGGATTATGGAAACTTATCATTTGTTTTCATAAATTGTTTTTATTTCTGACTTAATTTCTTCAGTAGTTAAGAAATCATTTAGGAGTAGGTTGTTTAGTTCCTGTATGTTTGTGTGTTTTTGAAATTAATACCGAGTTTAATTCCGTGATGGTCAGAGAAGATGCTGGATATAGTTTCTATGCCTTTGAATCTGTAAAGGCTTGACTTGTGTCCTATCACATGGTCAATCTTTGAAAAGGTTCCATGACGGGGAGAGAAAAATGTATATTGTGGTCTTAGGGTGAAAAGTTCTATAGCTGTCTGTCAAGCTCATTTGATTTATAGTATCATTTATGTCCTGTATCTCTCTATTTATTTTTTGTCTAGAAGATCTGTCTAAAGGAGATAATGGAGTATTGAGATCCCCAACAATTATAGTGTTGCACCCTATCTCTCCTTTTAGCTTCAGCAGTCTTTCCTTCACATATTCAGGTGCTCCTGGGTTGTGTGCCTAGACATAAGCGTTCTGTCTTCTTGCTGAATTGGCCCATTCTTCTTTTCTTGCAGTCTTTGTCTTGAAGCCTATTTTGTCTGAAATCAGTATCGCAACTCCAGCCTTTTTTAAAATTTCCATCTGCATGAAATATCTTTCCCCAGGGACCTTTACTTTTAGTCTATGTATGTCTTTATCCATAAGATGAGTTTCTTGTAAGCAACAGATAGAAGATTTCTGGTTTATTTTTTTATCCATTCAGCCAGTCTGTGTTTCTTAATTGGAAAATTTAATCCATTAACATTCAATGTTATTATTGATATTTCTGGACCGGTTCATATCATTAAGTGAGCCATTTTCTTGGTTGTTTTTGGTTCTCTTGTAACTGTCCATATGACTTGTTAGTTTTCCTAGTATAGCACTCTCTTTAGAATCTCTTGAAAAGCTGGTCTGGAGTTGGTAAATTCTTTCAGGTTTTGTTTATCCAAGAATGTTTTTACTTCTTTTCCATATGAAAGATAATCTTGCTGGGTATTGTATTCTTGGTTAAAATTATTTTTCATTTAATACATTGACTATATTTCCCCATTCTTTCCTTGCCTGCATTGTTTCCAATGAGAGGTCCGATGTTAGCCTGATGAGATGACCTTTGTAAGTAACTTGATATTTCCCTCTTAGTAATTTTAATATCTTGTCTTTGTCTGTTGTTTTAGCCAATCTGGCTATGATGTGCTTTGGAGAGGATCTTCTTGAGTTGTTTCTATTTGGGGACCTATGTATTTCTTGGGTCTGGATAATTAAATACCTCTCTAGGTTTGGAAAATTTTCTTCCAGGATTTCATGAAATAAATCGTCAATGCCCTTATTATTTTCTTTCTCTTCTGGGATACCAGTTATCTGGATGTTGGGGTACTTGGTGGTATCTAGTATTTTCATATATTATCCTCATTTTTCTTGGTTGTTTTCTCACTCTTTTTGCTAATTTTTTCAAGGTCAGAGGTTTTGTCTTTGACATTTGAGATTCGATCTTTGCATGATCTAATCTTTTAATACTTTCGAGGATAGTTTTGATTTTCTGTATTACACTCTTCATCTCTAGCAATTCTGCTTGATTCTCTTCTAAGGTGTCTATTTCTTCTTTCAAATCATGAAAGGACTTCCTCATCTCCTGGAACTCGTTGTCTCTTTTCTTTTACACCTCAATTAGTTTGGTCACTACAACAATTCTGAATTGCTTAGTAGATATGTCCATGACTTTCACTGTGTTGTCTGTGGGTGATGTGGAATTGATGTTTTCCCTTGGGGGAGAGACATTTTGTTGGTTGCTCATATTTCTTGTGCCTCTGTGATTGTTCCTAGTCATCTAGTGATCTATACATTCCTTCCTAAATTATTCAGGGTATCTCTGAGCATTCAAAGGTGTGCAAGAATAGAAAATTGGCAATCTCTCTTCTGCTCTGGCTCCCTGTTGCTCACCAGTACCCTACACTGTTGTCACTGGTCCTGGGTGACCCAAGTTCTGTTTCTAAATAACAGGTGTGTCTCCAACTGATCTACTGAGCTTCAGCCTGTTGTCTGACAAGGCCGCTAGCTTAAGACAGTCTCCAGATGGGTTGGGGAGGATTGCAAGTTCATTTTAAAGTCCCAAGACACAAACATGAAGATGAGCCATGGGAACCTCCATGATTGTTTACTCTTCTTCTCTTCAGAGATAACTGCTTTCTTACATGTAGTACTGTTTGTTTGCTTACATAGTATGGGGGCCAGAACATTAGCCCTCAAAAGATGTCAACATCTTAATTTGCAGAACCTGTGAATATATTTTATAACATAGGAAAAGAGTCTTTTCAGATATGATTAAGTTAAGAATTCTTAGATGGGGAGATTTTCCTGGATTATCTAGGTAAAGCTAATGAAATTACAAGTATCTGTGTAAGTAAAAGAGGAAAGCATATCTTCATATAATACATCTCTCCAAGGGCCAAATAAGCCCTAGTATCTTAAACTTTAATGGACTAGAGATTCCCCAAGGTCCTGGGACACATTTCTTCTTGAAATGTAAATTACTAGGGAATTTTCTGGAATCTTGGAAGCTTATTGGTCCATCTGGCTTCTTGAGAAGGTAAGAGAAATTTTGTTATCCTTTTAGATCAGAACAGTTAATTGACAGATGGCTACAGACCTAATCTTGATGGTCTATGGGAAGTAAAATGTTTCTGAAGGAAGTGAAGGCTAAGCTTTCTCTGTATGGTAAAGATCTCTATGTCTCTGGAGGCTAGGACTTTTTATAGGAGCACTAAAAAAAAAAAAAAATGGAAGATTTATTTATTCACATTGACCTTTCAACTATTGAGAAGTTTAGATATTGTCTTTCATCTGATTATGGATTTGTCAATTTCTCCTTGTAACTTTTGCCTATATTATTAGATACTTACACTTTTAGAATTATTACATATTTCTAGTAAATTGTGTGAACATTTTTCTCAATTATTATGCAGAGACCCTCTTTATCAGATAAACTTTTCAAATCCACCCTTAATGAAATACTAAACAAAATTAACAAAAATGGAAGGAAATCGGATAGCTATGTTAATATCAGAGGAAAAAACATTAAAGAAAAAAAGCATTATTAGGGATAATTCTTGTCTTTTAACTAGTGAATTTTATTAAATTTCTTGTGACTATTGATATACTTGGATTAATTTTTCTTTTTATCCTTTTCATTCATTCATTTTTTTTTAAGACAGGGTCTGTGTCTTGATCTCCTGCCTCAGTCATCTGAGTTGATGGGATTATAAGCACATACCACTGCACACAGTTTTTTAGAGCAGGTAGGGGATTGAACCTAGGTCTACCATTTGTCCTCAGTTTACTCTGTAGCAGCATCAACCAGTGGATGCTACCACAGCCGTGTACTCATTTCACTTTATACTATACATCATCTTTCCTATATGCTTCTTCTTTCTCCTTTTCTTCCTTTATTTGTTGAATTTTATAATCTATCTCTTTTGGGGATCAATCCCCTCCATGCCTGCTCATGGTTGCCACCTGCCGGTCAGGGATGATAGGGGCAGAGACTATGCGGAGCTTCTGTGAGGCCCCGCAACTCCACATGGAAGAGCACGCCGTCAGACCTGGCCTTTTTCAGGCTCCCGGGGGACCCAGGCAGATGCCAGAAGTGGTTAGAGAATTGTAGGAGAGCAGACTAAGAAGATAAAAACACCTAATTAATTAAATAAACATTATCAATTATGTGCCAGACACTTCAAGACCTCAGTGATCTGTTGAACTAGCCCTGATAAAGCAGTTCTTTGAGGTAATACAATACCGACAATATTTGATGTCACCAGTCTTTTGAACAATCCCCATAGCAGACATAGAAAATGAAGAGAATAATTGAGTGAAGATGAAATCAGGACACTGAAACAGAAAAAAAAAAAAATTGATGAGACTTCTAAACAGGAACAAAAAACAAAGAGACAAACAACAGCAGTACCCAGAACCCCAGTGCGGAAGAGAGGGATGAAGAACAGGATGACGACATTTTACCTTTGACCCTGGAAGAGAAGGAAAACAAAGAATACTTAAAATCTTTATTCGAATTTTTGATTCTTATGGGAAAACAAAACATACCTCTGGATGGACAGGAGGCTGATGAGATCCCAGATGGTCTCTTCACTCTTGGTAACTTTCAAGCTCTGCTGGAGTGCTGAATAAACTCTGACCAAGAGGTCCTGCGAAAGCGCTTTGACACAACAGCAGTCCACACATTGTTCTGTTCAAAAACACAGCAGAAACAGGTGCTGGAGATGTGCGAGAAGCTGCATCCGTGAGGAAACACTCAGGGAGGTGAGGGACTCACACTTCTCCGTCATCACTGACGACATGAGGGACATCACCGGGGAGGAGCAGCTGCCTGTGCTGGTGAGGTTTGTTGATGAATCGCATAACCTGAGAGCAGAGTTTGTGGGCTTCCTGCCTTACGAAGCGGATATGGAAATTTTGGCTGTGAAATTTCACACTACGATAAACGGAGAAATGGGGATTGAATATGGAGTATTGTTGTGGCCAGGCCTACATCCTGTCCAGTGGATTTTCTTTGGAAATGAAGGTTGTTGCTTCTAGACTGTTAAAGAAATATCCTCAAGCCATCTACACACTCTGTTCTTGTGCCTTAAACATGTGGTTGGCAAAATCGGTGTTCATTATGGGAGTGTCTGTGGCACTGGGGACAATAGAGGAAGTTTGTTTCTTTGTTTCTTTTTCCATTGATCACCACAACTGCTTTTACAGCTTGACAATGTGATTTCTGTTCTTCAGAACGGTGAAGAAAGGGATAAAGAACTGAAGGAAATTGGCCATTATCAATGAACAGGGAGGCATGATGCGTTTGATATTTTAGTGGATCTCCTCCAAGCACTTGTTTTATGTTTAAATGGTGCAAATAGTGACACAGATATTCCATGGAACAACTGTATAGCTGGCTGAGCATTCATATTCTGTAGTGCTGTAACAGGATTTTGATTTTATTGTTACCATTGTTGTTCTTAAAAATGTCCTGTCTTTTATAAGAGCCTTTGGGAAAAATTGGCAAGGGCACACCACCAATGTCTTCTTTGCAGCCAGTACTTTGACTACAGTATTGCATTCACTCAATGAAGTGATGGAAAACATCGAGGTTTATCAGGAGTTTTGGTTTGAAGAAGTCACTAATTTGGCAACCAAACTTGATATTTAAATGAAATTCCCTGGGAAATTTCGTAGAGCTCAGCAAGGTAACTTGGAATCTCAACTAACCTCAGAGACCCTGAGTGTTCCAACAGTGGAGCATATTATTCAGGAGCTTAAAGATAACTTCTCAGAACAGCACCTCAAAGCTCTTAAATGCTTGTCTCTGGTACCCTCAGTCATGGGACAGCTTAAATTCAACACATCAGAGGAACATCATGCTGACATGTACAGAAGTGACCTGCCCAGTTCTGAAACACTCTCAGCCAAGCTTCACTGTTGGAGAATCAAATGGAAACACAGAGGGAAGGGCATAGAGCTCCCCTCCACCATTTAAAGCCCTCCACCTGCCCGACATCAAACTCTTCCCTAATGTGTACACACTGCTGAAGGACCTGTGCATCCTGCCTGTGATAAAGGTTGAGAATGAGTGCTATGAGAGTGGATGGGAGCGTCTCAAAGCATACTTGAGGAATACTTTTAGAGACCAAAGGTTGAGTAACCTAGCTTTGCTTAACATAAATTTTGATAGAAAACACGACCTGGATTTAATGGACACATATATCAAACTCTATACAGCAAAATCAGAGCTTCCTGCAGATCATTCAGAAATCATTAGAAATACCTAGGACTTTTAAAACAGGATTTGTCTCGTATTATACATTTGAAGGGAAACTATAAGGTCTATATAAGCCACTGAATCATTGAATGCCTGTCCATAGACCTGCATTTGAATACATTAGCCATGGATAATCTACCTACCAAAATGGCCCCTATGTGAACTCTCATGCTTTGAAGACTTGTCTGTTCTTCCAGGAGAAAGCATTGAAAGCGCCACATCTTGCTCTGGTGTGATTTCTGCCAGGGGACTCTAGGATTGTTTTAGTTAAGTCATCTTAAACATGAATATACATTACCACTGTGGATTCTTTTGGGTACTGAGTTACCAACTCTTTGAAGAAATAAATTTAGGTGGGAGGAAATAATACATTTTATAAAAAGTTACAATGAAGCCACATTGTTTGACTAGTAGAGGTTTTAAGTATATTGTTAAAAATCTGTAATGGATAGTTAAGGGAATGACCAGAGAAAGACGCTATGAGCTCACCAAAAAAGGATTTCAGTGTAGATTTTGACTTTTCCAAATGAACTTCAAGGAATAATTCAGAGTCCAAGTTTGGATGAAAGAGCTTGTACTTGTTCCATGTCTGGTTATTGCTGTTAACATTGCTTTGTTGAGACTACATCTTCATATTCATATGCTTTTTAGTAGGCATATGTTGAAAACTTGGTTTCATGGTCAGGACAGAATCAGGCCATGGATACTGACAATGGGCTCCTCAGCTTTCTGTCTTCTTTTTTTTTTATCATCAATAATATTCCATTTCTATTTTCATATAATGTATACATATATATATATGTTTTTTATCCTATCTTTGACCCTCTGCCCTTTCCCCCTCTCCCATTACCCTATCTCTGCTATATACAGTTGTCTTCCAGGGGAGTTATTGAAAATGTGATACATGCAAGTAAAGGGAGAAGGGCCACAAGTTTAAAGTCTTCAACAATAGGGAACATAGATTCCATTCAAGGTTGGATCAAGGGTGGGTCTCGTGCGGATCCGCCATTGTAGGTGAGTCTCCATGGAATACAGTTCTAGGAAAGCGGTTCTGATAAGCAGAGATGACTATCAGTTGATGCGGCA
>NW_006159500.1:2314685-2314976 GCF_000334495.1 Tupaia belangeri chinensis | reverse complement strand
GCGCAGGTCCCGGGGGTGGTGGATGCCCACCAGCTTTCTGTCTTCTTCCATGACTTTATCTATTGCTTCATCTTGATTTCTGACCAAAACCTGGAGAACCTATGAAAATAGGCAGTTTGTGGTTTATCTAGAAATAATACAGAAAATATTGCTGTTATTTTTGGTGAAGAAAATCAATTTTGTATAGTTTATTTCAATCTAAATAAAATGTGAATTTTTATGTTTTTTAAATATATACAATATATTTCTTTTCTTTTCTTTTCTTTTTTTTTTTTTTTTTTTTTTTGAGGG
>NW_006159500.1:2305377-2314401 GCF_000334495.1 Tupaia belangeri chinensis | reverse complement strand
TTTGAGAGGTTTTTGCTAATGGGCACGTGTGCTAGCCAGAAAGACAGAGAGAGACAGAGACAGAAAGTGAAAAATCACCCCCCAAAGGGGTTGGCCATGCCACAGTCCCTTCTCCTCCATTCTCATCTCGGGATCTTGGGCACAAACGCACACACGCCCGGTATGAGTTTAAGCCACCAGGTCCGGGACTCAAACCACAGTCGACTACATGGGAGTCCAGTGACATAGCCATTGTGCTAACTGCTGATCCCAATATACATTATATTTCTATTATTTTACTGATTACTCTTAAATACTTTTAAAAATTCTTTATAATTTAATTTTTCACACATTCTTGAATCACAAAAAAATCTGGGTATATATCTTTTAAATTTACAAAGAGAAAGACAAAATGGAGTCAGGTAAAACAAGAATTGAACAACTTTTACTTTTTTTCTTCTATCTTCTGATCCCAATTATTTTACTGTAGAGTCTTTCATCTTTTCAAGTATATAACTAGTCTAATGTTGTGCTATCTTGCTCTGAATTATAGTAATACTTAAGGATTTCCAATTTGTATTTCCAAAAACAAAACTCTTACTACTAAACCTGATAAACAACCAATAAATGTGTGTCTCATGTCACTCATATCCTTATATTCTGAATTTAAATAAATCTTCTCTTAAAAGGAGCACCAGTTATATCATTTAAAAAATAAAAAAGGATTAGTCAAGTTTTTAAGCATTAGCAAGAACAAAGGTTAACAAAGGTATTTTTGATCACAAGGTAAAGAATTCTGCCTTAGTCCTCATTAGAGATGAGAGTAGTAACTGGATGGTTGGACATGGCCATGGAACTCAGCCTGGCAGTGGTAATAGTAGTGCCAGGTGTGGTTGCACCTCTGGCTTGGGCTCTCTCTTCCTCATCTCTCATAGCCTCATTATAAGATGATGGGAAGGCACAGGGGATGGTATCATTGACCTTGGTCCAAAATTCCAGGACTCTCATCTTGCTGGTTTCTGCATGGGCTCTGAGACCCTACAGAAGTTGACAGTGTGGGGGATCACTGTTGGGCACCTGCTGGTACTCCAGGAACTGCTTCTGTACCAGATCTTTGGTAATGAGCTTTCTCAGCTCCCCAAAGATGAAGTCCTTTTCATCATCATAGACTCCCAAAATATTCAGGAGTTCCCAAATATCCTCCTCAGTGGCCTGGTTACCATTTAAGATCACACCCAAGAAGGGCTGGCAGGTGGCATGGTGGTTAAGGTTGCTGGACTTCCATATGGCCAACCGTGGTTCGAGTCCTGGACCTGGTGGCTTGTGGCTTGCTCTCTCTCTCTCTCTTATTCTGCCCCTCTCTGGTCAAATAAATAAATTAAATTAAATAATTCTTTGAAAGAATAAAAAAAGATCACCCCCAAGAGAGTCATCAGTAGCCCTTTTCTGGGAAAGCCCAAGCCACTGCTCCCACCCCAGTTGGTGAGGTCTGGTTTGCTAACAAAAGCATAGTACTGCCCTCAAGGATCAGTTTCTTCTAAGTCAAGTTCAAAGATTAGCTCTGTGTGCTCAGAGGCTCTCTTAGGACCTCAGGGAAATCCTCCTTGTACCTTTTGTTGACAGTCTTCAGCATGTCTCCCTTCCTAATGGACTCTTGCATTTTATACTTGTACATCAGAAACTGCACCAGCATCACTGCCTTCTTATTTAGAGGACCTTTTTCTGAATTCTCAATGAGAGGTAGAACTTCAGAGGATCTTAACGTTTCTCTTACTTTGCCTCTTCACACCTTTATTAGATACTGTGCCGTGATCACCTGCAGCAGCAGCATCACTGATGTTCGGTGGAGCACTGTTAGGCTCCTGAGGAGAGCCAGCAGCTGGTGAGCTCTGGGCAGCACCCCTCAGGATAGAAGAGGAGTGAGTGGGTTGGGGACTCTTCTTCCTCTGCTGTAGGGGCCTGAGCACTTTTAAAACCCTGGGTCTCCTCTCCGGCCTGGCGGCCTTTTTCCTTCCCACAGAGCTTACTCTCTGATCTTGAAGCATGGCAGCTGTAGTCAGCAAGCAGGATTGTGGGCGGAATTGCAGGTGATAAGGGACCTTGATTCCAGACCAGTCCAGCCAGTTCGCTGTCAGCCAACTGTCACTGATCCAATTACCCCCCTCCAGATGGCAGTCCTGGCAAGTCACCCTCAGCCAATGGACACTAATCAATGAACTCACTCTCAAATATTTTTAACATGTGAATTTAACATGTGAATTCACTGATTAGCTAAAAAACGTTTTAATACATGAATTTAACATGTATAATTAAGTCTTAAAGTAAATTAATAGCTATACTTCCTTTTTTGAATAACTGAAATTTAGATGTTAACATTGATTACTTTCTTCAATCTTATGTAGTATTTTTGTTCTACCTTCTTTTGTACCTCCACATCTGTCATCATCATTTTACTATTTTATAAGGTCAGTAGCATATCACATATTTATTAGATCTTTTGCCTGTTTTTACTACTTGCAAATCATTCTCTTCTGATTTCAGTGCTCTTTAGAAGTTTCTTCTTGAAGGGTCTGTTGGAAGCAGACTACCTTAATCTATGTCTTTTAATGTCTTAGTGTTCATTCTTTTTTTTTTTTTTTTTTGAGGGTTTTGTTTTGTTTTGTTTTCGCTATAGGGCACTTGCGCTCGCCAGACAGACAGAGAGAGACATAGAGACAGAAAGCGAGAAATCATCCCCCAGGGAGGATGGTCACGCTGCAATCCCTTCTCCTCCATTCTCCTCTCGGGATCTTGGGCACACATGCACATGCACCCAGCGTGAGTTTTAAGCCACCGGGTCCAGGACGCAAACCGCGGTCGACTATGTGAGAGTCCAGCAACATAGCCGTTACGCTAACTGCTGGTTCCCTTAGTGTTCATTCTTGAATTATAATTTACTTGCGTATGGTACCTGAGATTGACAGTTATTTTCTGCTGACTTCTGCCTTATGTAGTTAGTTTCTCAGGGAGATTGTTTGGTAGACGATCTTCTCTGGTTTCATTTAACATTTTTCTTTGTTTTGAACTTTTGCAATTGTATTATAATACCAGGAGTATTGCTTCATTGTCCCGTTTGGAACTACTTGTGTTTCTAGAAGCTGAAATTGTTGCTTTCATTAGCTCTAGAACAGTTATTCTGTGGTATTTTTGAATTTCGCTTTGATTCCATTCTCTCTGTTCTCTTTTGGAAATTCTATAAATATGTATGTTGAAACTTTTCATACTATGTAATGTGTCTCTTAACCTTTGTATTTTCCATCTCTTTATCTCTTTATGCCTTATGCTCTTTTATTTCTTAGCTATGTATTCCATTTCACTGGTTTTCTTTTCAGCTGAGTCTTATCTGCCACTAAATTTCAATAATTATATTCTTTAATCATTAATTTTATCTTGTTATTTTATGAAAAATGCCCCTTCTTTTTTTTTTTTTCATTGCCAGAGGGTGCATGTGCTCAAGAGAGAGAGAAAAAGCAAGAGAGGAGAGAGAACCACCCAATGGGGTGTGATCACATCATAATTCCTCTTTCTCCATATCTCCATCTTGTCAGGATTTTAGGCATGTAAGCACCTTTTCTTGGCATGTTTTTTTAAGTTACAGTGATTGGTCTAGATTCTGATAATGGTCAGCTATGTGGGACCTGGTTTCCTTAACCACTGTGCCATGGGACCTTGGCACAGGTTCTGGGCACAGTTTGGCCCAGTTCTTTGTTGACAACATCATTTTCAAGAGTTTTGTTTTTATTTTTATGTCTTTATCACTTTTCAGATCTTAATAATAACTATTGAACAATTTTATTAGTTATATTATTATTTTTATTGAAAATATGTCATGACTTTTCTGATGATCTAGTATTTCTGTTAATGCTTATGCAATTTTGTTTGCTCTTGTATTTTACAATTTTTGATTGAGAGTTTGTTTCATTGGGGCTTAATCATGAAAATCCTTTAAAGCCTGGTTTAAGTCCATGTCTCTAAAAAGACAATATTTCTGCCAAATATCCCAGCATTATTATAAGCTTGGAATGTATTTGCATGTTAATATATCAAATCTAGTTACAAAGGTAGTAATTAAAATAGAATCTCTCAAAGAATTAAAATTCTAATTCTAATACACATGATGGCTGGACTTTGGTTACAAAGTTTTGGGGAGATTTTCTTTTTATCCTAGGATAGGCACCTTAGTTTTTCTTTACCAGGAGGTAGATTTATTTTTCTACTCTATTTTATATTCCTCTCTTTCTCGCTCGCTCTCTCTAACTCATTTATAACTCCCAGCTTTGTACAAGCCTGGTGATTTTCTTCTATCCACCCCACCATGGCCTGTAAAATCAGAACCTATTTGTTATAAAAAGCAGCAGCCATCCCTCTTCTTTCCCATCCTAAGCAACTATAGCACGAGTACCTTTTTGCTAGTCTGAGTTTGTAAGAATTAGGGCCCTGGAGACTTTCCTTACTTTCTTGGAAACTTAGTTATATTGTTTACAATTTTTAAAAAAACATGTATTGATGCTTTATATCAGGAGAGTTCCTGGTTTTCTAGTCTACCATTTTTGCTACATAGTAGTCAAGGCAGGTGTATTGATCTTTCCCAAGAATTCTATAACTTTAGAAAATATATCCAGTTCAGTTCATCAGGCAGTTATTAAATGCTGTCTACATACCAGCTACTATTTGAGGAAATATCTAGTTTTCTGGAAGAATTTCACCTTAGTTCTCAAAATAAAACAAATATGCTTATCCTTCTCACCATCTCTCCATAGCTATCAATGAAAAAGATTACATTATATGACAGGCATTAGCAAATAAATTTCATTACTTTAGATAAAATTTCTATTTTCAGATAAAATGCTACCACCTTGCCCAGGAGGTGATGTTGTAGTTAAGGTGCTGGGCTCCCATATGGCCAGCTGTGGTTCAAGTCCTGGACCTGGTGGCTTGCTTTCTCACTTTCCCTCCCTCCTCCCCACCTCTTTCTCTGGTGACCACATGTGTCCTTATAGCAAATTTGAAAATAATAATAAATAAAATTAAACAAGTAAGTCTTTAAAAAATGTGACCACTTAAACTCCTGCTATTAAAATGTATTAAGTGCATTTGGTAGTTATTAACATTGCCATTATTAGTATAATGGCGGTTACATACACACAAAAGGTAAGTAGAAGAATTACTTAAAAGTTTACCTGTTTTTCAACATTATGTATTTCTTTTCTCTGTATTTAGATTTTCTTCTACTTCAGTTTAAGAGAAGTGATCACTTGTGGTCAAGTTAATCGTGCCTGGATGTTGATGACACAGATAAGCTCATTGTGGAATGCTGTAAGTAGATACTAACTGAAATATGTCTTTATTTTATTATTGAAAGAAGAATGGATTTCTGTAAAGCTAATTATAGTAGGAACCCCTTCTTCCTTGTTCTTCCTGCTGTAGTCACCATCAGAAAGTGTATTTGTTTTCTTTTGTCTAGGTACAAATCCTGGAGGAAGAAAGAAAAAAGATGATAATGTTATCCTAAGAGCTATATTATTAATATTAAAATATTTAAGTGGTGGGACCAGCAGATGGTGTAATGGTTGCATTGCTGGACTCTTGTGTGGTCGACTATGGCTTGAGTCCCAGACCCAGCAGCTTGAAACTCATGCCAGGCATGTGTGTGTGCATGCCCAGAATCCTGAGAGGAGAATGAAGGAGAAGGGATTGTGGTTTGGCCATCCCCTTAGGGGATGATTTCTCACTTTCTGTCTCTAATGAGCATACATGTCCTATAGCAAAAATCTCTCTAAATTTTATTAAGTGGTAGAAAGAAATTGAATATTATTTTTTGATTGAAACAAAGTCCCATGTTATATAATAGTTTGTACCCCGTCCTGGTTTCGTCATTTATATGTGCCTGTTTCCTTCTCATGAGTATTAGACTTTATGTTGAGTTCTTGACTATGAGTAAGACAGTTTAGAGTGTGTGTGTTTTTAATTCTGCTGTAGGATATGTGCACTTGCCACAGACAGAGAGGGAAAGTGAGAAGACAATCCCCAGGGGAATAGCTATACCACAATCCTATCTCTTCCATTATCATCTCAGGATTTGGGACACAGAAGTCCACTTGTCCCACATGTGTTCAAGCTGCTGGTTCCAAGATGTGAACTGTGCAGTCAGTCACATAGGATCCAGCTGCCCAACTACCATGGCACCTGGCTGGCCCTAAAAGTGTTTTTAAAGGCTTTTGCATAACTCATAATGTGGAGGAAATCATTCTTCAAAAGAAAAGAGATGACCTAGTATATTTGGCTGATGATATGGAAAAAGGATGATAGCAAAGGTTTATGTGTGCTCCGAAGTGGCCAGATCTAATAGATAAATAATAATACTGATATCATAATATTAATAATATTTTCAGCCAGGATTATAAGTTTGTGAATATCCAATTTCTCATTGTTTTCCAAATAAAGATATTGTTTGTGATAAAATGCTTGTAATCGTGCCATATTTGAACACTTATAAGAAAAGGCAGAAAGAAGATGAAGGGCAACATACAATTATGGAAAGAGAAATTTGTTGAACATGAAGAAAGTTAACTTCCTGTTGGGGTTTGTTTTTCACTGATATGCATTCATATTCTTTCCATCTTTATTCAGTAAGGCTGTTGGGCAGAAACGGTGGCCTTTTCTAACTCTAGCCAGACTTCAGCATGATCTGTTTTGATGTTAATATTGTTAATATTCTTTCTCTTCCAGACCATTTAGATTCTATTTTTTGCCTTTATGGGTCTTCCAAAGGAAAGATTAACATCTCCAAATGTTTGTAACATAAATAAGAAATTGATTACTTTAAACCAATGGTTCACAAAGAAAAGAGTTATACAGAGTGAGAGTAGGACAGTGTAGCCAAGAAGGGGATGGTCCTTTAATGATATGTAAAGATGTTGAGATGACATGTGGGACTAGAGTCCCTGGTACTCTGTCCATTCCTGGTAGTTTTTCTGTTTTAGAGCTTCTGATAACTTATACCAGGTCACCTACTCATAGATCAGTTTGAGAACATGATATCATTAGCAATAAGGAGTGGTGAGGTCAGTGACTGACTGAACTTTAGACAATAAAGAAAATGTTCATGTTGCAGCAGG
The DNA here is from genome assembly GCF_000334495.1 of Tupaia belangeri chinensis. Classification (NCBI taxonomy): domain Eukaryota; kingdom Metazoa; phylum Chordata; class Mammalia; order Scandentia; family Tupaiidae; genus Tupaia; species Tupaia belangeri. Next base: position 2,307,265 of record NW_006159500.1, on the reverse strand, counting down.
ACAGTAATGATGACACTGAAGATGTTTCACTGTTTGATGCCAAAGAAGAGGTAACTAATAGACCAAAAAGAAACCAAAATCAGACATCCAGTGGCATAATTTTTCCATTTATTCTTTTGAGTCAGTAAAGTCATAGTCTATCTTCTGTGTGAATTGCTCAGCAGCAGCCTGTATGGTGACAGTGACAATTATCTTGTTATTATCATGTGGCTTTTGGGCAGTGAAGAACGTCACAGGTAGACTAATGGTGGGCCTGTATTGGTGGAATCATATTGATGAAGATATAAAGAGCCATTGGGTGTTTGAATCCAGGAATACATCCCCTCAAGAGAATAAAACTGTTTGAGAGGCTGAATCAATAATCTTTTGGTTAGGACTTATTGCCTGTCCAGTGATATGGGTGGTTTTTGCCTTTAGTGCTCTCTTCTCCTTCAGAGTAAAGTGGTTGGTGGCAGTTATCATGGATGTTGTGCTACGAGGTGCCAACCATATGGTTATACCAGGTATAAAGTGGGCAGCAGGAAGAATTTAACCAGTATGGCTACCTCGTGTATCTTAGAAGGCAGTTTTTAAGACAAAATACTGGAGATGATCAGAATTCCTAAATAGAAAACTTACGTGTTTTTATCACATTGAGAAACAACCTATGAGATTCTTGTCTGAATCTTTTAGAGCTCAGTCCATGTTGCAAAAAGGAGTGTCGGGTTTGTTTTTTCACTTAAAAACTATTTATAAAGAGGAAAAGTCGTTAAGTTTTTGTTTTCTTTCTAGCAGGTGGGGCTAGAGAGTATAGTGTCACTAGAAACATTTTCACAGTTTGTTTCATGGTGTACACATGTCTACACAAGCTCATGTGATACCAACATATCCCACATTAATCCAAGTGTGTGTATTCACTCATGCGTTCTAGAGACCTTTGCATTTTTATTCATAGAACATAGGAGGATGTTTTTAGTCTATCTTAAAGCTCTATGTGTTTATATATTATTTCTTGTAGATTATTTTTAGCAGTAAGTTTTGCTTCTATGGTAAGAGTGAACACTTTGACCTTATGTGTTGGAAATAATTGTTATTTTAAAATATGTACTTTATGGTGAAATTTCTTATACATAAGCAGGTAAGTGAAAAACCACATTTGGGCCGGTTTAACTAGCCCAAATTAACTAGTTTCTGAAATTTTGTTTATTTTTCTTTGTACCAAATAATTTACTCAAGACCCAATTAATAAAAATGGAATCCTAATAGTTTATGTGTATGGGATACCCAGAGGTTGCTGCTCTTCTATTTATTTTATGGAAAGGATAGCTGGACTTTACTTTGGAACTTCTTGGAAGCTATTCAGTGATTGTTGGACTAATAAAATCTATCTTTTTCCACTATGAGAGTATTATTCTTATGTCATAATGAGAATAATCATTTAAATACTTGGCATACTAAATGCCTAACACATTTTATAAGTGTATTTTCTTTTTCTTGCTATAATGAGAATATTGTAAATCATACAGACTTTGTTAGAGTCTTTTGATCAGCAGATTATGTTGTGAATATATTTGTAAATTGTTAAAAAACATTTTAAGGATGTTTTGTTCAATTGAATAAGTATCTATTGTGTTGATAGCTTTGAGGGTGCATGACTTTATATTTGTATAAAACTCTACTGTTTACAAAGTGAAAAAAAATTAGGGAAAATGTTGCCACTGAATGTTTATTGATGACATAAATACTTACAGTTGTTGAGATTAAAGTATCATCCAAGAAATAGATATTGGGAATAATACATGCTTATTTCATTTTTTTGGAGAGGTTTTTGCTAGAGGGCACGTGTGTTCCCCAGAAAGACAGAGAGAGGCAGAGAGATAGAAAGCGAGAAATCACCCTCCAGGGGGGA
>NW_006159500.1:2203556-2294394 GCF_000334495.1 Tupaia belangeri chinensis | reverse complement strand
CTGGGCGCTTGTGGCTTGCTCTCTCTCGCTCTCTTATTCTGCCCCTCTCTGGTCAAATAAATAAATTAAATTAAATAATTCTTTGAAAGAATAAAAAAAGATCACCCCCAAGAGAGTCATCAGTAGCCCTTTTCTGGGAAAGCCCAAGCCACTGCTCCCACCCCAGTTGGTGAGGTCTGGTTTGCTAACAAAAGCATAGTACTGCCCTCAAGGATCAGTTTCTTCTAAGTCAAGTTCAAAGATTAGCTCTGTGTGCTCAGAGGCTCTCTTAGGACCTCAGGGAAATCCTCCTTGTACCTTTTGTTGACAGTCTTCAGCATGTCTCCCTTCCTAATGGACTCTTGCATTTTATACTTGTACATCAGAAACTGCACCAGCATCACTGCCTTCTTATTTAGAGGACCTTTTTCTGAATTCTCAATGAGAGGTAGAACTTCAGAGGATCTTAACGTTTTTCTTACTTTGCCTCTTCACACCTTTATTAGATACTGTGCCGTGATCACCTGCAGCAGCAGCATCACTGATGTTCGGTGGAGCACTGTTAGGCTCCTGAGGAGAGCCAGCAGCTGGTGAGCTCTGGGCAGCACCCCTCAGGATAGAAGAGGAGTGAGTGGGTTGGGGACTCTTCTTCCTCTGCTGTAGGGGCCTGAGCACTTTTAAAACCCTGGGTCTCCTCTCCGGCCTGGCGGCCTTTTTCCTTCCCACAGAGCTTACTCTCTGATCTTGAAGCATGGCAGCTGTAGTCAGCAAGCAGGATTGTGGGCGGAATTGCAGGTGATAAGGGACCTTGATTCCAGACCAGTCCAGCCAGTTCGCTGTCAGCCAACTGTCACTGATCCAATTACCACCCTCCAGATGGCAGTCCTGGCAAGTCACCCTCAGCCAATGGACACTAATCAATGAACTCACTCTCAAATATTTTTAACATGTGAATTTAACATGTGAATTCACTGATTAGCTAAAAAACGTTTTAATACATGAATTTAACATGTATAATTAAGTCTTAAAGTAAATTAATAGCTATACTTCCTTTTTTGAATAACTGAAATTTAGATGTTAACATTGATTACTTTCTTCAATCTTATGTAGTATTTTTGTTCTACCTTCTTTTGTACCTCCACATCTGTCATCATCATTTTACTATTTTATAAGGTCAGTAGCATATCACATATTTATTAGATCTTTTGCCTGTTTTTACTACTTGCAAATCATTCTCTTCTGATTTCAGTGCTCTTTAGAAGTTTCTTCTTGAAGGGTCTGTTGGAAGCAGACTACCTTAATCTATGTCTTTTAATGTCTTAGTGTTCATTCTTTTTTTTTTTTTTTTTTTTTTTTTTTTTTTTTTTTTTTTTTTTTTTTTTTTTTTTTTTTTTTGAGAGTTTTGTTTTGTTTTGTTTTCGCTATAGGGCACTTGCGCTCGCCAGACAGACAGAGAGAGACATAGAGCCAGAAAGCGAGAAATCATCCCCCAGGGAGGATGGTCACGCTGCAATCCCTTCTCCTCCATTCTCCTCTCGGGATCTTGGGCACACATGCACATGCACCCAGCGTGAGTTTTAAGCCCCCGGGTCCAGGACGCAAACCGCGGTCGACTATGTGAGAGGCCAGCAACATAGCCGTTACGCTAACTGCTGGTTCCCTTAGTGTTCATTCTTGAATTATAATTTACTTGCGTATGGTACCTGAGATTGACAGTTATTTTCTGCTGACTTCTGCCTTATGTAGTTAGTTTCTCAGGGAGATTGTTTGGTAGACGATCTTCTCTGGTTTCATTTAACATTTTTCTTTGTTTTGAACTTTTGCAATTGTATTATAATACCAGGAGTATTGCTTCATTGTCCCGTTTGGAACTACTTGTGTTTCTAGAAGCTGAAATTGTTGCTTTCATTAGCTCTAGAACAGTTATTCTGTGGTATTTTTGAATTTCGCTTTGATTCCATTCTCTCTGTTCTCTTTTGGAAATTCTATAAATATGTATGTTGAAACTTTTCATACTATGTAATGTGTCTCTTAACCTTTGTATTTTCCATCTCTTTATCTCTTTATGCCTTATGCTCTTTTATTTCTTAGCTATGTATTCCATTTCACTGGTTTTCTTTTCAGCTGAGTCTTATCTGCCACTAAATTTCAATAATTATATTCTTTAATCATTAATTTTATCTTGTTATTTTATGAAAAATGCCCCTTCTTTTTTTTTTTTTCATTGCCAGAGGGTGCATGTGCTCAAGAGAGAGAGAAAAAGCAAGAGAGGAGAGAGAACCACCCAATGGGGTGTGATCACATCATAATTCCTCTTTCTCCATATCTCCATCTTGTCAGGATTTTAGGCATGTAAGCACCTTTTCTTGGCATGTTTTTTTAAGTTACAGTGATTGGTCTAGATTCTGATAATGGTCAGCTATGTGGGACCTGGTTTCCTTAACCACTGTGCCATGGGACCTTGGCACAGGTTCTGGGCACAGTTTGGCCCAGTTCTTTGTTGACAACATCATTTTCAAGAGTTTTGTTTTTATTTTTATGTCTTTATCACTTTTCAGATCTTAATAATAACTATTGAACAATTTTATTAGTTATATTATTATTTTTATTGAAAATATGTCATGACTTTTCTGATGATCTAGTATTTCTGTTAATGCTTATGCAATTTTGTTTGCTCTTGTATTTTACAATTTTTGATTGAGAGTTTGTTTCATTGGGGCTTAATCATGAAAATCCTTTAAAGCCTGGTTTAAGTCCATGTCTCTAAAAAGACAATATTTCTGCCAAATATCCCAGCATTATTATAAGCTTGGAATGTATTTGCATGTTAGTTTATCAAATCTAGTTACAAAGGTAGTAATTAAAATAGAATCTCTCAAAGAATTAAAATTCTAATTCTAATACACATGATGGCTGGACTTTGGTTACAAAGTTTTGGGGAGATTTTCTTTTTATCCTAGGATAGGCACCTTAGTTTTTCTTTACCAGGAGGTAGATTTATTTTTCTACTCTATTTTATATTCCTCTCTTTCTCGCTCGCTCTCTCTAACTCATTTATAACTCCCAGCTTTGTACAAGCCTGGTGATTTTCTTCTATCCACCCCACCATGGCCTGTAAAATCAGAACCTATTTGTTATAAAAAGCAGCAGCCATCCCTCTTCTTTCCCATCCTAAGCAACTATAGCACGAGTACCTTTTTGCTAGTCTGAGTTTGTAAGAATTAGGGCCCTGGAGACTTTCCTTACTTTCTTGGAAACTTAGTTATATTGTTTACAATTTTTAAAAAAACATGTATTGATGCTTTATATCAGGAGAGTTCCTGGTTTTCTAGTCTACCATTTTTGCTACATAGTAGTCAAGGCAGGTGTATTGATCTTTCCCAAGAATTCTATAACTTTAGAAAATATATCCAGTTCAGTTCATCAGGCAGTTATTAAATGCTGTCTACATACCAGCTACTATTTGAGGAAATATCTAGTTTTCTGGAAGAATTTCACCTTAGTTCTCAAAATAAAACAAATATGCTTATCCTTCTCACCATCTCTCCATAGCTATCAATGAAAAAGATTACATTATATGACAGGCATTAGCAAATAAATTTCATTACTTTAGATAAAATTTCTATTTTCAGATAAAATGCTACCACCTTGCCCAGGAGGTGATGTTGTAGTTAAGGTGCTGGGCTCCCATATGGCCAGCTGTGGTTCAAGTCCTGGACCTGGTGGCTTGCTTTCTCACTTTCCCTCCCTCCTCCCCACCTCTTTCTCTGGTGACCACATGTGTCCTTATAGCAAATTTGAAAATAATAATAAATAAAATTAAACAAGTAAGTCTTTAAAAAATGTGACCACTTAAACTCCTGCTATTAAAATGTATTAAGTGCATTTGGTAGTTATTAACATTGCCATTATTAGTATAATGGCGGTTACATACACACAAAAGGTAAGTAGAAGAATTACTTAAAAGTTTACCTGTTTTTCAACATTATGTATTTCTTTTCTCTGTATTTAGATTTTCTTCTACTTCAGTTTAAGAGAAGTGATCACTTGTGGTCAAGTTAATCGTGCCTGGATGTTGATGACACAGATAAGCTCATTGTGGAATGCTGTAAGTAGATACTAACTGAAATATGTCTTTATTTTATTATTGAAAGAAGAATGGATTTCTGTAAAGCTAATTATAGTAGGAACCCCTTCTTCCTTGTTCTTCCTGCTGTAGTCACCATCAGAAAGTGTATTTGTTTTCTTTTGTCTAGGTACAAATCCTGGAGGAAGAAAGAAAAAAGATGATAATGTTATCCTAAGAGCTATATTATTAATATTAAAATATTTAAGTGGTGGGACCAGCAGATGGTGTAATGGTTGCATTGCTGGACTCTTGTGTGGTCGACTATGGCTTGAGTCCCAGACCCAGCAGCTTGAAACTCATGCCAGGCATGTGTGTGTGCATGCCCAGAATCCTGAGAGGAGAATGAAGGAGAAGGGATTGTGGTTTGGCCATCCCCTTAGGGGATGATTTCTCACTTTCTGTCTCTAATGAGCATACATGTCCTATAGCAAAAATCTCTCTAAATTTTATTAAGTGGTAGAAAGAAATTGAATATTATTTTTTGATTGAAACAAAGTCCCATGTTATATAATAGTTTGTACCCCGTCCTGGTTTCGTCATTTATATGTGCCTGTTTCCTTCTCATGAGTATTAGACTTTATGTTGAGTTCTTGACTATGAGTAAGACAGTTTAGAGTGTGTGTGTTTTTAATTCTGCTGTAGGATATGTGCACTTGCCACAGACAGAGAGGGAAAGTGAGAAGACAATCCCCAGGGGAATAGCTATACCACAATCCTATCTCTTCCATTATCATCTCAGGATTTGGGACACAGAAGTCCACTTGTCCCACATGTGTTCAAGCTGCTGGTTCCAAGATGTGAACTGTGCAGTCAGTCACATAGGATCCAGCTGCCCAACTACCATGGCACCTGGCTGGCCCTAAAAGTGTTTTTAAAGGCTTTTGCATAACTCATAATGTGGAGGAAATCATTCTTCAAAAGAAAAGAGATGACCTAGTATATTTGGCTGATGATATGGAAAAAGGATGATAGCAAAGGTTTATGTGTGCTCCGAAGTGGCCAGATCTAATAGATAAATAATAATACTGATATCATAATATTAATAATATTTTCAGCCAGGATTATAAGTTTGTGAATATCCAATTTCTCATTGTTTTCCAAATAAAGATATTGTTTGTGATAAAATGCTTGTAATCGTGCCATATTTGAACACTTATAAGAAAAGGCAGAAAGAAGATGAAGGGCAACATACAATTATGGAAAGAGAAATTTGTTGAACATGAAGAAAGTTAACTTCCTGTTGGGGTTTGTTTTTCACTGATATGCATTCATATTCTTTCCATCTTTATTCAGTAAGGCTGTTGGGCAGAAACGGTGGCCTTTTCTAACTCTAGCCAGACTTCAGCATGATCTGTTTTGATGTTAATATTGTTAATATTCTTTCTCTTCCAGACCATTTAGATTCTATTTTTTGCCTTTATGGGTCTTCCAAAGGAAAGATTAACATCTCCAAATGTTTGTAACATAAATAAGAAATTGATTACTTTAAACCAATGGTTCACAAAGAAAAGAGTTATACAGAGTGAGAGTAGGACAGTGTAGCCAAGAAGGGGATGGTCCTTTAATGATATGTAAAGATGTTGAGATGACATGTGGGACTAGAGTCCCTGGTACTCTGTCCATTCCTGGTAGTTTTTCTGTTTTAGAGCTTCTGATAACTTATACCAGGTCACCTACTCATAGATCAGTTTGAGAACATGATATCATTAGCAATAAGGAGTGGTGAGGTCAGTGACTGACTGAACTTTAGACAATAAAGAAAATGTTCATGTTGCAGCAGGACAGTAATGATGACACTGAAGATGTTTCACTGTTTGATGCCAAAGAAGAGGTAACTAATAGACCAAAAAGAAACCAAAATCAGACATCCAGTGGCATAATTTTTCCATTTATTCTTTTGAGTCAGTAAAGTCATAGTCTATCTTCTGTGTGAATTGCTCAGCAGCAGCCTGTATGGTGACAGTGACAATTATCTTGTTATTATCATGTGGCTTTTGGGCAGTGAAGAACGTCACAGGTAGACTAATGGTGGGCCTGTATTGGTGGAATCATATTGATGAAGATATAAAGAGCCATTGGGTGTTTGAATCCAGGAATACATCCCCTCAAGAGAATAAAACTGTTTGAGAGGCTGAATCAATAATCTTTTGGTTAGGACTTATTGCCTGTCCAGTGATATGGGTGGTTTTTGCCTTTAGTGCTCTCTTCTCCTTCAGAGTAAAGTGGTTGGTGGCAGTTATCATGGATGTTGTGCTACGAGGTGCCAACCATATGGTTATACCAGGTATAAAGTGGGCAGCAGGAAGAATTTAACCAGTATGGCTACCTCGTGTATCTTAGAAGGCAGTTTTTAAGACAAAATACTGGAGATGATCAGAATTCCTAAATAGAAAACTTACGTGTTTTTATCACATTGAGAAACAACCTATGAGATTCTTGTCTGAATCTTTTAGAGCTCAGTCCATGTTGCAAAAAGGAGTGTCGGGTTTGTTTTTTCACTTAAAAACTATTTATAAAGAGGAAAAGTCGTTAAGTTTTTGTTTTCTTTCTAGCAGGTGGGGCTAGAGAGTATAGTGTCACTAGAAACATTTTCACAGTTTGTTTCATGGTGTACACATGTCTACACAAGCTCATGTGATACCAACATATCCCACATTAATCCAAGTGTGTGTATTCACTCATGCGTTCTAGAGACCTTTGCATTTTTATTCATAGAACATAGGAGGATGTTTTTAGTCTATCTTAAAGCTCTATGTGTTTATATATTATTTCTTGTAGATTATTTTTAGCAGTAAGTTTTGCTTCTATGGTAAGAGTGAACACTTTGACCTTATGTGTTGGAAATAATTGTTATTTTAAAATATGTACTTTATGGTGAAATTTCTTATACATAAGCAGGTAAGTGAAAAACCACATTTGGGCCGGTTTAACTAGCCCAAATTAACTAGTTTCTGAAATTTTGTTTATTTTTCTTTGTACCAAATAATTTACTCAAGACCCAATTAATAAAAACCATGTGTCTGGCCCCTTATCTCATTCCCTCTCATAACTTTTTTTTTTTTTTTTTTTTGAGAGTTTTGTTTTGTTTTGTTTTCGCTATAGGGCACTTGCGCTCGCCAGACAGACAGAGAGAGACATAGAGACAGAAAGCGAGAAATCATCCCCCAGGGAGGATGGTCACGCTGCAATCCCTTCTCCTCCATTCTCCTCTCGGGATCTTGGGCACACATGCACATGCACCCAGCGTGAGTTTTAAGCCACCGGGTCCAGGACGCAAACCGCGGTCGACTATGTGAGAGTCCAGCAACATAGCCGTTACGCTAACTGCTGGTTCCCTTAGTGTTCATTCTTGAATTATAATTTACTTGCGTATGGTACCTGAGATTGACAGTTATTTTCTGCTGACTTCTGCCTTATGTAGTTAGTTTCTCAGGGAGATTGTTTGGTAGACGATCTTCTCTGGTTTCATTTAACATTTTTCTTTGTTTTGAACTTTTGCAATTGTATTATAATACCAGGAGTATTGCTTCATTGTCCCGTTTGGAACTACTTGTGTTTCTAGAAGCTGAAATTGTTGCTTTCATTAGCTCTAGAACAGTTATTCTGTGGTATTTTTGAATTTCGCTTTGATTCCATTCTCTCTGTTCTCTTTTGGAAATTCTATAAATATGTATGTTGAAACTTTTCATACTATGTAATGTGTCTCTTAACCTTTGTATTTTCCATCTCTTTATCTCTTTATGCCTTATGCTCTTTTATTTCTTAGCTATGTATTCCATTTCACTGGTTTTCTTTTCAGCTGAGTCTTATCTGCCACTAAATTTCAATAATTATATTCTTTAATCATTAATTTTATCTTGTTATTTTATGAAAAATGCCCCTTCTTTTTTTTTTTTTCATTGCCAGAGGGTGCATGTGCTCAAGAGAGAGAGAAAAAGCAAGAGAGGAGAGAGAACCACCCAATGGGGTGTGATCACATCATAATTCCTCTTTCTCCATATCTCCATCTTGTCAGGATTTTAGGCATGTAAGCACCTTTTCTTGGCATGTTTTTTTAAGTTACAGTGATTGGTCTAGATTCTGATAATGGTCAGCTATGTGGGACCTGGTTTCCTTAACCACTGTGCCATGGGACCTTGGCACAGGTTCTGGGCACAGTTTGGCCCAGTTCTTTGTTGACAACATCATTTTCAAGAGTTTTGTTTTTATTTTTATGTCTTTATCACTTTTCAGATCTTAATAATAACTATTGAACAATTTTATTAGTTATATTATTATTTTTATTGAAAATATGTCATGACTTTTCTGATGATCTAGTATTTCTGTTAATGCTTATGCAATTTTGTTTGCTCTTGTATTTTACAATTTTTGATTGAGAGTTTGTTTCATTGGGGCTTAATCATGAAAATCCTTTAAAGCCTGGTTTAAGTCCATGTCTCTAAAAAGACAATATTTCTGCCAAATATCCCAGCATTATTATAAGCTTGGAATGTATTTGCATGTTAATATATCAAATCTAGTTACAAAGGTAGTAATTAAAATAGAATCTCTCAAAGAATTAAAATTCTAATTCTAATACACATGATGGCTGGACTTTGGTTACAAAGTTTTGGGGAGATTTTCTTTTTATCCTAGGATAGGCACCTTAGTTTTTCTTTACCAGGAGGTAGATTTATTTTTCTACTCTATTTTATATTCCTCTCTTTCTCGCTCGCTCTCTCTAACTCATTTATAACTCCCAGCTTTGTACAAGCCTGGTGATTTTCTTCTATCCACCCCACCATGGCCTGTAAAATCAGAACCTATTTGTTATAAAAAGCAGCAGCCATCCCTCTTCTTTCCCATCCTAAGCAACTATAGCACGAGTACCTTTTTGCTAGTCTGAGTTTGTAAGAATTAGGGCCCTGGAGACTTTCCTTACTTTCTTGGAAACTTAGTTATATTGTTTACAATTTTTAAAAAAACATGTATTGATGCTTTATATCAGGAGAGTTCCTGGTTTTCTAGTCTACCATTTTTGCTACATAGTAGTCAAGGCAGGTGTATTGATCTTTCCCAAGAATTCTATAACTTTAGAAAATATATCCAGTTCAGTTCATCAGGCAGTTATTAAATGCTGTCTACATACCAGCTACTATTTGAGGAAATATCTAGTTTTCTGGAAGAATTTCACCTTAGTTCTCAAAATAAAACAAATATGCTTATCCTTCTCACCATCTCTCCATAGCTATCAATGAAAAAGATTACATTATATGACAGGCATTAGCAAATAAATTTCATTACTTTAGATAAAATTTCTATTTTCAGATAAAATGCTACCACCTTGCCCAGGAGGTGATGTTGTAGTTAAGGTGCTGGGCTCCCATATGGCCAGCTGTGGTTCAAGTCCTGGACCTGGTGGCTTGCTTTCTCACTTTCCCTCCCTCCTCCCCACCTCTTTCTCTGGTGACCACATGTGTCCTTATAGCAAATTTGAAAATAATAATAAATAAAATTAAACAAGTAAGTCTTTAAAAAATGTGACCACTTAAACTCCTGCTATTAAAATGTATTAAGTGCATTTGGTAGTTATTAACATTGCCATTATTAGTATAATGGCGGTTACATACACACAAAAGGTAAGTAGAAGAATTACTTAAAAGTTTACCTGTTTTTCAACATTATGTATTTCTTTTCTCTGTATTTAGATTTTCTTCTACTTCAGTTTAAGAGAAGTGATCACTTGTGGTCAAGTTAATCGTGCCTGGATGTTGATGACACAGATAAGCTCATTGTGGAATGCTGTAAGTAGATACTAACTGAAATATGTCTTTATTTTATTATTGAAAGAAGAATGGATTTCTGTAAAGCTAATTATAGTAGGAACCCCTTCTTCCTTGTTCTTCCTGCTGTAGTCACCATCAGAAAGTGTATTTGTTTTCTTTTGTCTAGGTACAAATCCTGGAGGAAGAAAGAAAAAAGATGATAATGTTATCCTAAGAGCTATATTATTAATATTAAAATATTTAAGTGGTGGGACCAGCAGATGGTGTAATGGTTGCATTGCTGGACTCTTGTGTGGTCGACTATGGCTTGAGTCCCAGACCCAGCAGCTTGAAACTCATGCCAGGCATGTGTGTGTGCATGCCCAGAATCCTGAGAGGAGAATGAAGGAGAAGGGATTGTGGTGTGGCTATCCCCTTAGGGGATGATTTCTCACTTTCTGTCTCTAATGAGCATACATGTCCTATAGCAAAAATCTCTCTAAATTTTATTAAGTGGTAGAAAGAAATTGAATATTATTTTTTGATTGAAACAAAGTCCCATGTTATATAATAGTTTGTACCCCGTCCTGGTTTCGTCATTTATATGTGCCTGTTTCCTTCTCATGAGTATTAGACTTTATGTTGAGTTCTTGACTATGAGTAAGACAGTTTAGAGTGTGTGTGTTTTTAATTCTGCTGTAGGATATGTGCACTTGCCACAGACAGAGAGGGAAAGTGAGAAGACAATCCCCAGGGGAATAGCTATACCACAATCCTATCTCTTCCATTATCATCTCAGGATTTGGGACACAGAAGTCCACTTGTCCCACATGTGTTCAAGCTGCTGGTTCCAAGATGTGAACTGTGCAGTCAGTCACATAGGATCCAGCTGCCCAACTACCATGGCACCTGGCTGGCCCTAAAAGTGTTTTTAAAGGCTTTTGCATAACTCATAATGTGGAGGAAATCATTCTTCAAAAGAAAAGAGATGACCTAGTATATTTGGCTGATGATATGGAAAAAGGATGATAGCAAAGGTTTATGTGTGCTCCGAAGTGGCCAGATCTAATAGATAAATAATAATACTGATATCATAATATTAATAATATTTTCAGCCAGGATTATAAGTTTGTGAATATCCAATTTCTCATTGTTTTCCAAATAAAGATATTGTTTGTGATAAAATGCTTGTAATCGTGCCATATTTGAACACTTATAAGAAAAGGCAGAAAGAAGATGAAGGGCAACATACAATTATGGAAAGAGAAATTTGTTGAACATGAAGAAAGTTAACTTCCTGTTGGGGTTTGTTTTTCACTGATATGCATTCATATTCTTTCCATCTTTATTCAGTAAGGCTGTTGGGCAGAAACGGTGGCCTTTTCTAACTCTAGCCAGACTTCAGCATGATCTGTTTTGATGTTAATATTGTTAATATTCTTTCTCTTCCAGACCATTTAGATTCTATTTTTTGCCTTTATGGGTCTTCCAAAGGAAAGATTAACATCTCCAAATGTTTGTAACATAAATAAGAAATTGATTACTTTAAACCAATGGTTCACAAAGAAAAGAGTTATACAGAGTGAGAGTAGGACAGTGTAGCCAAGAAGGGGATGGTCCTTTAATGATATGTAAAGATGTTGAGATGACATGTGGGACTAGAGTCCCTGGTACTCTGTCCATTCCTGGTAGTTTTTCTGTTTTAGAGCTTCTGATAACTTATACCAGGTCACCTACTCATAGATCAGTTTGAGAACATGATATCATTAGCAATAAGGAGTGGTGAGGTCAGTGACTGACTGAACTTTAGACAATAAAGAAAATGTTCATGTTGCAGCAGGACAGTAATGATGACACTGAAGATGTTTCACTGTTTGATGCCAAAGAAGAGGTAACTAATAGACCAAAAAGAAACCAAAATCAGACATCCAGTGGCATAATTTTTCCATTTATTCTTTTGAGTCAGTAAAGTCATAGTCTATCTTCTGTGTGAATTGCTCAGCAGCAGCCTGTATGGTGACAGTGACAATTATCTTGTTATTATCATGTGGCTTTTGGGCAGTGAAGAACGTCACAGGTAGACTAATGGTGGGCCTGTATTGGTGGAATCATATTGATGAAGATATAAAGAGCCATTGGGTGTTTGAATCCAGGAATACATCCCCTCAAGAGAATAAAACTGTTTGAGAGGCTGAATCAATAATCTTTTGGTTAGGACTTATTGCCTGTCCAGTGATATGGGTGGTTTTTGCCTTTAGTGCTCTCTTCTCCTTCAGAGTAAAGTGGTTGGTGGCAGTTATCATGGATGTTGTGCTACGAGGTGCCAACCATATGGTTATACCAGGTGTAAAGTGGGCAGCAGGAAGAATTTAACCAGTATGGCTACCTCGTGTATCTTAGAAGGCAGTTTTTAAGACAAAATACTGGAGATGATCAGAATTCCTAAATAGAAAACTTACGTGTTTTTATCACATTGAGAAACAACCTATGAGATTCTTGTCTGAATCTTTTAGAGCTCAGTCCATGTTGCAAAAAGGAGTGTCGGGTTTGTTTTTTCACTTAAAAACTATTTATAAAGAGGAAAAGTCGTTAAGTTTTTGTTTTCTTTCTAGCAGGTGGGGCTAGAGAGTATAGTGTCACTAGAAACATTTTCACAGTTTGTTTCATGGTGTACACATGTCTACACAAGCTCATGTGATACCAACATATCCCACATTAATCCAAGTGTGTGTATTCACTCATGCGTTCTAGAGACCTTTGCATTTTTATTCATAGAACATAGGAGGATGTTTTTAGTCTATCTTAAAGCTCTATGTGTTTATATATTATTTCTTGTAGATTATTTTTAGCAGTAAGTTTTGCTTCTATGGTAAGAGTGAACACTTTGACCTTATGTGTTGGAAATAATTGTTATTTTAAAATATGTACTTTATGGTGAAATTTCTTATACATAAGCAGGTAAGTGAAAAACCACATTTGGGCCGGTTTAACTAGCCCAAATTAACTAGTTTCTGAAATTTTGTTTATTTTTCTTTGTACCAAATAATTTACTCAAGACCCAATTAATAAAAATGCAATCCTAATAGTTTATGTGTATGGGATACCCAGAGGTTGCTGCTCTTCTATTTATTTTATGGAAAGGATAGCTGGACTTTACTTTGGAACTTCTTGGAAGCTATTCAGTGATTGTTGGACTAATAAAATCTATCTTTTTCCACTATGAGAGTATTATTCTTATGTCATAATGAGAATAATCATTTAAATACTTGGCATAGTAAATGCCTAACACATTTTATAAGTGTATTTTCTTTTTCTTGCTATAATGAGAATATTGTAAATCATACAGACTTTGTTAGAGTCTTTTGATCAGCAGATTATGTTGTGAATATATTTGTAAATTGTTAAAAAACATTTTAAGGATGTTTTGTTCAATTGAATAAGTATCTATTGTGTTGATAGCTTTGAGGGTGCATGACTTTATATTTGTATAAAACTCTACTGTTTACAAAGTGAAAAAAAATTAGGGAAAATGTTGCCACTGAATGTTTATTGATGACATAAATACTTACAGTTGTTGAGATTAAAGTATCATCCAAGAAATAGATATTGGGAATAATACATGCTTATTTCATTTTTTTGGAGAGGTTTTTGCTAGAGGGCACGTGTGTTCCCCAGAAAGACAGAGAGAGGCAGAGAGATAGAAAGCGAGAAATCACCCTCCAGGGGGGATGGCCACGCTGCAATCCCTTCTCCTCCATTCTCCTCTCAGGATCTTGGGCACACATGCACAGGCACCCAGCGTGAGTTTAAGCCACCAGGTCTGGGACTCAAACTGCAGTTAGCTACATGGAAGTTCAGCGACATAGTCATTCCCCTAACTGCTGGTTGCAGCTTATTTCTTTCTTTATTTTCCTTTTTTAAAAAGTTTGTTATAGGGCACATACATTTGCCAGAGAGATGGAAAATAAGAAAGCATCCACCAGGAGAGATGGCTATGCCGCAGTCCCTACTCCCCATTCTCCCCCTGGGATTTCAGGAACATATGCACACATGTCAGCATGTTTTTCAAGTCACCAGGCATTGAACTTGAACCATGCAGTTGGCCATGTGGGATCTAACCGCCATAACCACCATGCCACCAGCTGTCCCACAGTATGTACTTATCTTTTATTATTGGCTGAGACTTTCCCCCAGTGACTCTTTGACATTAGAAACACAGGCATGTTCTCTGTTACAAAAATAGTACTGGAGTAAGAATAGTATAGAAGCAGCAGCTTACAAGTTCATGTTAGAAAATGCCAGAGTGAGGCCAGCCCTGTGGCCTAGTAAAGGAGCAGGATCTCACATGGCCGACTGGGCTGTTCGAATCCTGACCCTGGCAGCTTGAAGAATACGCTGGGCATATGTTTGACAAAGGCATACATTTTTAAAGCTTTCTATATTTCTTGATATCTGATACTTGATTGTGATTTTAATTTGTATATCTCAACTCATAGGGCACTGGTTGTTCTCATGCTAAGAAGCCATTTTGCGTTTACAATTTTTATCCTAATGTAGTATATTTTGTTATCACCCAGTTTAAACCATTTTTGGAAACAAGCATATATGTTTGCATATGTAGAGTTTTTTATTTTATTCATGAAATTTACATACTCTACTAATACAATATTCAAACTAATATTTCAGTCCCTTTTTTTCTATTTGAAAATACTGTGGTGAAGAACTTTTAGGACTTGACGCTTTAAAATATTTAAAATTTGGAGGGGCCAGCAAGTAGCATGGTTAAGGCATTGGACTCCCACATGGCTGACTATAGTTCGAGTCCTGGATCTTGTGGCTTGAAAAATGTCAGGCACATGTGTGTGCATGCCCAACATCCCAAAAAGAGAATGGAGGAAAAGGGATTGTACTGTGACCATGCCCCTGGGGGTGGGGGGTGATTTCTCACTTTCCTTCTCACTGTCTCTCTCTCTGTCTCTCCATTAAGTGCATGTGCTCTATGGCAAAAACCTTTTTAAGAAATGGATAAAATATTTAAAAATTTTAAATGAAACAAGTCTTTTTCACTTTGTAATGCTTTTTGTTTATCCTTTTTAGATCGATTTTTCCACAGTGAAAAATGTGATTGCAGATAGATATATAGTGTCTACTTTGCAGAGGTGGCGTCTCAATGTGCTCCGTTTGAATTTTCGTGGTTGTTCTCTCCGACAAAAAACTTTCAGATCTGTCAGTAAGTATGTTCAATACAACTCCTCATCTTGCTTTTCTGTATCTTAATTAAACAAATATTTTAAAAAGTGCCAATAAAACGGCAACTTTAGTAACAGTCTTAAATCATAAGAATGCCAGTTTTAAACATTTAAAAACCTTATAGTATGATCATCTCTTACTGGTACATATGTCCCAGGAGTTGGTCCTTTGTCCATTCTTCTTTTTTTTTTTTTTTAAGAGAGATTTTTTTCTATAGGGCTTGTGCACTTACCAGACAGAGACAGACAGAGAGACAGAAAGTGAGAAATCACCCTTCAGGGGGATGGCTGCACCTCATTCTTCTCCTCTATTCTCCTTTTGGGATTTTGGGCATGCATGCACACATGCCTGGTGTGAATTTTAAGCCACTGGATTCAGGACTTGAACTGTGGTTGACTATGTGGGAGTCCAGTGACATAACTGTTATACCATCTGCTGTCCCTGTCCATTTTACATGTGTGTGTACAAGAACACATTCTCATAAAAACAAAAAAAAAAACCCTAACAATAGACATAACAAGTGTCTCATTTCACCTCTCTCAAGCTTATTTACTTATCCAATAGGTTACTATTTTATGTTTACTTTAAAATACATTTACATATCTGTAATTAAATATATATATATATATTTAAATTACCAGAGTATGCATGCACTCACCAGAGAAAAAGAGAAACATGGAAAGCACCTCCCAAAGGAGTGTGGTCATACCACAACCCTTTTTTCCTCTAATTCTCCATCCTGTCAGAATTTAGGGCACATGTGGTTTTTAATTCACCAAGGCCGATATTTGAACCACAGTTGCCAATGTGAGATCTGACTCCCTTAATAGCTGTGCTACAAGGCTAGTCCTGCAATTTTAATTTTTAACAAGAATGAGTTCTTATTATTTTATATTTTCTTTCATGTCCAGAAATCTTTACATGTTAGTATATGTAGATCTACAGTACTAAATTATTTTAAAATACTGTAAAATCATTTTATATTATAGATCAACTATAAATTTATTCTATTTTATATGTATTTAATCTTTTTATTATTGATGGACCCTGAATTTACTTCCATTTGTGTATATTCATTGTGAGATTTCTATTTAACCTATAAATCCTTTGAGATATACTTTTTACTTACCATATATATTTCTGATAATGAGAGAAGCAATATATTTCAAAAATGTATACATCCTGGGCCAGCAGGTGGTGTGGTGGTTAAGGTTCTGGACTCTCACGTGTCTGACCGCAAGTCCCAGATCTGGTGGCTTGCTTCCTCACTTTCCATCTCTCTTTATCTCTGGTCAAATTAAAATAATAATAATAAATATTAAATAAATAATCCTTTAACAAATAAAAAAGTATACATCCATACTGACTTTAGATAATGAGAAAGAATATCGTATACATGTGTTAGTATCAACATGGATAAGTCTAAAGATATTAAATGGTAAAATCAAGTTGCAGAATGATGTAATATAATACTATTTGTATAGTGTTTTTCAGTGTGCAAGATAATATGTATATATGTAAATTTTTGTTTTGAAATAATTTCACTTATATAGATATAGACACAAACACACACACACACCCCTCTATAGTAACATATAAAAAGCATGCAAATGTGTACAAAATGGAATACTCTGAATGGTTATTGTGGTGCCACAAAAAGTTATAGTTCTTTATATGATGTTATTTTCACCATGTATTGAGCTTTCTTTTTGGTTTAAATAGTTTTTCAGTTAGCTGATGCTCTTGAGTTTTTTAGTTAAACTATTATACCATTGGGAATATTGATAGTTTTATTTTACCCACTTCTAATCCTACATCTTATTTTTTTCTTCCCATTTTGTTACATTGCTTAGAATCTTTTTTTTTTTTAAGACTTTGGCCATAGGGCTCGGGTGCCTGCTGGAGAGAGATGGTAAGAGGGAAGGCGAGAAATCACTCTCGAGTGGGGATGACCATGCTACAGTCCCTTCCCCTCCATCCTCCTCCTGGGATTTTGGGCATTCACACACATGTGCCCTGCGTGAGGTCTGGGACTCACACCATGGCTGGCTATGTGGGAGTCCAGTGCTTTAACCACTATGCCACCTGCTGGCCCCTAGGACCTCTTTTTTAATATTTGAAAAGTATCAGGCCTATGCAGCAATCTTGTCTTGTTCTTGACTTTTTTAATATTTTAAATGGGAATAATGTTAATATTATTATTATATCTTTTAATTTCTGAGATATACTCTATATGGTCATATAATGATCTCACTTATAAGCAACTATTTCCTGTATATTCCTTATCTAGTGAAGTTTCATCTGAATTTTTAGTAACTATTAATTTCTGATTCTCCATGATCAATTCTTGCTTTGCCTTCCAGGCATGTTGTAGATTTTTTAAAAATAATTCATGTATTAGAATTTGGACAAAAGAGGGAAGCTGAACATGTGCTTAACCTGCCATTTTGAATCAGTTTCTTACTTTTGTTCATTTATTTATTTTTAATTGCCAGATTGCATGTGCACTTGCCAGAGAGAGAGAGAAAGAGAAAGCATTCTCCAATGAGGTATGGTTATGCCACAGTCCCTCCTCTATTTGTCCATCCTTTTGAGAATTTGGGCATGCATGCACATGTGTTCAGCATGTTTTTCACACCACTGGGCTATGATTCAAGCCATGGTTGGCCATGTGGGATCTTGCTGCCTTGATCAGTAGGCTACAGGGCCAGCCCTTATTACCTTTAGTAATAAAAATTGATAAAATAATTATAAATCTTAATGTATTAACCATCCAAACTTCCTGTATCTCTCTCTTCTTCTCTCTCTTTATGTATGTGTATACACACACACACACACACACACATACACACACATGCACACCCATACATGTACAAAATACTGGTTCCTTCCTCCTCTATCTCTGTATGTGTAATACACACACCTCCTCCCCCTCTCTATATGTGTACATACACATACACATGCACACCTACCCATGCACAAAATACTATGTGTACATACACATACACATGCACACCTATCCATGCACAAAATACTGGATCATAGGAAAAGTCATGATGTATTTTTTGCATAGAAAAACATGAAAAGATATGTTGTGACTTTTCCAATGTACCAATGAATATAGAATATATACTGTTAAATAAATCTATGTTTCTGAAGAAAGAAAATGGACACAAAATGCAACATTCAAAGTTTTTATTTGACCTAATATTTTCATAATAGCAATGGTAATTCAACAGTGGAATGAATTTCTAAGGAATGACAGACTATATGCCTCCATAGGTTTTATTTAATTTATTTATTTATTAATTGAGATAAAACTTACATAAAATAAATTTCACCATTTTTACCATTTTAAAGAGTTCAATTAATTGTGTTTTTTTTTTAGCATATTCACAATGTTGTCCAGCCATTATCTAATTCTAGAACATTTTAATCAACCCAAAAAGAAATTCCATACCCGTTCTATGTTCTATTTATTTTTCTTACCTAATTGCTCAGGCTAGAATTTCAATGTGGAGTATGCATGGTGAGAACAAATGCCTTGTCTTGTTCCTGATCTCAGGAGGACAATTTTCAGTCTTTTATCATTAGGATATTAGCTGTGGACTTTAAAAAACTGCCTTTGAATGAGTTGAGAAAGTTCTCTTATATTTCTACTTTGTGAGTGTTTTTTTTTTTTTCTTTGTGAGTGTTTTGATCATAAAAGGCTTTTGGATTTTGTCAATACTTTTTTCTGTAGCAACTGATATAAATTTTTTTCTTTAATTCTATGAATATTGCTTAAATTATATTGGTTGATTTTCTTTTTTGTATGTTGAATCATCTTGGCATTCCAAACAACCTCTCTTACTTGTTGTGTGAAATCCTTTTAATATGCTGCTGGATTCTGTTTTCTAATATTTTAAAGAGTTTCACATCTATATTTAGAAAAAATATTATGGTTTAAAGCTCATTTGTTTTTAGCACTGAATAATATCACAGTTTCTGGATGTACCACAGTTTATCTCTTCACCTACCAACGGATAGCTTGATCACTTCCAAATTTTGTCAATTATGAATAAAGCTGCTTTAAACATCAATGTGCAGGTTTGTTGTGTGGACATAATGTTTTCAACTCCTTTGGGTAGATACAGAGTAGTGTGATTGATGGATTGTATGGTAAGAGTATATTTAGTTTTGTGAAAAAGTGCCAAATTATATTCCAAAGTGGCTGTAGCATTTGGCATTCCCACTAGCAATGAATGAGAGTTTCTATAAATCCACATTTTTTCAGCATTTGGTGTTGTCATTTCTAGATTTTGGCTATGCTAATAGGTATATAGTGGTATTTCATTGCTGTCTTAATTTACATTTCCCTGATGATGTGTGATGTTGAGCATATTTTCATATGTTTATATCATTTTTGGTGAGATGTCTGTTAAGGTTTTTGTCCCATTTTTAAATTGAGTTATTTTATTACTCAGTTTTTTTTTTTTTTTGGAGAGATTTTTGCTATAGGGTGTGTGTGCTCGCCAGACAGACAGAGAGAGACATAGAGACAGAAAGCAAGAAATCACCCCCAGGGGGGATGGTCACTCCGCAATCCCTTCTCCTCCATTCTCCTCTCAGGATCTTGGGCACGCACGGACACGCGCCCGGCATGAGTTTTAAGCCCCTGGGTCCGGGATGTGAACCGCAGTCGACTACGTGGGAGTCCATCAACATAGCCATTACACTAACTGCTGGTTCCCATTACTCAGTTTTAAGAGTACTTTATACAGTCTGAATAATAGCCTTTTGTCAGAAGTGTCTTTTGGAAAGCATTTTCTCCCAGTCTGTGGCCTGTCTTTTCATTCTTAAGTAGAAGGTCTACTGGGAGGTTTGAGATGGAAAGGATGGGAGTGACATGAGGTTGTAACTTGTGTAGGGAGTACAGAAAGGGTCAGATAATAAAAATGCCCAAGTCAAATTCTCTACTGTGCAATTGGTATATTGATCTTATGATCATTATATATCAGATAATGGTATATCTTACATATCAGTAGGATGTTAATATTTAATAGTTTATATCTAAGGTCAAGATAGACTAAAATATTTTTTGCTTTCTCTGATATTTTGCTATTTTTATTTAAAAAACATTTCATTTAGTATTTTTCTGGAAGTATAATTCAGTAAAAATCTCTTTATCACAAAAACAACTAAACATACAAACCTGGGTGGACTATTTTTTAAGGAAATAAGTATAATGTTTGTTTCATCTTTGTAATATTTTTAATTTGTCAAAGATTATTGCCAGCAGTGTTGAATGCATCAAAGATAAAAGCAATTCTTAGAGATATTTTAGCTTTTCCATTTTTCTTCCCAGCTAGGATTGGTTCATCTATTGCTATGTCTATAATTACACACCATTTCTGGCAGGAAGTTTGGTGTTCTGATTGTTGACTGAAGATAAACATTGGCTAATCTCTTGGGCTGTTTGGCTGACTGGACACAACAGTTGTGCTTATAATCCTTAAGTCAATAAAAGTTTTAGAAGAAAATTAAGATATTATCTTAAAATGTTTAAAAGGCAGATGAGGGCACAGCCTTACAGACGATTCAAGCAAGTAGACTCTCATTGCCGATTCACTTCTATTTACCAAAGCAAGACACTTATTCCGATTTGTCAGAAACAAATATACATTGATCCAGGGTGTAGGCTCCAAAGGAAAGAATAATTAGTAAATGAGAAAGACAAAAACAAAAAAAAGCAAAACAAACAAAGAACTGAGCTGCTTAAAGTTAAATATCTTTCCTAAATAATCAGGTATTAGGTCAGAGCTATCTCAGTCTTAGGAGTCAGGAGACTTCAGTTTTTATTTTGTTTATTTCAGAAAAATCAAAGAATTTTAGCACTAGCAGGAAAGTGTTTTTTTGTTTTTACTTTTTCTTTTTTAAATTTATTTGACAAAGGGCGTGCATACTCACCAAAGAGAGAGAGAGAGACACAGATACAGAGAGAGAGGGACAGTGAGAAATCATTCCCCAGGAAGGATGGCCATACCACAGTTCCTTCTCTCTCAGTCTCCTCTTGGGATTTTGGGTATGCATGCACATGTGCCCTGCATGAGTTTCAAGCCACTAAGTCCAGACTCATAGTGCAGTCAGTCATGTAGGAGTCAAGTACCTTAACCACCATGCCACCTGCTGGCCCCAGAAAATTTCCTTTTTTTTTTTTTTAGAGGTATTCTGCTATAGGGCACATACGCTCACCAGAAAGGCAAGAGAGACAGAGAGACCAAAAGCGAGGAATCACCCCCCAGGGAGGATGGCCATTCTGTAATCCCTTCTGCTCCATTTTCCTCTTGGGATCTTGGGCACGTACGCACATGTGTCCGGCATGAGTTTAAGCCACCGGGTTTGGGACTCAAACTGTGTCAACTACATAGTACCACATCAATTTAGCCATTATGCCATCTGCTGGTCCCAGGAAAGTTTTTATAAAAACTTACTTTATTGGTGGGACCAGCAGATGGCATAATGGTTACATTACTGGACTCCTATGTAGTCAAATGCAGTTTCAAGTACTAGACCACATGACTTAAAAACTCACATGAGGCATGTGTGTGTGCATGCCCAAAATCCCAAGAGAAGAATGGAGGAGAAAGAATTGCAATGTGGTCCCCTCAGGTGATACTTGGGGGTGGGGGTGGTGATTTCTTGCTAACTGTCTTTCTGGCCAGCACATGTACCCTACAGCCAAACAAAACAAAACAAAACAAAACAAAACAAAACAAAACAAAACAAAACAAAACAAATGTCTCTTAAAAACCAAAACAAAACAGAAAAACACTTATTCTATTGGACCAGCAGGTGGCATGATGGTTGAGGCATTGGACTCCCACATGACCAACAGAGGTTTGAGTCCTAGACCTGGTAGTTCGCTTTCTCACTCTCTCTCTTTATATCTCTCACTGGTGAGCACACATGCCCTATAGCAAATTAAAATACAATAATAATAATAAGTACAATTAAATAAAAATTATTTAACAAACTTATTTTTTCAAAATACTGATGGTAAACATACATGTTTAATTACATATATATATGTATCAGGATTGTCATACTTTTGGCTATCATAGAATATACTTATTTTTAATCTCTTGAACTTTATCATCTATCAAACAAAGGAAAGTCAAAAGGCAGGTTATTAGAATAACTACCAGGTAAGAAATTGGTAGAAGAGGAAATATTTAATTGTTCATTCCTTCAGGGATCAACTATGCTTCCTTGAAAAAGTATAAAATCTGATGGAGAGAAGAAGTACCTCAATTTTAGCCCTGAGAGAGATTAGCAATTCCAGCTAACTTATTTTTGGATGGTTGTGATTAGTTTCTATTTTGATGTGTTCCAGAACTTTATTTCCAAATAGATCCCTAGGGATGAAACTGAATATAAAAATCAACCAATAAAATCCTCAAATAACATCTAAAAAATAGAACAACTTGGGCTTTTTCTCTGAATCAGATGTAACCTCTCCATTTTATTCCAGAATTTTCTCATCTCTCTTGTCCTTCTATCTCCTGAGGTCATACCAGGCTTTCTCCATGATCAAATCTTGGTTGTTTCAGGTCTGAGGTCCTTATTTTATGTGAGTGGGGGAGATTTTTTTTTTCTTTTCTTTTCTTTTTTTTTCCCTTTGCTGTAGGGTACATGCATTTGTGGGATAGACAAAAGAGAAACAGAGAGACAGAAATTGAGAATCACCCTCCTGAGGGGATGGACTGCCACAATACCTTCTCCATGCTCCTCTCGGGATTTGGGGCATACATGCACACATGCCTGGTGTGAGTTTCAAGCCTCCAAGTTTGGGACTTAGACCACAGTCCGCCATGTGGGAATCCAGTGATATAACTATTATGTCATCTGTTGGTCCCAGGTCTGAGGTCCTTAATATTTCACTCTGTGGCTTATGTACAATAATAAATGAGTTTGTTACATTTCTTGGGTAACATTTCAACTTTAACAAGTGCTTTGATGTATTATAGTGAATAATGCAGAGATTCACATTGAAAACCAATACCTCTAAATATCTACCTCCAGAATAATTTTCTGAACTATGATGTCTAATAATTCTTCCAGTTTCTCATTCTTTCTCTCTTTCTCTTTCTTTATAAATTTGCAATATGGCATGTGCACTAGAGAGAGAGTGAGAGAGAGCAAGCACCTCCTGGCGGGGTGGGGGTGGGGGATAAACACAACGCAATCCCTTCTCCTCCATTCCCCTTGCAATTTTGGGCACACATTCACATGAGCTGCTGTGTTTTTCTAGTCGCCAAGTCTGGGACTTGAACTTTGCTGTTGACCATGTGGGATCCAGCCACCTTTACCATCTGACTGGCTGCCAGTTTCCCATTCTCTTGATTTCTTCTGTAGACTTATATATCTTGGACCAAACACTCCTGTCAATGGCCCTCATTTGTGTTCCTGGATAGAAAAATTTAACTTTTCTGCACCAGTTCCTCCCCCCCCCTCCCCCGATTATAGAAGTTCTAATGGCAGGAAACCATGACCAAGGGTAGCTTTTAAAGTAAAACACAGCCTTGCACAGAAGAAAGGGCTTTCACAGTCCTAAGTCTTGGCTGAACCCACCTGGCAGCTGTATGCTTTGTCCAAGTTACAAAAGCTCTTAAGGCTTGGATTCCTCATCTGTAAAAGGCAGATAATATTATCTGCCCTGAGAGATCTTGTGAGAATAAAAAGTGAAATATATGAAGCCCTTAGCATGGTGGCTGGCATTTCGTAGGTACTTAAGAAATGTTCAATAGTATTTGTGATATGCCAGCTTCCATGTTTTGGGAGTTTGTTCAAGTAACAAATAAGAGTAGTTGTTAAGCTTTGTAGTATTATCTTGATAAAAGAAATGAAAATGTACTCAACTTAGTGCAAAAAGAAAATCTTTATAAAAAGGAGTCAGTGTGTTTTCTGTTGCTGTAACTGAACGTCACAGACTGAAAGAAAGAATAAAGACTTATTTAACTTATAATTCTAGAAGCTGGGAAGTCCAATATGAATGTGTTGGCATATGGCATAGGGTAAGAGCCTTTCTATTGTGTCATGACATGGTAGGAGGCATCACATGGTGAGAGAGAACAAGAATGTGTCAGCTTGGATCTCTCTCTCCTCTTTTTTTTCCTCTTTCTTTCTTCTTCATTTATTTATTTATTTAGCCATAGGGTACATGTGCTTGCTGGAGAGAGACAGAGAGAGGGAAAGTAAGAAGTTACCCTATACAGGGATGGCCATGCCACAGCCTATACAGGGATGGCCATGCCACAGCCTCTTCTCTTTCATTTCTCTCCCATGATTTTGGGCATGCATGCACACACATAGGCCCAGTGTGATTTTCAATCTCTAGGACTCAAACTATAGTTGGCATGTGGGGACATAATGCCTGAGCCACCACACCACCTGCTGGCTCCATCTCCATCTCCATCTCTTCTTATAAAGCCACCAGTCTCACCACCCTCATCACCTATCTAATCCTCATAACCTCCCAAAGGCCCTATTTCCAAATACCATGGGCATACAAATTTGAGAGTTTAGTTTCCTTCTTTCTTTCTTTCTTTCTTTAGAGATATTTTTGCTATAGAATGCATGTACTCTCCAGAGACACAGAGAGAGACAGAGAGAAAGTGAGAAATCACCTCCCTGGGGGAGGTGGTCACTCCTCAATCCCTTTTCCTCTATCATCCTCGGGATTTGGGGCATGCATGCACATTCACCTTGCATGAGTTTCAAGCTGCCAGGTCTGGGACTCGAACTGCGGTCAGCCATATGGGATTCCAGCACCTGAACCACACCATCTGCTGGCCCCAAGACTTTGGTTTCTAACACATGATATCATATACTATAATATTTTATAGTATATATATTTTTCCCCATTTTATCTTTTTTCTCTGTATGTAGGGTACAACCGATTATCTAAATAAAAGCTGACTGGGTCAGGGATTCAAGTTACCCATGTATATCCTCTTTTTCTAGTGACCTTTTTCTCTAGGTGAGGTTATTTAAATTTGTTGACCCAAATCATGGCACTTCTGTTGGGCACCAGCCCCGCCCCCCTTACCCCAGTGGCCTCTGAGGTTATTTCTGTTTTGTTTGTTTAACCTCATCAAAATTCTGGCCTTGAATCCTAAATTCATCCTTTGTTAAGCTTCTTGACCCAGTAGCTTAGGGGGGAAGGACTCGGGCTGCACCCTACTGACAGGTAGCTTCTTAGTCTGAACCCTGCTCAAAGAAACAGTGCTGTTTCACTTCACTGGTGTTTATTTCTCTTCAGGGTTCATGATTCACACCATCTACAATATCTCATAGAGTCCCATCTACTGAATAGCTTCCAAAAGAATTTGTATAATTTCTTTTTTTTTATTTTAAAGAGAGGTTTTCGCTATAGGGCACGTGCACTCGCCAGACAGACAGAGAGAGACATAGAGACAGAAAGCGAGAAATCACCCCCCAGGGGGAATGGCCACGCCACAATCCCTTCTCCTCCATTTTCCTCTCGGGATCTTGGGCATGCACGCACACGCGCCCGGCATGAGTTTTAAGCCACCGGGTCCGGGACGCAAACCATGGTCAACTACATGGGAGTCCAGCGACATAGCCATTACGCTAACTGCTGGTTCCCAGAATTTGTATAATTTCTGCTTACTGCTTATGACAATTCTCCTTCAGGTCTAGTTTGACTGTTTCTTGCAAAGATCAGGGAAGAGTGGTTGAGAATTTAGGTTTACCAGAACCTCACTTTGGAATGTATAGGAGTCATAATTTGAAAATTTATTTAATGCACAAACTAACTTACTAAAAAACAAAACAACAACAAAAAAAAAACGTGAAGGCAGGGGCAGGGCAGATAGAATAAATGACATATACACAGATAGCTATCAAAGGCATATAAAAAGAAACCAAGTTTTTCTTTTTTTTTATTTTCAAAAAGCAGTAAAAACATTTATACAGGACATTATGAAATTCTAATGCCATCATTAGGACCCAGCTCCTGCGGGCAGCCAGCTCAGAATCATGCATCACCAGAGGCCAATCTGCAAATGGACAGGCAAGCAGGATAAGACTATTCCCTTGACTACTGTAGTTGTCACAACAGTAATAATTATAATAATAATTAAAGAAAGCTTCCTTTCACTGGGTAACCCTGCATAAATAGGCAACACAGTTAATCAAAATGTAAACATGTGGTCTTCTGATACCTGTATAGCACGTACAAAACTAGTTACAACCAGAATAATTTCTAAGTTATCCCACTATAGTGATTCTTACACTTTGTTTCTTCGCTGCATGATCCCTATGGATTTTTTCCCATTCATCATCTTCTGTATCCTGGTCAAATGTCTCCGGGTATGTTGGTAACTTGTCCTTGGGGCATTCTTCATAGTAACTTCGAACATATTTTCCCACGAACCACCCTTTGTATTCTTCAGGCATTTTGCATTCCAGGCCATTATAATGGACATTGTAGTGGTGCTTTAACCAGTAGTAGAGGTAGTGGATGTTGTAGTCACATCTCCAAGGGTTATCTCTGAGCCAAAGGAGTTTCAAAAAATACAAGTCTTCTAGTACTCCATAGTCAAAGTTTTGCAGACTGTTGTTTGATAAATCCAGCTCTTCTAAATGTGTGAGCCCTAAAAACGCAGCTAGAAACAGAAAGCATTTATTGTTCCAAGGGGTAATTGAGTTAATATAACTGTACATGCAGTATCATAAGGACAAATACAAATGAAAAATAAGAGGGTTAATTCTCTCTGTCAAAAATAAAAGAAATTCCTCTTTTTTCTCAAGGGGTACTTTAGAAAACATCATTGTAAGTACTTTCTCTTCTCTTTGAAATCATTTTAGATCCTTTTGAAATCTAGGTAAGATTTTTGTCATCTTTATGATACAGGAATGTCTTTCTCAAGGACCTGATATGTCAACATCCAGAAAGCTAACACCCTTATCTCTGCGGGAGGGTAGGAGCTTAAACTTGATGGGGCCTCCCTTCCAGTTGCAAAACGACCTCTTAAAATTAGAAGTTTGTTTTCCTCTGGATAAAGCTGATTAGCTAACATGGATGATCACCTCAATTAGCAGGTAAAATTAAGAATGAGAACTAGTCATAATTTATCCTGAAAACATGTATATAATGGATAGTATCTGTTTGGCCATATGTATGGGAGGGCACGGTTCCATTCTGTCTTTGTAATTTCTTCATGGATTGCCTATGATATGCGTAACATTCTAGTTTAATGATTACTCTCTAATGAAGGTGTTTTTATTTTCTCTATTACCTTTGTGGAGAGGATTTCAGGATTGTCCGATTTCATTTTCATTATATTTCTCCACTGTATACATGTCTAAATGTAAAATTATGAAATATAGTTTTACTCAAATAAAGCTTTTCTTTTGATTGACTAGAATACAATATTTTATTTTGAAAAATCTGTTTAAAATTAACCTTAAAAAATTGTATTTTGGGGGGCCAGTCTGTGGCCTGGTGATTGAGGCAGTTGAATCCCACATGACCTACCGTGAGGTTTGAATCCTGGACATTGTATTTTGAAACACCGTGTGTGCGTGTGCGTGTGCGTGTGTGTGTGCGTGTGCGTGTGTGTGTGTGTGTCCATGCGCACACGTGCACCTGAAGTTCTAACAAAAGGAAGAGATGGAGGAGAAGGATTTCACATGAAATTCCCCAAAGGGGGTGCTTTTTCTTTTCTCTCTCTCTATCTCTTGCAAGTGTGCAGGCCCTCAAGCCAAAAAGAAAATGTAGTTTGGGCTCATGTACACTTTTTATATTTATCGGAAAGATGCCACAAAAAAAAAAAAAAACATATGAATTAGGAAAATATTTCAAGTACAAGACATACATGGAGAAAAAAAAATGAAAAATGCACCTGAGGATGATTGGACAACTCCTGGAGATAGTAATAAACTCTGAAAATACCTAGAAAACCTTTTCCCAGCTTGTGGGGGAAGGGATTCTATTTCTGTAAAATCCCAAAACAAATAATTTTTATCAACGTTTTGGAAACATCTGGTTGTGTTTTGGCAGGCTATGGTAGTTACTAACTTTGAATCCATATGTATTTAATTTTGCTGGAGGGTGAATAATTAGAACAAATATCAAACACATAACACAAAATAAAACAACAAAAAACATTTTTTTCTTCTCTGAGAGCAAAGAAATCTAAATGTAGATTACCCCTATTCAGTTAATATGGACCGACTAGATACTCTGGAATTTATGGATCAATCCTGATCGTAAATATTTTGTTTCTGTTTCAGACATGTTTTCATTACTGTTTTAAAATACCCTTGTTGGAGCATAGTGTCCTTATTATAAATTTGGAAAATATGATGTCATACCGATACCATTTACTATTTTCATATCATCGGTTCTCAGACTACCCTATCATTTCCCCTACAAAGAATACTTTCTATTTTGATGCAAAGCAATGGATTGAGGGTGAAGTGTGTGTGTGCGTGCCGGTATGTGTATGTGTGTGTGTGTGTGGGGAGGGCAACAGGTCAGACTTTATGATGATTGTTGGAAAATGCAAATACATTATGTTCTTTTCAATTTGCTTAAATTCTGTAAGTCCGTGATCTCACAAATTTACTTTTCTTAAAGCAAGTCAGCCCTTCAGATTGAAAGCATGTGTGAACATTCCTAGACTTTATTTTGAAAGTGTTATAGTTGTGACTTAAACCATATGTATTCAGGCACTTGAAATAGATAGTTTTCATCTGTTTCTTAAAGGAGGTAAAACCCTTGGTAGGGTCTCCTCTCTCCCTTTTCTGCAATAATGTCTGGCATTTTATGAGGTTGTTATTCATGCCTTTTGAAGTCTGGCAACTCTCACCGCATTTGTATACATACAGTATAAATCATTAAAGTAAATCTACTTTGGCAGTGTTTCATCTCAACGACCCTGAAATACAGAAGGTCTTTTATTTTAAAACTTCTTTAGGTCATTTTGCCTTATTTAAGTGCCAAGATACTTTTCTGTTCCAGAAGACATACCAAGGAAAGTGCTTGGCTTTTAATAGGTGGTAGATACATATTTCTTAATGCAGAAAATACTTTTCTGGGACTGACTTGAACAAAGGAAAAAAAGAAAAAAGAATATCACTGCCAATAATAGAGATCGTGATGTGTCGGCAAGGAAAACACATTGTGTGAATAAGATTAAAAGGCCTTCATGTGTCTAAAGATGGAAAAGGAATCCTTAAAATTATGGCAGTTCTTGGGGCCAGCAGGTGACATATTGTTTAATGCACTGGACTCCTACATTGGTGACTGTGATTTGAGTCCTGGACCTGGCGGCTTAAAACTCACTCCAGGTGCGTGTGCATGCATGCACAAAATCCCAGGGAGAGAATGGAGGAGAAGGGATTGTAGCATGGTCATTCTCTTTGGGGGTGATTTGTCACTTTCCCTCTTTTTGTCTCTCTCTGTCTCTCTGGCAAGCACATGCATGCTATGGCAAAAACCTTAAAAAAAGAAATTATCACAGTTCCATAACTGATGAGGAACAAATATAACCAGAAGTAGAACAAATCCATTTTGTACTATTGATATTGTCTATCTGTCTCCTTGGGGAATTTTTTAAATGGTACTTTCTTAATATTGTAAAAAGATGTTAATACTAAATATGTCTTTGTGGATCCAGAATGCTCATTTTCAATTTTTATGTCTATCATGTCAAAATCCTAATATTCTATTAGTGGTTTTAGATTACTTTTCAGAAAAGCAGGCAAAACAATTATGGCTAAAAATGGTAC
This sequence comes from Tupaia belangeri chinensis, assembly GCF_000334495.1. NCBI lineage: Eukaryota > Metazoa > Chordata > Mammalia > Scandentia > Tupaiidae > Tupaia > Tupaia belangeri. Next base: position 2,264,490 of record NW_006159500.1, on the reverse strand, counting down.
ATTGTTAGTAGTATTAATAATCTTATAATTAGAACTTTTCAAATAGATGTGCATTGTGGAGACATCTGTGTTATGTATGTTACATAGATAATGAATATTGCAGAAATTCTCAGTTCTTTTTATTTTTTTAAGAGAGCTTTTTGCTATAGGGTGCATGAACTTGGCAGAAAGAAAGCAAGAAATCACTCCCCAAGGGGGGTGGCCACTCCACAGTCCCTTCTCCTCTATTCTCTCAGGATTTTGGGCATGCACGCACATGTGCCCAGTGTGAATTTTAAGCTGCCAGGTCCAAGACTCAAACCATGGTCAACAATGTGGGAGTCCAGTGATGTAACCATACAACACCTGCTGGGCCCAATTCTCAGTTCTTTTTAAAGCCAGTGTATCTACTTAATTTACCAACTTTATTTTTTCCCTGAAGCTTTGCTTAGCAAGTGGAGAAGAGATTTGAAGGATGGAAGAGAGAACTAATCTTGATCTAGAACTACATGTAATATATTAGATATGATTATTGGGTTGTCTGGAAAGTCATGATGCATTTTCGCACAGAAAAATAAAGAAAACTATGTCATGACTTTCCCAATGACCTAACAGATATGATATAGAATATGTCTGGCTCGGGAACCAGAAGTTAGTGTAATGGCTATGTCACTGGACTCCCACGTAGTCGACCGCAGTTCGCGTCCCGGACCCGGTGGCTTAAAACTCATGCTGGGCGTGTGCGTGCGTGCCCAAGATTCCGAGAGGAGAATGGAGGAGAAGGGATTGCGGCGTGACCATCCCCCCTGGGGGGTGGTTTCTTACCTTCTGTTTCTATGTCTCTCTCTGTCTTTCTGGCGAGCGCACGTGCCCTATAGCGGAAAACCTCCCCCCCAACCCCCCCCAAAAAAGAGTATGTCTAGCTCTGATTTGAGCACATTATACCTTAACTTACTAGCTTAGTGCTTAGCAGTTTTTTTAAAATTTAAACAAGTTGGGACTTAATGAATACTAAAGAGATGCCAAATCTGTCTTCTCCTTTAAAAAAATCACTACATTTTAGTGTATTACTGACCACTTGGCACATACTCTTATTTAAAAAATCTGTTCTACAAAATGCTTTAAGAATTTGGGCTAATTGTATGAATGTTGCTTAGCAATATATGGTAAATATTGGATCATTGAAAAAATTATGGTGCATTTTTCCATAGAAAAATATGGAAGAATACATCATGACTTTTCTAACGACCCAATACAATAGTACATGTGTCATAAAGCAACATCTGCCATTTGGCAAATATTTTTCTGGCTGCCAAACAAGTCTGACTGTAAGTGTCATGTTTAATTAAAATTCAGACTTTTTATTATTTAGTTATTTTTGTTAAGTTATAAATTATGAAATTTTATTTACTATACATACATTACCATAGGGAAAAAAATGATAGAAGACCTATTAGTCATTAAAAGGCTATTCAGTGGCACTTACCAGGATCTATGAATTCAATGCCATTGCTGCTGAGGTTTAATTTCTTTAGCTCATGAACATCTTCAAATTCCTTGGGGCGAAGTTGGTTGATTTTATTGTATGACAAATCAAGTTTAACAATATCTGGAGGGATGTTTTTTGGGACTTTCTTCAAGTCTGGAAAAATTAATAATAATTTGATTATTATATTCTTCTTTGCCCCCATTCACTTTTTGTGCCAGTTATACCTATGAAGTTGAGAATCAGCTCTTAAAGATAAGAAGAGAGTTATCTAAAGACAAAGAAAACTGGTAGAAGCAAGCCTTAGTATGTGCTAAATTTCACCAAAGCCCTGCAAGTTGAGTGCATCACACTTAGAGGAGATGCCACTCCTTGTGGAGCTGTTCCGAGAAACTTCCTAGAGGAGCAGCAGGTAGTGCAGCTTAGTTGGATGACTATTTAATTCTGGCTATCCAGAAGTCACCAGGAACCTTTTTTTTTTTTTTTTTTTTTTTTTTTTAAGAAAACCAGAAATGACAGGGCCGGTAGGTGGCATGGTGGTTAAGGGCACTGGACTCCCACACGGTCGACTGTGGTTCAAGTCCTGGACGTGGTGGTTTTCTTTCTCACTTCCCATCCCCACTCTTTCTTCCTCTGATCAATATATATATATATGAATAAATAAAGCTAAATAAAATAATTTTGAAAAAGAAAGCCAGAAATGAAACAAATCAAAGTGCTCTCATTGTGTCCACTCTCATTCTCTTCCCATTCTTGTAAGAGTATTAATTATTGCCTTTCAGTTATATCTTCATTTGTCTGTCTCCTCAAGCTTCTTCTGGCAACAAATAAGTTCAAGTGTCTCCACTGTTAAAAAACAACAAAAAGACCAAAAAAAAAAAGTTAAAGGCAACAGCAGTTAATGTAATGGCTATGTCGCTGGGCTCCCACGAAGTCGACCGCAGTTTGTGTCCCAGACCCGGTGGCTTAAAACTCACGCCGGGCGCGTGTGCGTGCATGCCCAAGATCCCGAGAGGAGAATGGAGGAGAAGGGATTGTGGCGTGGCCATCCCCCCTGGAGGGTGATTTCTCGCTTTCTGTCTCTCTGTCTTTCTCTGTCTGTCTGGCGAGCGCACGCACCCTATGGCAAAAACCTCTCCAAAAAAAACCCAAAACCAACAACAAAAAGTAGGGCTAGCAGGTGGCATGGTGGTTAAGATGCTGGAATTCCTACATGGTTGACCATAGTTCGAGGCCCAGATCTGGCGGCTTGCTTTCTCTCTCTATGTCTCTCTCTCTTCCTCTGGCAAAATTCATGTGAAAAATGATAAATAAATAAAATAATTCTTAAAACAACAAAAAGCTTTGATCTTGACGACCTCAGGCTGTTACCTTATTTCTCCTTTCCTTGTAAGGTAACATTCTACCTTGTTGCCCCTGCTTCCCCACTACCCTCTTCTTCCTACATCCTTGTGATTTAGTTTCTTATCCACTATTCCCTGACTCTGTGGTACAGCAGGAACTGGACTCCTCAGAAGCAGTCATAAGGATGAGAACATTATGACTGTTTCTAATAACATAGGGGAAGTTCCTGAAAGAGGAGTCTGGATAACAGGAAATCCAGGTCCACTTACTTTATCTTTTACTATTTCTGTTTCTGTTTTGTAATCATTTTTTAAATGTGAACTGTGTCTATATTTTAAAGTAATATTCTAAAGAGATTTCATTCCATTTTAAATGGAGTAAGTGAAGCCTGTGAAGAGAAACAAACCCTGAAAGAAAATCAGAAGCAACAATAAAATTCCCAGATTAATTGACAGCCTGGAAATACCATAACCCAGGGACCAGCAGATAGTGTAAAGGTTACTTTGCTGGACCCCCATGTAGTTGACTGTAGTTTGAGTCCCTGACCTGGTGGCTTTAAACTCACGCCAGGCATGTGTGTGTATGTGCCCAAAATCCCAACAGGAGAATGAAGAAGAGATTCTGGCATGGCCATCCCGCCTAGGAAGTGGTTTCTCCTTTTCTGTCTCTCTGTCTCTCTGGTGAGTGCACATGTCCTAAAGCAAAAATCTCTTTAAAAATAAAAAAGAAAGAAAAAAGAAATAGGGAATAGCATGGCCCAGAGGTTTTCTGAAGAAGTAGAAATTTTTAGAACTGGGGTGAGTTGGTACCAGCAGTTGGCATAATGGCTATGTCACTGGACTCCCACGTAGCTGACTGTGGTTCAAGTCTTGGACCCAGTGGCTTAAACTCTTGCCAGGTGCGTGTGCGTGCGTGCCCAAGATCCCGAGAGGAGAATGGAGGAGAAAGGATTGTGGCATGGCCATCTTCCCTGAGGGGTGATTTCTCACTTTCTGTCTCTCTGTCTTTCTGGTGAGCATATGTGCCCTATAGGAAAAACTCCTCAAAAAAACAAACAAACAAACAAACAAAACAAACGGGTGAGTCAAAATAAGGTTGTATCCATTTATCCACAACACCCTTTGGGTACAGAATAATTGAATTGCTGGTAATCCTTCCACGTAGTAAACCAAAAAACGAAAACCCTCTGGCATTTATTAGTCCATGGTATATTTACAATCCTAAGGACACAGGCTTACATTTTCCTTTCTGTTTAATGGATCAGAATCCATGTTCTGTAATAAAATAGTGTTGGGATTTCTTTCTGTAGTGTTCTTAATGCTGTTAAATTTGTTTCCCCTTCTTGATAGGATCTCAATATCTATGTGCAGGAACTGGTCTAAGTACACTAGGGAATATTAAATGACAAGAACTCTGTGAGTTAAGTCCCATTATAATCCTCATTTTATAGATGAGGAAACTGAGGTACAGAGAGACTAGATAACTTTCCCATAGTCACACAGCTGAAATCTTCACAAAAACACACTAGCCCCATATTCTGTGCTTCTGACCTCCTACTCTGCTGCTTATCCATCCATGTTACCCTCTGCTTTATTCATGCTGTCCTCCTGCCTAGAATCCTCAAGCTTGGGACATGGGTCTAAGTGAGAGCATGTGAGCAACTAGCATAGAGTAGCCTGAGACCTTCCCAGACCTGTATTGAGAATAATACCTCCCTGTTGTCAAGTGGGTAACAACAATAATAATAATAGTAATTACTAATATATCTCCTGCTTTCTTTTTCTCCATAGAAGTTATCACCATCAGACAGAATATATATTTTACTGGTAATTTTCACATTTTTGCCCCCCCTGCCCTATGATAGTTTCACAAGGGAGGTTTAGAGCATGCCTCATGTAGAGTAGATAAACAAATCATCTGTGGTAGACAGCTTCTAAAATGGAACCCAACAATGCCCCCTACTAATATTCATGTCCTTATATGGACCTCTCTGTCTGAACATGGGCTAAATCCAGTGACTTGCTTCCAACCAACAGAATGCAGTAAATGTGATGATATGTTGCATCTATGATTAGTTCACAAGAGATTGTAACTTCCACTTTCAAATCTCTTACTGGCTTTGATGAAGCAAGCTGCTATGGTTAGAAAGTCTCATGTGGCAGGGAGTTAAGGGTGGCCTTTGGCCAACCACCAGCAAGAACTGAGGCCTCCAGCCAACAGTCCGAAGCAGATGAAGCCTGCCACAATATAAACCAGGTAGAGGATCCTTTCCCAGCTGAGCCTTCAGGTGGGGTCACAGCCCTGAGCTGTAGTCAATACCTTGGATGTAGCCTTGCGAGAAATCCGGAAGTAGAGTACCCAGTTAAGCCATGTGTGGTTTCCTGACCCACAGAAACCGAGATAATAAACATGTGGTGTTTTAAGCTGCTAAGTTCTGGGGTAGTTTATTACATAGCAGCAGACAATAAGACTTGATAAATAAGAGCTCATTAAATGTTTGCTGAGTGTAATGATTCAGATATAGAGGCCTCTTATAATACAAGTGCTTTGAAACTTTGGGATGATTTCTGTCTTCTGATGAGACATTATTCTGTTTGACTTGAGTCATATTCTAATATATTCAAAGGAGAAATATTTTAGGATTTTAACTTCTAATGTTATAAAAATGATATAATACCCCCTTTAGGAACAGCAAGGTCCTAACTAGAGGGCTGTATTCTCTTGGACACTATATGTAAACAAAGAATTGGATATCCTAGCAGTTTTTGAAAACCACAGACAACTAAAGTCTGATTACAGATAGAAGAAGTAATTTCTTGACATTCAGAGTTTGGAATAATTATTGAGAATGGCTGTGGTATCTTCTCAGAAGGCTTTAAAAGGAATAATAGATTTTTATTTCAAAATATCCTCAGATACCCCTCTCCTCTCTTCTTTTTACTACATTGGCCCAAGCCATTATCACCTCTTGTCTGGATTATTCCAGTAGCATCCTAAGTCCATGTGGTTCTCTTAGTATGTAAGTCAGACCATGTCATTTTTCTGGATCATTTCCTCTAAATAGTACAACCCTCCCATTGGGAATAAAAGAGTCATTGCTACCCTATAAAGCTTTTAAGGGGTGTAGGTCATCTTTGTCGCAGAACAACACATCTAAGATTCTAGGAAGCAGCCTGTTTATCGGGACTTGTTTGCTGAACCCACATCTGCTGGGCTGGACTTGATGGTGGACACGGGAGCAACCAGCGTAAGACAAGCTAAAGTGGGTTAACCACAAATAAATGGGTAGAAAAATATGTTTCTGAGAACACCCTAAACCCAGCTTAAGAAATGTGGTGGATCTGTGGATGGTGGAAAAAGAATATGAACTATGGAACCAACTTCATGGTTGTCAGCAGCAGTCCTGAATAAAAATAGCATCCACGAGTAATACCAGGAAATACAAACCAAAGTTTTTTTCTAGTATGACTTAGAAACACATAGAAAAATCTTATTTGTTTTATTTATGAGTAAAAACAATCTTTTAGTTCTTTTACCTTAGAACTTGAATGAGAATTGCAAATACTGATGTAAAATATGTTTGCCTTTGATAAAGAATATATAAATACACAGTTCTCCAGGTCAGAAGTCGAATTTGATCAGTGCTCACCTTTTTAGACTAGGCACCACATGGTATTCATATTTACTGCTACCCAAAATTCTTTATAAATGCATTAACAAATACAATATTTACTTGATTACCATCGCTCATAAGTCTTGCACTTCCCATGACCAAACCTTGCTGATTTTGAGATGGTAATTGAAAAGTTTTCTCTATGTAATTTTCCCATTTTATAGGATATCTTGGTTGTGAGCAACCTCAGAACTACTCTAAAGTGTTGGTAGCAGAAGGTAGAGACATAAATGGTGCTGTTTATTGAAAAGGCAAAATTCTTAACTATTGTTCAAGCCAGGAATAAAATTGAATCCTTAACTTCAGAGGCAGCTGGGGGCAATTTTTACCTGCATGATTCCCTCCATCTTGATCTTAGAAGTAAAATGGCTCTTTAAAAGGGTAGCATTTTTTTGGTAAATGTGAAGCTAAATGCAGTTTAAAAACTCTTACTTTCATGTATTCTTGGCAAATCCATTTACCTCAATATGGCATCAACATGCCTTTCAACTAATCCCACATTTATTTCCTTTGAAAGACTAAGTTTTGTTGGCAATATGCCTGCCTCTCTGTGAATAAAGCCATTATTTCTTTTTCTTGGTGTCAGATTTTTAAGGCAAATATAGTGATCTTTGAGGTCTGTGTGGTTGAATTGGCACACATCAGGTATCCTGTGCACAGCATTTGACTCATTCCAAGTCCGCTGGGAAAGGCCCCGCTCCCAAGTGACGGGAATCTGTATGTGGGTTCCCTATGTGTGACTGCATATCTGGAACATTTGTCCAGAGCCTCAGAGGAGGATTCAGTACTCAGAGCAAGCACACAGAAGGCATTACACATTCTGGGGTTTTTTTTTGTTAATAGATGTACCCAGAATTTTGATGGAAGAGACGACATTACATGATGATCAGTGGTTTTAAAACTGAATTACTGTGGGACCAGCAGTTAGCATAATGGCTATGTCACTGGACTCCCATGTAGTTGACTGCGGTTCAAGTCCCAGACCCGGTGGCTTAAAACTCACACCGGGTGCATGTGCGTGCATGCCCAAGATTCCAAGAGGAGAATGGAAGAGAAGGGATTGAGGCATGGCCATCCCCCCTGGGGGGTGATTTCTCGCTTTCTGTCTCTCTGTCTGGCTGTCTGGCGAGCGCACGCACCCTATGGCAAAAACCTCTCCAAAAAAATAAAAAATAAAAATAACTGAATTACTGCTCTTCTCGTTAGCAGCCTGAGGTGATCTTTGAAAATGGTTCGCTGTTCACTTGACCCAGAGAGCCCCACAAAGTCATGCAAGTCAAGAGGTTCAAATCTTCGTGTTCACTTTAAGAACACACGTGAAACTGCCCATGCCATCAAGGGTATGCATATCTGAAAAGCCACCAAGTATCTGAAAGATGTCACTTTACAGAAGCAGTGTGTACCATTCCATCGTTACAGTGGTAGAGCTGGTAGATGTGCCCAGGCTAAACAGTGGGGCTAGACACAAGGTCGGTGGCCCAAAAAGAGTGCTGAATTTTTGCTGCACATGCTTAAAAATGCAGAGTAATGCTGAACTTAAGGGGTTAGACGTGGATTATCTGGTCATTGAGCACATTCAGGTGAACAAGGCACCAAAGATGCACCACCATACATACAGAGCTCATGGACGAATTAACCCATACATGAGCTCCCCCTGCCACAGCGAGATGATCCTCACTGAAAAGGAGCAGATTGTTCCTAAACCAGAAGAGGAAGTTGCACAGAAGAAAAAGATATCCCAGAAGAAACTGAAGAAACAAAAACTTATGGCATGGGAATAAAGTTAGCATAAAATAAATGAAGATAAAAGTAAAAAACAAACAAACAAACAAAAAGACTAAATTACTGACTGCCTGTGTGACCTTTGAAGGAAAACTTAAATTTTTCTAAGCCTCAGTTTCTTCATTTATAAGATAAAGATCATAATAATAGTTCTTTTAAGGTAGAGCAGAGTAAATGACACTACATGTAAACTACCATGTCTCGGGACCACAGAGCACTTAGATAATATCTTTTATCATTACCATTTTTTCCAGTCTTGATGGAACGTTGTAGAATTCTTTAGATTCCATAGAGTGTCTAACAGGTACAGCACAATAATCAGAAGCATTACTACATTCTTGCAGGGAGCTAAAGATGATCGTTGAACATTTCATCTTACTATTTGACATTTGTTACCCATTTATAGAATGGAACATGGAAAATTAGAGTGGGTTAAATCCAGGTTGTCATACTTGAATTCTAGCCTTAATTTTTAAATTCTATGTATTTTTTTTCTCTTTAAAAATAATGAGTTTGTTTGTTTTTGTTATAGGGTGTGTGTGCTTGGAGGCCTCCAGGGGGATGGCCATGCTGCAGTCCCTTCTTCTCCAGTCTCCTCTTGGGATTTTGGGCGTGCATGCACACATGACAGTGTGATTTTCGAGCCTCTAGGTCTGGGACTCAAACTGCACAGCTAACCTTGTGGGATATAGTGCCTTAACCTCCATGCCACCTGTTGGCCCATGTATTTCTGTTCTTAAAGGTTGCTTAAATGACTGTGTTGAAAGAGGCCATCCTCTTTCAAAAAGGCAGCTCAGTTATTATCATAAATCGTAAGTATATGGCCCCGTGCCAGATAATACCAAAAGGAGTATAACAGACAAGAAATGGCCTTTAAACTTATGGGAATCAACAATATGACAAAATAAATAAATAAATAAATAATCAGATTAATCAATAGATTGATAAAAAACATGGTGAAAGTCATTTATATCGATGATATTAAAGGAAAAATTATTTAATATCTTATAATCTAAAAGTATACACCTAATTATGTAGTCGTGAACATGAGGAGAAACTCGAGGATTTTTTAATTGTATAACCCAATGTTGTATATATTAAGTGTGTATGTTATGAAACTTTATATCAAATTCCAATAAATCATATGTATATTTTTAAAGCTGGGGGATGAATTTAAGGAGCATTTTTGGAAGGTTGTATTTAAACAACAATAAGTTAAGGAAAGAAAGCAATAAAAATATAGTTTTATATAAATTGATGTCTGTCAATAAAAAAAGAGAATCATATCGGGGAAAAACGGCAAAAGCAGAAATAGGCTCGCTGGTGGAGTGGGGGTATAGCCCATGAGTATAAAAGCAGCAAAAGAGAAAGATATTTCTTAGTATGTTATCTCTTTTTAGAGCACCATGTAGTCTAGCTGTACATTTACACTTTATATTTTGAATAAATAGTATTTTTCTCAAGACAACTAATGAGCTTAATTCAACTACTTTTCTCTTTGACATCTGATGCAGCAAGTGCAAATTTACATTTGCTTGAGGGTAGAACATCAGCAGTATCAAGTATTCTAACCTCAATCTAGGATAATAACTTTGTGTTCATTTTAAATATATATGATCCAAAAATTTCATCTAAGCATCACAAATGAATCCTAGTAGAACATGCTCTTTATCATGAAGCACGAAGTATTACCCTTGCCTTGATAATACCGGGGAAAGAGCAACCAATCTAGCTACAGGACAGTTACAGTCACTGACTGGTTCTCTATAGCTTGCATTGTCGAACAGCTGCTTGTGTGAACATGATCAGATAAATTTTAGAAGATGGCAGGGTGAACCACAAAGCTCAGAGTCAGGCTCAGGTAGACCAAATTCAGTTCTTAGGCCTTGCTGCTTATCAGTGAGACCTTGGCTAAATGATTGAACCTCTTAACCCTCATTTTCCTCACCTGTTAAAGAGGATGGTATTACCATCCTGGAAGTTGTAGGCATGATGTATGTAGGACACCTGGAGTATAGTAGGGTCTCAATCAATGAACACTTTTTCTCAGATTCAGAGGAGTCCAGAATGGCATGTCCCAGGTAATGATACTGTAACTGCTCAGCTGTGGAATTATATATGAGAGGCCTTTAAAAAGTTCACAGAAAACTGGAATTAAAGTATAAGTTTATTTTGGTGCAAGATTTTTGAAATCCATGCAGAATATGCATTTTCCATGAACTTTTTGAAGCTCCTTTTGTGTAGGGTGTCTCAGTAAGCAAATCTCTGTGCTACTTGGCTGTGGTGTGATCTAACCAGGTACCACCTTCAGAGTCAGAAAAAGAGAGACAAGGCTTGAGCATAGCTTTGCTGACAAATGAACAAATTTATCCCTGGCTCAGATGCCCAAATCCTGCCTACTGTTTTTTTGGGAGGAGCCAGAACCACTAGGTCCTCTGAACCATCCCTTTCTCTTGCCCTTAGAGAAATAATACAAAGTAAAATCTCCTCAAATAAGTGGAAGGTGATATTATGCTCTATATGATCCTAATCCAATGACATCTGGCTTTCATATTATAAATTAATTTTTAAGTCATACCAAGAATAAATCATACAGATTTTGTCATATGGCTTGTTATCATAGAGTAGCTTAGCAGTTCCCAGACCACATTTTGAAAATCTCGTTTTCACTAACATGTTGAGAGCATTACTAAAATCTCCCATCTGTTTTCTTAGTTCACGACTTTATCTTGTATGTGCAAATCCTGCACAGTTCTAGCACAAGATTATGTAGGATGTAAAACCCAGTAATAATTTTCAGGAACTAGGTAATATTCTAGAAAGATATCCTTAGCCTTGTAGTTCTTGGACTTGTTCTTATACATTTAATTCTTTCAATATTTTTATGTTTTATTTTTAATAATCTAGGAATAATTAAGATACACATTGTTAGCAAGTGTTCAGTTAAACCTTGGTACTAAATGACAAGAAACACAGAAGCTCCATCACTACAGCTGGTGTGGCCTCCATCACAGAGTGTTCTTGCTAGTTCTGTCCTGCATATGTTTTTTCCTTGAGGTTATTATCTTCCCACAGATGCCATCTTATTTTGACTTTAATTGTAAGACTATACCTCAGATTACACAGATGACATTTGTACTTGTTTTCACATCCATTGCTTTATTTATATACATTAAATTGGATTTAAGATGAAAGGGACAGGACCAGCAGATGGCTTAATGGTTACGTCACTGGACTCCCATATAGTCAACCACAGTTCAAGTCCTGGATCTGGTGGCTTTGAACTCACTCCAGGTGCATATTCATGTGTGCCCAAAATTCTGAGAGGAGAATGGAGGAGAAGGGATTGCAGCACAACCGTCCCGTCTTCCCCGGGGGTGGAGGAATGATTTCTCACTTTGTTTCTCTATCTCTGTCTGTGTCTCCAATGAGTGCACACAACCTATAGCACACAACCTAAATCTCTATTAAAAAAAATTATAAATAAAGATGAAAGAGATTCCTTCCACCACAGCTTGCCATGAACAAATCAATGGCTGCCCTTCCTGTGGATACTACCTTCTCTCCTCTGATGTCTCCTAGTCCCCAACTACCTTGATCAGACAATTTTGTAAATTCCACTGTTGCTGGGGAAAGATTTCTGGTGGAAGCCACAGCAGAAATCCCAAGGCATGTGGTCATGCAGGCAGGGGTATAAGATTCAAAGAGCATTTTTAACAGGCCATACAAGTGAAAAAGTAAGAACACACAAACCTTTCCTTTTGCAGTCCAGTGTTTGTATGGGAAACACGTAATTGTGACAAAGAGTCGAATCCACCTCGGGCTTGATGACTGGTGGTCTCCCTGACACTTGGGGTTTCGGGTCCAGTTGTTCCTTTTCTTCTTCATTACATAACTGTTCAGATTTTATCTGCCGCAATTTCTTATTTTTCAGTTCTTGAGGGCTTTCACACTTGGCGTAGTTCCCCAGGTTCCGATTCCTTGGGATCTGCAACATGGAAATAAGCGTTTCTATCTCACAAGTACAGCGCCAGGGGTTGTCGTAAAGACGCAGGTAGCTCAGGAGAGGCGTATAAATGAACACCTCCTCCGTCAAGACTTTGATCTGGTTGTGCTGCAGTAAGAGGGTGGTAAGTTTGTTTAAACCAAAGAACGCCTCACTCTCAATTTTGGTGATCTCGTTCTGTTGCAGATCCAGGCTCTTCAGTTTTTTAAATTTAGAAAACATACTGTTCTTCAGTACACGGATCTTGTTTCTTGCTAACAGCATGTGCAGCAAATCCTCAGGCCAGCCAGGCAACACATAAACCAATTTTCTTTCTTGACAGTCTAAGTATTTCTCATGAAGATATGTGTACACTTCACAGGAGAGGCCTGGTGCGTAGCGTTTGACTGGGTTGGGGCCTCTCCGGCCCCCAACTGCCCGGCCATGATTTGCTCGGCTCCTCACACCGCCTGGGCTAGCTCTGTGCAGTTCAGCGGCCCTGCAAAAGCAGAGCAGGATTACAATAGTAACTACGCGCATCCTGACATCCAGCTGGTCCCAATTACTTGGTGTGACAGATGGAGCAATGAAAGTATTCCTTTGAAATCCAAGTTTGGGTAGTCTTAACTAATACAGCTCAGGAACAATGCGACCCAGCACGTGGAGTCCCTAGGTTGGAAGAGAAAAAAAAAAAAATTAAGGACTATTGCAAGCACTGTGTTATTGACAGACACTAACAGCTTTCTCTCTCTCTCTCTCTCTCTCTCTCTCTCTCTCTTAAGCAAAGGCCTTTGAATTAATAAGGGTGTAGAGAGCTCCTCAACCTCTTACTTGCCTGATTTAGTGCCCTAAGCTTGAACCAAAGCTCTCCTACCTGCTTAACTGTATGAACCCAGGCTTAGTATGTTAACCTGCTCTTCAGCATGTGTTAAATAGGATCAACGATACTGCCTAGTATTGTCAGGAAGATGAAATAGGCCGGTGCAAAGAAGACGATTCCCAATGCCCAGCCCAGGGGAAGTACTCCACAAATGGAGCACTCAGCATGAGTAAATTGGAAGCCTACAGTTCATCATCACCTTGGATTTAGTAAATTAAAGGAATTCTCTCTTTACAGACTTGAGATGCGCAAACAAGAGTAGAGTTAGAATTGCTGTCAGCCTGAGCTCACTTTTATCTTTCCTTTGCTATCTCCCTATCTCCAGACAGATTGAGTGTGGGCTCCAGAAATGTTCACAGTAATGGTGCTGTCCCCATCGCCTGCACACTTGGCTCACATGTCACCTTCTCAGCAAAGCTTTCTCTTATCAGTCCCATTTATAATCACAGTTCCTCCCACTTGCTGGGTAGTCTCAATCCCATTTCTTGTTTTATTTTTCTCTGTAGCACTTATCGCCATCTGCCAAAGTAGATTAGCTTCATTTATGTGGAAGTAGTAGTATTTGATCTATTTGTTTACTGTCAGACTCCCCCTTATATTGGGAGTCAGAAAAATCATGACACATTTTTACATAGAAAAATATCTCGTGACTTTTCCAACAACCTAATAGAAAGCAAACTCCTTTAGGGCAGGTGCTTTTGTCTCTTGTTCACTGTTGCAATCTGTTGATAAATGTTTGTTGAATTTATGAATTACCCTCAAGTACCTTTTTCATTCTGTAAGGATATTTATCCCATAAGCATAATTACTTACATTGTTTTGAGAACCTGTTTTTCCTTAGCAAGTATTACTGATGACTTCAAAGATCTGTACATTTTTAAGAATTGTTTTCTTTTTTTTTTGAGAGAGAAGTGTTTGCTATAGGTCATGTGTGGTCCAGGACTGGAACTGTGGTGGACTACGTGGGAGTCCAGTGACATAGTCATTATGCTAACTGCTGGTCTCCCTGCGGGTCCCACTTTTTTTTTTTTTTTAATTGTGAAAATATGTATGGTTTGTATTTATCATGTAGGGTACAGTCCGCTTTTGTCAATAGAAGAAATATTTATAATGGATTAATAACTAATAATATGTCTGTTGTATTAGCATGGGGCTATGGGGTTATGAGTGACAAACGTTTTCTATTAATTGAATGCCAGGCTCATCTCCTTGCCTGGAGTTTTCCTACTTCTTGCAGTCTCTTCCAACTATTGTAGAATGTCTTCCCCCTTCTTTGCCTCAAACATTCCTCCAGTGCACTGGTTTGTGCATTCTGCACTCACTGTTTCTCTTGTGTCTCAGAGTTGAAGTGTTACTTGCTGTCTGTCCAGACTCAGGGTACTGGTGTGTAACACTTTGCCATCTAGATATTTGTAAACATGTCTCATCTTCCCTGAGAGACCATAAACTGTGCAGTGGCTTCTGGTCCCAGAGCTAATCGTGCACTTAGCCTTTCTGACCCTCTACTTCTCTATCTGTAGTTCATCGCAAATTGTATGCAAATCTAATCTAAACAATTATAACACATGTTTTGTTTATAATTATACATGAATTATTTATGATATGCATGTTAAAGTATTGCTGGGAAGTATTCTAAAACTTTTTTTTTTTGAGAGATTTTGCTATAGGGCATGTGTACTTGCCAGAGAGGCAGAGACAGATAGAAAGTGAGAAATCATCCCCCACGGGAGGATGGCCACACTGCAGCCCCTTCTCTTCCATTTTCCTCTTGGGATCTTGGGCATGTATGCACACACTCCCGGAGTGAGTTTTAAGCCTCCAGGTCCGAGACTCAAACTGCAGTAGACTACATGGGAGCCAGCAACCTAACCATTATGCCATCTGCTGGTTCCAGTATTCTGTAACCTTTAAATGCATTAAGAAAAAAAAAAATCCATTGAGGGATATGTAGATGGGTGGATGGGTGGATATGTGATAAAGCAAATAACAATAAATATAAATTTTAAGGTGGGCCCCATAGCCTAGTGGTTAAGGGAACTGGATCCCACATGACTGACCACTGTTTTGATCCTGGTCCCAGTGGCTTGAAAAACATTCCGTGAACATGTGCGTGTATTCCCAAAAGCCTGACGAGATGGAGAATGGAGGACAAGGTATTGCAGTATGACCATGCCCCATTGGGTGTGCTCTCTCTCTGTCTCTCTGTCTCTCTCTGGCAAATGTACATGTCCTCTGGCAACACACACACACACACACACACACAATCTAGGTGTGGATATATAGATATTGATTGTATGATTCTTTCAACTAGTATGTATGTTTAAAAATTTTTACAGTAAATGTTAAAAGAAAACCAAAAGAAATGAACAAAAAGGCATGCCACAGAAAAAGCAGTTTGGTTTTCTTCAAGTACTTCCAAGCTAAAAGTTCTAAGTATATACTATTTTTCCCAAAGTAGTATTTTTCTCTTTTCCCCTTCCTGTAATCCTCAAACAATAATAACTGTGTATATAGATTTTAATTTTGAAACCAAAACAAATGTTGGGTTTTTTTTTTTTTGAGAAAAGAAGCCATGTATTTAGAATGAGTTATTTGCCAAGGTTTTGTTTGTTTTCTAATGAATACATGCACTGAATGTAGGATGGAAAAACTAAACATTTGTAATATGTTTTTGGTAATGTGTAACTCATTTGATTTAGGCCACTGTAAAAACTTGCAAGAGCTGAATGTCTCTGACTGCCCAACATTCACGGTGAGTTTAAGCAGTTTATTTTACTGTTGTTTATATAGATTCAGACTTGTTACGCTAGAGCTCTAATATACAGAATGCATGCCTTTGTGCTCATTTAAGATTAAATGTGGAAAAAAGGAAACTACGTTAAACTTTGGCAAGAAGCTTTAATCCCATCTGTACACGTCTATTAATTTTATAGATATATATGCCCAATGTTGGAGCCTCTGGCAAGTGGAAACTATTCAATGATTACACAAAAAATGAACTCTGTATATATTTGATTGTGTAAGTGTATGAGGCAGAAAAAATTGGGCCCCAGCAGAGATGATGAGCTCATTTTAGTAGTCTTTATGGCTATTAACAGCCATGCCAAAGAAATGGAAATGGACATTTATCCCTAGCTGCCTCCTTCCTCTTCCTGGTCCCTGTCTCCAGTGTCTTCCTCTGCCCCCATTCTGCCTTCCAGAGAGCATATAGTACTCTTTCTAAAAGGCAGATCTGACCACTTTGTTCTCATCTTCCATCAGTGCACGCACTCCTGTCATCTATCCTGCTGGACAAGGTCAAAGCTCTTAGTATTACCGTGCCTGGAGACCCTCTGTGGTCTTGCCCCTGCCTCCCCTTCCAGTTTCATCTTGCCCCAATTCCTGTGTACACATGAATTTCAGCAACTACACGCAGCTGAGCTTTCTTTGTTGTATTCACTAGATCTCATCTTCCATCAATGCACGCACTCCTGTCATCTATCCCGCTGGACAAGGTCAAAGCTCTTTAGTATTACCGTGCCTGGAGACCCTCTGTGGTCTTGCCCCTGCCTCCCCTTCCAGTTTCATCTTGCCCCAATTCCTGTGTACACATGAATTTCAGCAACTACACGCAGCTGAGCTTTCTTTGTTGTATTCACTAGATTACTCCTTGCAGTTTTGCCTTTATTCCTATTGTGTCCTCTGCTTGCTCTTTCTCCTTGTACCCAAGTAGAGTTTTCCTTTTTTGTCAAGCTTTAAGATTTATTTTACACATCACTTCCATTACTAAGGCATCACTGGCTCCCAGGGCTGCGTTCACTGCTGCTCCTCTGGACTCCTGTATTAAGTTGCCCTAACCATAGGGTTTCTGTCCCTTTAATTAGTCTAAAAGACCCAAAGAGCAGGAGCTGTGTCTTTGTGGTATTCATAGCACACAACAAAGACTTTGGCATAAGGTAAATATTCAGGAATGGTCCATAAATGCAGTGGAGATGCCGAGTAGGTAGGTAGACAACATTGGCTAGCACTCAAGACTTCATCAAGACATGTAGATGGATTGACATCTACATGTAATAATCAACATTGCAAGAGGTCAACCCAGAGAGAAGGTACCAAAAGAGAAGAGGATTTAGGAGTTAGCCTTGGGGAATGTTGATTTTTTAGAAGCTATTAAGATGGAGTAGTAAGAGAAGCAGGTTTAAAAGGGAGTATCACAAAATGCAAGAGTTTCTGAGAGAGGTGACCTGGTCAGAAAAGGACTGAACAGTGTCTCCTATATTTGACAGTTAGAAAGTGACTGATAACTTTTGCTAGAAGAGTTCCAGTGGAATATTGGAACAGAAATCTCATTGTAGTGAATTGAGAAGTGAGACAAGAAGTGAGAAAGTGAGGCATTAGCTATAAATTTATCTTTCCAGAAAAGTGGCTAAGGGTGTGGGGGAAGGAAAACAGGGGCAGGGAATGGAGATAGGTTTATAGAGGATAGTCGGAGACTCATTTCAAGCAATAAGTATCTGAGGACATAAATGGGAATCAAATGAGAAGCTGCCTTGTGCAATGCCCCTCATTAATCACCAGCTCCAGGCCAAAGACTAAACCTTGGCACAGGTGAAAAGATTTCATGAACTGACTCTCCCTGCTACCTCTCAGACTCATATTTATAGATTTTTCTTTAAAAATTTCTACTCTAGTTCACTACTGAACCACTTTAAGTTCCCTAAACATGGCATCACTATTTCATCATGTCCTTGAACTTGTTTTTCTATCTTCCTGCATAACCACCCTTCCCTTCTCACCACTTTTCATCCCAACCTTTTTTAAAAAATACTCTTCAACTCCATTGGGTCTTTTCATTTACTTTTCCACTGGCCTTTTAAAGACAGCTATAAATAAGACATAATAAATATATGAGACAAAATATGATATAATATATAATATACAAGACATATGATATATAATATGAGATACAGTGATATAAACATTTATATTGAGTTTAATTTATCCAATTAACATACATAATTTAATGGGTTTTGATTTATTAACAGAGCTGTGCAATCATTATCACAAACAATTCTCAAACATTTTCCTTTTTTATATAGTTATTTTATTTATTTATTTACTCATTTTAATTTCACTAGAGGAGAGAGAGAGAAAATGAGAAAGCAAGTTGCCAGGCCTGGGACTCAAACCATGGCTGACCAGTGGGAGTCCAGAGTCCTTAACCACCACACCACTTGCCGGCCCATAATTTTTGAACATTTTCATCATTCCTGAAAAAACCCACACCCGTTAACAGTCATTCTTCATTTTCTCCCATCCCCTCAATCTTATAAAGTTCCATTCACTTTATGGAGAATTAACTTCTTCCTCCCCTGAGCTATATCCATGGTCTCAGTACTTCAACATTTATGAGCTATTTTGTTATGGTCAAGAGTACTCCCAGGGTGACTCACAAGAAATGGAAACATAGATACACAGGCAAAGGTTACATCACAGAAAAAAAAAAGTATTCTACTTTCTTTGGTTATATTCTAACTTTCTCTCCTAGTAAAGGCTCCTTTATTAAGAGAAACTTAAAATCTATCATATTCTCCAGATTTTTGTCTGTGGATATAATGAGGTTATTGTCAAAAGGATGCATTCTTTTTGTGGATATTTTAGTGTACGCTCTGTTAAAAATACAGGGGGAATTTTTAAATAAATCAATTTTCAGTTCTTGTCTTCAGGAAGCTTCAGTTCCATACTTGAGTAAAAGATCGAATTCCTTAAATCTGACTTCCTAATAGGAAAGTCAAAACAATGCCATCTGCACTGAGTTTGTGAACATCAAAGTCTTGTCCAATTTTGGAGTCTAATAATATACAGGGCTGATAATTTCATCCAGCCAAGTTTTACTATTGTTTTTCCCTTTAAGAAAGACCCTGGGAGGCAGACTTACATTTAAAGAGTTGAGTAACATTCATTGAAAGAGCTTTGATTTCTGCACTTGTTTAATGAATATATTACATTCAGAAAACTTTGAGTACACTGTGGATAAATTAAGAAACCATTCTGCAATGTAGGCACATAAACAGTTTTGGCATGGATTTGCTCAAACACGGGGATCAAATCTTGAGTTCTTTTAATTACTGAAAATGGGAATGGTCTGAATTTGTTTGAATATCCAAGGTTCTCCAGACAGAAAAATAAAGTCCAGTTGTTGAGAACATTTATTATTTCTGTCTTTCATAATTATTTTAGTAAATTTTAAAATGGATCAGTTTTTAATCATTTTCCTACTTTTTTTTTTTTTTTTTTGGGAGAGGTTTTTTGCTATAGGGCACGTGCGCTCGCCAGACAGACAGAGAGAGACATAGAGACAGAAGGCGAGAAATCACCCTCCAGGGGAGATGGTCACACCCCAATCCCTTCTCCTCCATTCTCCTCTTGGGATCTTGGGCACGCACGCATATGCACCCAGCGTGAGTTTTAAGCCACTGGGTCCGGGACGTGAACCGCGGTCGACTACGTGGGAGTCCAGCGACATAGCCATTACGCTAACTGCTGGTTCCCTTTTGTATTTTATTTTTTTGAGAGGTTTTTGCTATAGGGAGCGTGTGCTCAGCAGAAAGACAGAGAGGGACAGAAAGCAAGAAATCATCCCCCAGGGGGGATGGCCATGCCACAATCCCTTCTCCTCCATGCTCCTCTTGAGATCTTGGGCACACACGCACACGTGCCCAGTGTGAGTTTAAGCCACCGAGTCTGGGACTCGAACCATGGTTGACTACATGGGAGTCCAGCGACATAGCCCTTATGCCAACTGCTGGTCCCTCATTTCCCTGTGTCTTAATAGTCAGGAGTATTTGACAACACTTGAGCTCAAATTTTGTCACAGTGTTTATCTTGTAAAGGGTTAACATTTTAATAAAATGTCACTATGATAGGATGGGATTTATTGTCAAAGAAAGAGAAAGGAAGTAAGGAAGCTTCAAGCAAACCTGTCACCTATTTAATTTGATTTATAACTAATATCAAAGAGTATGAAGAGACCAACCCCAGTATATATTCTTTCTGGGGCAGAAAAAGAGATGAGAGAGAAAGATATGGGAAATTGCAAACTTGTGAGAGTTTGATAAGAGTCCCCCCCCCTTTTTTTTAAATGCAGGATGAATCAATGCGACACATTTCTGAGGGCTGCCCTGGGGTCCTATATCTCAATTTGTCTAACACAACTATCACCAACAGAACTATGCGACTCCTGCCGAGGTAACGCTTGTGTGTTTTTTTTTGTTTTTTTTTTTTTTTTTGTATTACACTGAAGAGAATAATGCTCTGCTTGGCTCTGGTACTCCCTGAAGGCAGCGCTCCTTTACCAATACCCCACCGTGTGGTACCCTTATTCTGATAAAGGAACTGCTGTTTTCAAGTCCCTATTCTATGACTCTTCCCATTATGTGGGCCCAGGCTTCAGTAACATGCCCAGTAGCTGGAATTAGACCTTGCCTATCTTTTAGCATCCCTGCCCCCACTGGGCACTGAGACCAGACCACTAATTTCTAGTCTAGAGCCTGGGACTGCTCTAGGATAGAATATCAGCATCCTGCCTCCATAGACTTTGGGCACTGCCCTCCCTGATTCCCTGTTGCTAACTGTTGAGGCCTGCACCACCTCTGGGGAACTCAACACTGGTTTTTTTTTTTTTTTCTTTGACTATTTATTGCGTGTCAACAACCTTGAACATGAATATTGCTTCTCTTCAGCCAGATCTTCTTTGAAGGTGAAGGGATAGAACAACATGAGAGTTGACAGAATTTTCAAATGTATCACAAATTTATGTCAATTATTCTTTATTTTCACTATAGAAAGATGAACCAGAAAGAATATGTAATCAGTTTGACGAAGACTCAAATTTGACTTTGGGTCAACAGTTTCAAACAATTATGAAAGAATGAAATGTTTTTGAGATATAACTTTCTGAGACCTTCTGAAACATAACAGTGAGGCATTTGGAAAAGCTTATGAAGCTTGAGAAAGCTTAAGAAAATTCTGGGTGGTATTGTAATTTTCTTTATCTTCTGATTCTGACCATTTTCTGCAAATGTGTAAGCCTAAAAAAAAAAATGGCATATTTTGTTTCTCTACTAATTGAGCTTCCACATTTTAGTTACATCTATCAAACCTTCCCTTTAAAATCTCAACTGATATTTTTAAACATAAAGTGTCTTCTTCTTTCCAGTCATTTAATATATATTGATGTTTATTTCTTTTTTCCTTGTATTTTTTTAAATTGAAATGTATGATCAATCTAAAATTTATTTTGGTAGATGAGTGAAGCAATGATCTAAACCAAGGGTCAGCAAACTATAACCCATGGAGCCAAAGGCCTGTTTTTCTATGGTTCACAAGCTAAGAATAGCGTTATGCTGTAAATATTTTTAAACAGCTAGCCAGTTATTCCAGCATCATTTATTACCTAAAACTTTTATCAAGTGATTCTTCCTTGTATATCTAAAATTCTCATATAGGTAATAAATACTTAAAACTTATTAGTTATTACATATATTTCTATATGTTACTTTATTTGTGCTCTTGACATTGGGCCCATTGAGTATCTGTGGCGAAAACACAGAACTATGAGCTACTGCACATTTCTTATCAATCCTATGTTCAGTGACCTCTATTGGTAGCTTGGAATTGGCCAATGAGGAACTATTTTACGCAGTGGAAAATGGCAAACATTGTCATCAGGGCTTGATTTATTATTTTGTTGATTGTTTAGCCTGAGAGCATGATGGAGAAAACAATGAAGAAAGTAGATTAAATTTAAAAGTATATCTTGTTTGTGGTTACAACATTGTAAATAGCATAACAATTGAGGAAATAAACTTCCAATACTTGGAAACAATTTTTAAAAAATTTTTATTTAACTTTATTTATTATTATTATTTAAATTTTCTATAGGTTACCTGCACTCACCAGAGAGAGTCAGAGAGAGAGAGGGAAAGTGAGAAAGCATGCTGCCAGGTCTGGCAGGTCTGCTAGGTCTGACCACTTGAACCATGGTCAGCCACGTGAGAGTCCAATCCCTTTACCACCATGCCACCTGCTGGTTCTGATAATTAGAAACTATTACCTAATTCAGTAAAGTAGTTACCCATATCATCAATGGATGTGTGAAGTCTGCACATATATATATTTGTTATCCCACCTTTGTTTCACTCATTAATGCAAATTAAAATATTCATATTGGAATTATATTCATTTTCATTTGCAACTATGATTGACTGGCTACATTTATAACAGTTCCATTAGCAAAGAAATAAAAACATATGAGTATCAATTGGCTATATCCAATTTACATTAAAGAGTATTGTGTATGTTATTATTTGTATGTTATATGTTACATGTCCTCTATATATGTAAAATGGTAAATGTAAAATAGTAAAATATAGAATTTTATGGAGCATTTACATATTCTAACATGCATACCTTTTTTAAAGGTTTATTTATTTATTTTATTATTTTTTAATTTTGCCAGAAAGAGATACAGAGAGAAGGAGTGAGAGAGTAAATGAGAAAGCAAACCACCAGGTCTAGGACTTGAACTGTGGTTGACCATGTGGGAATCCAGTGCCTTAACTACCATGTGAACTGCCAACCCCTGCATACCTTTTTTGAGAGAGCCAGTTATCACATATTTATCAGTATACCAATAATTAAAGATAAAATAAAGTAGAAATTAATTTATATTTTTATGATGTTTAGTTTCCCTATCAAGAACATGTTATACTTAGAAAAGTTTTTCAATTTTCTTTAACCCTGCAATAAAATTTTATTAATATAGATCATTCCTGTAAAACTAAGTTTAGGTATCTTTATCATTAATTGATTAATTTTTTATTTTATTATGTTTATTTATTATTTTTGAGATTTTTGCTATAGGGTGCATTTCATCACTGGAGATACAGAGAAAAGTGAGAAATCACCCCCAAGAGGGGATGGCTATAGCACAGTCCCTTCTCCTCCATTCTCCTTTTGGGAACTCAAGCATGCATACACACTTGCCCAGCGTGAGTTTCAAGCTTCCAGGTCTGGTATTCAAACTGTGATTGGCTATGTGGGAGTCCAGTGCCTTACTCACTATGCAATCTGCTGGTCCCTTATTTGTTTAAGTTTATTTATTTATTTCTTCCATGAGAGAGGGAGAGAGACAGAAAGAGGTACCCTATCAGGGTCTTCTCGACAACTGTCTTCCGCCAGCCTCAGCCAGCTCAGATCATGGGCATGCATATGTACCCAGAGTGTTCAAGGAGGCCTCTCTGATGTGGGACCTACATCATTGAGCAGTCACTGCTGTGCCATGAGTGGGCCCTACCCCAGATGTCTTTCTAATTTTTGTTGTAAATTATATCCTTTCTGACTATATTGTCTCATTATATTTTCTAAATTGTCATTTGAAAACTTGAGTATGAGATTCAGGTATCTTTTGAAAATTTTCCCTTGAATAATTTGATTTCCTTTAAAAGTAAAATAATAGAGCTATCGAATTACTCTAAATAATATTTAGCTTATAAATTTTGATAAATATTGTTTTCATTTTCTAGACAAACTAGTCTATATTTGCTTTTGTCTTTGACCCAGTAATTATTTAGAAGAGCATTTTTGGTTCCAAGTGGTTGAAGTTTCTTTGATTAAGCTTCTGTTTTCAATTAGGCACTGTGATCAAGAAATGTGGACTGAATTATTTCTACTTTTTGGAATTTATTGAGATTTTTTGGTGGATTAGTTTATAATTAATTTCAGCAAATCATCCATGAATGCTTAAAACAAAAAGAATTTATTTTAGGGAACAAAATTTCTGTATATATGTGTGTGTACATATATAATACATATAAATTTTTGATATGTTATAATGTAATAGTGATATATACCACCTAGTGTAATCATATTTCTCGTGATTTATTTTAATGTTGTTATTGTATATATAGATTAATAAGTATCATGTTCACTATAGATTATAGAATTTATATAAAAGGATATTCTTTTACTGGTTAGTATTTCTTTGCTTTGAATTCTTTTATTTTTTTGGAGAGATTTTCGCTATAGGGCACGCGCGCTCGCCAGACAGAGAGACATTAGAGACAGAAAGCGAGAAATCACCCCCCGGGGGGATGGTCACGCCGCAATCCCTTCTCCTCCATTCTCCTCTCGGGATCTTGGGCACACACGCACACGTACCTGGCGTGAGTTTTAAGCCGCTAGGTCCGGGATGCGAACCGCGGTTGACTACATGGGAGTCCAGTGACATAGCCATTACGCTAACTCCTGGTTCCCTTGAATTCTTTTTTTAATCTGATATTAATATAGGGGCCAGCAGGTGGCATGGTGGTTAAGGTGCTAGACTCCCACATGTCCTACTGTGTGTTTGAGTCCCACACCTGGCAGTTTGCATTCTCATTCTGTCTCTCTCTGCCCCTCTCTAGTAAGCACACATGCTCTATAGCAAATTTAAAAATAATAATAATAATAATAAATAAAATTAAATAATTCTTTATAAAAAATTAGAAATTAATATAATCACCTTTGTTTTCTTTTGCTTGTGCTTTTTGTAAAATAACTATGTATCTCCATAGTTTTCATCTTTGCATCTTTGAATTTTAGGTGTATCTTTTAGATTAAGCTTGTAGCTAACTTCTATGCATAAAATGCCTCCTCTAAGAAGACAGTTTGAAAGATTAATATTTCTTGTCAAATTGGGCGTATGGTCTTATTTTTATCCTCTTGATTTTTATGCTACTATGCTGTACCCAGTGTTTCAGTCTTTTGCTGTATGAACTATGATAATAATAACATATTTGATTTTATAATCTGAAGGTATTTGAACCATATGTATACTTTTTTTGGGTATTCTGACTATTGGTATTTTTAAAACACATACTTTACCATGCATTTCCCTATCAAAGTCAAAATGAACAATAACTTTTACTTCTTCTGTATTAGAAGAAACATCTAATACATTTAAATCATCTCTCTACTTTTCCCTTGAAAGTGACATTGCTCCACTTCCACTCCCCTATATAAACACATACATACATTTTAAAGTTCACTTACTTATCGTGTGTGTGTGTGCCTGCGTGCAGAGAGAAGAGAGAAAGAGAAACATGAATACAGGTACCTTGACCGGGTCTCAATACTATATAGTTCTCCCAACCCCCTGGCCAGCCAGCCGGGATCATGGGTGCACCCATGGACACACGTAGCGTGTTGAGGTTTACCTAGGATTAGAACCCAGGGCCTTCCAAATGGCTCTAGTATCATGCATCAGTGCTATACTACCTGTGCCACCATGACTGGACCAAGTTGTGAGAGATACATTTTTAAATTATTTTAATTCCTAGAGGGCATGTGTGCTTGCCAGAGAGAGAAGAAGAAAAAGAGAGAGAAAACGCTGCCAGTCAGGTGTGGTCATGCCACGGTCTCTACACCATTTCTCCATCTGACTGGGATTCTGAGCATGTATGCACATGTGTCCAGTGTGTTTTCCAAGCTGCCGGGGCCAACTGCAATCAGCCATGTGGGATCTGGCTCATTCTACACAGCACTTAACTGCCACATGATGAGGCTGGTCCTTTTTCTTTTTTTTTTTTTTAAGATGAAGATATTGCTGTATTTTGATCCTTCTGCCTCAGCTGCTAGCCTCTAAGACTACAGACATGTGCCATCAAACCTTGCTTTTGGTGTGGGCTGGAAATTGATCCAGGCCTCTTGGGTGGTCTTGGCTGTAGTATGTAGTATGAACCAACGCATGCTACTCTGTCTGGGTTTAAACAAACATGTTAATTGTAGTTTCTCCTAACTGTTTAACTTTCCTTTTTTATGTTTTTTCCTTTTTAATTGCCAGGGACCAGCAGTTAGCGTACTGGCTATGCCACTGGACTCCCATGTAGCTGACCACGGTTCGAGTCCTGAACCCAGTGGCTTAAACTCAAACCGGGCACGTGTGCATGCGTACCCAAGATCCCAAGAAGAGAACGGAGGAGAAGGAATTATTGCATGGCCCACCCCCCCTGGGGGGATGATTTCTCGCTTTCTATCTCTCTGTCTCTCTCTCTGTCTTCCTGGCAAGCTCACGTGCCCTATAACAAACAAAACAAAACAAAACAAAAAACCTTTTTAATTGCTAAAGGACATGTGCACTCACTAGAGAAAGAGAAACAGAGACCGAGAAAGAGAGAGTTGGGATGTGGGGGTACTCACCTACCTGCGCCTGGCATGTTTCTCAAGCTGCTGGGGCAGGGATTGAAGCACAGTTGGCCATGTGGGATCCAGCTCCCTTAACTACTAGGTGATGGGGCTAGCCTTTCACTTTCCCTTTCATATTTATTTTTTAGTGTTTGCACTCAATATTGTAATCATAATTGTAATATTATATAATCCTAACTCAAGGCCATTTTTTGATGCCCTTTCCCACCATTCCTTATTATTTAATTGATGACTAGAAATATGGGGGAAGTCAAAAAGGCTGTGGAAAGTGGAATTAAAGTACAGGTATCTTTTGGTACAAAACCATTTTGAAATCCATGTACAGTGTTTCATAATTCACATTTTCCATGAACTTTTTGAAGACCTCTTTGTATAATTTAAAACACTCCTTTTCAGGAATGACTATTAGATATCTAGCCATTGATCTCTGAAAACGAGTGTGATCTTGAGGATGAACAATGACCTGGTGTCTAGTCCCTAAACTGTGTTCTTTATTTTATCTTTTACACACTGTAAATATTACTCTATAAACTTTGATATGTCAGGTTAAAGAGAAGTCTGAAACTAGCATGAATTTTTTGTTCGTTTGTTGGTAACCTACTTTCTCTGCCAAGGTGCTTAGGAGACTTTGCTTTTTTGGAGAAATTAATTTTCCAAGCTTAATTGTGTTCTTTCAAATTAATTTTCTCCTGGAACATAGTAAACCTTTGAGTATTATAACTGAATTTTGGGGGGACCAGCAGTTAGTGTAATGGCTATGTTGCTGAACTCCCATGTAGTCGACCATGGTTCGAGTCCTGGACCCAGTGGCTTAAACTCACGCCGAGCATGTGTGCTTGCATGCCCAAGATCCTGAGAGGAGAATGTAGGAGAAGGGATTGTGGCGTGGTCATCCCCCCGGGGGATGATTTCTCGCTTTCTATCTCTCTGTCTCTCTCTGTCTTTCTGGTGAGCACACGTGCCCTATAGCAAAAACCTCTCAAAAAAAAAAAACAAACCTGAATTTTTTTCTTAGCAAAGGAAGACATTTTTCATTTTAATGCTTCTATTTATTTGTTCAGGGCTGGTCTTAAGAATCCTCTTTCATTTTGAGATCAGATTTTTTTTTATGTTCTTCTTCTGCAATCTTGTTTTGCATCATTTTTGTCTCTGTAAGCATTTCCTTTAGTATACTACCTTCTCTAGATTGATAGTTTTCTTTCTTTTTTTTTTTTTTTTTAGGAGGTTTTTTTTTCTTAGGGATTGTGCATTCCTCGAGGAGAGAGAGAGAGAAACAAAGATAATGAGAGGGAAAGTGAGAAATCACTCCCTCAGGGAGGATGACCACACCACAATCCCTTCTTTAATATTCCTTTCAGAATCTTGGGAACACGCACACATGCACCCAGAATGATTTTCAAGCCACTGTGTCCAGGACTCAAACCGTGTTGGCCATGTTGGAGTACAACACCTTAACCACTACACCATCTTCTGGTCCCTCTATATTGATAGTTCTTAATGTATTTCCAGAACAGCACTATTCTGGTAAGTGCTTAACAGCTCTCTGGAGTTGCTCTGATTTGGATGTTTTACTGATTGCTGTGGTATCAATAATTCTACCATGGCCAGTTTGAAGCTACCAACATGATGTTACTGAATGTGGTGTTGGCAAGAGATGCCAATAATTGATTCCCATGAACTGGTATATGGCAGCATTTTGGAAGCCCCCTGAGGATCCCTGAGACTCTTTCATATATATGTATGTATATATAACACAGGAAAAACAGTCTTTTAACAAATGTATTATTTGAAGATTTCATCTTCATGAGAAGATCATAGAGTGTACTACACAAGCCTAGATGTCATAACTTACTACACACTAGGCTATATGGTATAGCCTTTTACAATCTTACAGGAAGATCAGTCATGTATTTAGTTTGTTGTTAACCACAACATCATTATGCAGTGCATAATTCTATGAACGTATGCACATGTATGTATATGCTATATACATGGAGAGAGAAAGAAAAGTATAAAATTCATACATATGTGAAAATCTGAACTTACAAAGTAAATGCTTTGAAACTAGTTTATATCACATTACAAATGATTTTTCTAACCATAGCCCAAATAACCTTTTTCTCCTGGAAAATTTAATGTAATCCTGCAGCTCTATATACATTCTTAGGGACATTTATTTTACAAATGAAGCTATACCTTTATGAGACAAGAGATAGAAAAGTGGGACCCAAAATAAGAATTTTATTTTAGTTTTAAATTCTTCTAGTTCTTGCCATTAAGAGACTTGTTACAATAAGTGCTGATGAATACTGTTGTTTAGAGAGATTTTTGCTATCAGGCACATGTGCTTGCCAGAGAGACAGAAAGAGACATAGAGACAGAAAGTGAGAAATCCCCCCCCCCAAGGGGGATGGCCATGCCACAATCCCTTCTCCATTCTCTTCTCAGGATTTTGGGCACGTACACACATGTGCTTGGTGTGTTTCAAGCCTCTGGGTCTGGGACTTGCACTGCGGTCAGCCATGTGGGAGTCCAGCGACATAAGCATTATTTCATCTGCTGGTCCCGATACTGACGTTTTTAAATGTGCACTGGCTTATCTGTGATAAAAATACATTTTGTAATGTTTCTCTATTTTTGCTCTGTTTTCTGTTGTTTTAAGCATGCTTGGGTACACAAAAAGTATTTTTTAACCATAAATAACCAAAGATACGTTGGTTGTTACTGCTGTCATTTTCTCTTCATTTCCTGTAGTACTTCTTTCCAAAGAAATCATTTGCCAGAAAAAAATGTAATTTGTTTGCCCTCCTTGGCAACATTGGTTTGCCAGTTTTTTATTTAAATATTTTTCCTCACTTCTTTGAGGATTTGCTCAGTTTTATAAGGTTGAAAATGAGGGCTGCCCACAGTGTATGCCTATTCCAGGAAATTTCTTGCTTCTAAACGTTCCCTGAATTAAGTCCTTTCTATTTATTCCTGTTGCCACAACCTAGGTGGCACTCACTGTGCCTCATTTGGCCCAGTATCTGCTGCTCTCTTCCCTCCAGTCTGCTCTGCTTCATGCTACAGGAGGTGTCATCCTGGATCAATCGTATTATGTTCTGGATGTGCTTAACGTCTAGGCTCTTACTGTCCCCTACTCTCCCTCAACGTCATCCAATTAAACTTACCTGCCCCGGTTTCTGAAGAGAAGCCCGTCGCTCTGGTCGTCTGACTGTTACATGCTCCATTTTCTCTGTGGTTGGAATGCCCTTCTTTTTGCTAATCCTCAGCCTTTATACCGTAAGTCACGCTATCTACCCGAAGTCCACAGTGACTGTTTTTCCCTCTCCTCAATTCTAATAACTACATTCATTTACTTATTTGTCATATATTGATCAACAACTATGTGTGAGGCATTCTGGGCATACAGTAGTGAGTGACACCATTATGATTAGTGGAACTTATATACTATAGTGGAATATTTATTCTTTTTTTTTTAAGAGTTTTTTTGCTAGAGGGCATGTGCGCTCATGAGAGAGAAAGAAAGTGTCTCCCTGCCCCCAGGGGAGATGGCCACGATGAAGTACCTTCTTCTCCCGTCTCCTCTTGGGATTGTGGGTATGCATGTACACATACATACCCAGCATGAGCTACAAGGTCCTTGAACTGTGGTTCATGGGGAGTCCAGCACCTTGACCATGATGCCACCTGCTGGCCCTGGAATATTTATTTTCTGATTATTTTTCATATAGATGTGTTGGTCCTTCAGTTGGCGTGGAGATTGCTTAGTGTCAAGAACAGTCATAGTCTCCTAAGTAAGCTGTTGTCTTCACCAGACAACCTTAAAGCCTATTGTGTGAATAGCAGGCAAAGTCACTCCAGTTAAGTTTTTTTTTTTTTTTCTTGGAGAGGTTTATTTTTGCTATAGGGTACGTGCGCTCACCAGAGAGACAGAGAGACAGAAAGCAAGAAATCACCCCCCCACACACACACACGCCACAATCCCTTCTTCTCCATTCTCCCCTTGGGATCTTGGGCATGCACACACATGTGCCTGGTGTGAGTTTAAGCCACTGGCTTCAGGACTCAAACCGCGGTCAACTACATAGGAGTCCAACGACATAGCCATTACAACAACTGCTGGTCCCCCATTTAAGATTTTTGGCAGAGTTCTATTACTTGAAGTTGCTTCTGTAAAACTTAAAAGGTCCAATACTCAACTTGAAAGAATCCACATACAAATTCCCTCTTTTACAAACTGGGCCTTGTCTCTGATTTTTCAGAGAAATTTTTATATAAATATGTAATTTTGCATTCCTTCTAGTAGTAACTCCCTCAGGTATTGAAGATCTCATGCAAATGACTTTCAGTTTTAATAAGAAAAGGTAAAAGGAAAAAAAAGTAATTGCTATAGCTTTTATAAAAACTGTAATTTCTTAACGATTATAGTAGTAGCAGAAAAATAAATAAATCACAGAGAACCCCTCCCTCCATAAGAAACACTTATCATAAAATTAGGAAAAGATAAAAACAGGATATAAATACTCTGCTTCAAAGTGGATTTGGAATTGCTAAGCAGTCTCTGGGCTGGGAAAATGATGAATCAGGTCTTACTCATGTAAGGGACACATTTGTATTTTTTGCCAAAATTCAGAATAAAAAGTATCAGTACTACATAAAATTTGCCAAGTGCAATTTTACTGTCAGTTGAAACTTTTCCCATCGCAAGCAGCTCAAGTCTGCAGCACTGTAAATCCTTAGAAAAGCCTATAGGGCCACTCAAGATTTCTGTGCTTTGCTTACAAAGGAAAGGTTCTAGTGAGTTTCCATTCTGAAGACAGCCACTGTACAGAGACTTTCAACATAGGAATACTTAGTCTGATGAGCAACTGCTTTGGTCCAAACCAGATGTTCTTAACCTAGGGTCAATGGATGATCCAAGGAGATCAGGGATAGAATTCAGGCATTCTCTGAATTTTATTGAATGATAAAAAAGTACCATCTCTACTTTTGCTAAACTCTAACTGAAATGGAGGTAAAATATCAGAATAATATTAGCAGTTTCTGGGAATTTTTATAAATTACAAATGTAGGGACCAACAGATGGCATAATGGTTATGTCACTGAAATCCCGCATAGTTGACCATGATTTGAGTCCCAGACTTGGTGGCTTGAAACTCACGCCAGGCTTGTGTGTGTGTGTGCCCAAAATCCCAAGAGGAGAATAGAGGAGAAGGGATTGTGGCATGGTCATCCCCCAAAGGGAGGTGATTTCTTGCTTTCTGTCTTGCTGGCGAGTGCACACGCCTTATATAAAATATATAAAAATATATATATATATAATACAAATATAAATTTTTTTTTAGTTTTTGCTATAAGGGCATATGTGCTTGCCAGAGAGGAGAGAAACAGAGAAGAGGGAAAGTGAGAAATCATCCCTCAGGGGGATGACCATGCAGCAATCCCCTCTCATCTATTTATCTCTCTGTATTTTGGGCA
Source organism: Tupaia belangeri chinensis (assembly GCF_000334495.1). NCBI lineage: Eukaryota > Metazoa > Chordata > Mammalia > Scandentia > Tupaiidae > Tupaia > Tupaia belangeri. The sequence continues at coordinate 2,232,656 of NW_006159500.1, read as the reverse complement.
TGCATGCACACACACCCGGTGTGAATTTCAAACGACCAGATCCGTGACTCAGACTGCAGTTGGCCATGTGGGAATCCAGCCACATTAACCACCACACCATCTGCTGGCCCCACAAATATATTCTTATCATTGCAGTTGTTATAATATTTTGAAATATCATTGGTACTCAATATTATTTCATAGTTGACAGTAGTTAGTAGAACTGCTACTAGATTTTGTTCTTTAATGTGTTAAAAAAAAAAAAGCAAAACATTCAAAAACTATCCCATTCATTTGGTTTTCCAAAAAGTATTTTAGGGGCCTGATGGTGGCCCATTGGTTAAACTGACCCACATCGGTTCTAGTTTCACAACCAGAGATCTCCCTGAGTACACTGAGCTCACATGCCCATGATCTGGGGCTGACTGGGGTTGGCGATGGATGGTAGTGTCAAGACCCTGTTGGGATGCTTGTCTCTTTCTCTCTATATATTTATTTCTCTCTTACTCATGTAATAGATAACTAAAACTTTAAAAAAAATGATAATTATTTATTTCAATATAATTGGTTGCCTTTGTAATCTTTTTTTTTTTTTTGAGAGGTTTTTGCTATAGAGTGCATGCGCTCACCAGAAAGACAAGAGAAAAACAGAGAGACAGAAAGCGAGAAATCATCCCCCCAGGGGGGATGGCCACACTGCAATCCCTTCTCCTCCATTCTCCTCTCCAGATCTTAGGCACACATGCACACATGCCTGGCGTGACTTTTAAGCCACCAGTCCGGGACTTGAACCGCAGTCGACTACATGGGAGTTCAGCGACAAAGCCATTACACTAACTGCTGGTCCTACCTGTCATAATCTTATATCTTGTGTTTTATGCATTTAAAAACATTATGTGGGGCCAGCTGGTATCACAGTGGTTAAAGTGGCTACATCCCATGTGGCTGACTGCATGGTCCAAGTCCCAGACCCAGTGGCTAAGGAAATACAGTGGGCACATTGTGTGCATGTCCAAAATCCCAGGAGGAGAATGGCGGAGAAGGGATTGCAGCTTGGCCATCCCCCAAGGGGGTGATTTCTCTCTCTCTTATTTCTGTCCAGTGAGCATACATGCCATATAGCAAAACTAAAACAAAACAAAAACATTATGCCAAGAAAGAGTATACAGACCTCACCAGAGTGCCAAAGGTGTCTACAACACAAAAATAGTGGAGTCCCTAGGTCAATTCTCATTTTTGCTGGATGTTAACTGATCACATGACTTAAAAATTGAATAGTGGGCTTGGATTAGGGCATAAACTCAATGTGACACCTCCCAAACTTTTGGAATCATTTGTATGCACCACTCTCATCAGATGAGTGTCCTCCATTAAATGGCAGAAGATAATACAAATTCCATGAAAGCAACATGTTATTATTTGGGCTAGTAGTAGCAATAATGACAATACATATATTTTAAGATTTCTCCCATGTCCCTACTGGTTTTAATTGTTAAAACCACCCTGGAGGTAGTGCTATTCCATCTGGGTTCTCACTTAACTGTCTCACCATTAAAAGGAAAAAGCAGACGGGATTATATCTGTGTTACAAATGAGAAAACTGAGATTCAGAAAAGCTGGAAGTCCCACAGTTGGTCAGTTAAAAGGAAATTTATTGTCTCAACTTCACAGGTGAAGAAGCGATCTTTGAGTTGTTAGGGAACTTGTGTCAGGACTAGGATTCAATTCGAATTTCATCAGATTCCAAAACCGTGTGTATTTTTCATTGTGTTGTGCTACCTGTCTCACCACACTTTTCTCTAAATTTAGGGAGCCAAAGGGGTGTTAGAAACGACAACCCTGAAAACGTATCCTAAGAAAATTGTACTTTACTCAACTGAATCACGGGGTGCACTCCAGAGAGAGGAAGAGAAAGCCTTTTCAAAACTTTGGCACAGCTTTTAGACCACTGGAGGGCCCCAGGAGAGGGGGCGTGTCTTTGGGACGATAGCGCTGCTTTCCCCTTCAAGGCCCTGCCCACCGAGCCACCCGGGAGTTCGTTCGAAAGCTTCCCTGTGTTCTGCCCAACCTCATGTACACAGTCATTCCCAGATGTGAATGTGTGTTCTGAAGCAAAGAATTTGCTGTGCAGTAGGAATCATTTTCATATAGATGTGTTTTCCAAATTCGGAATAAGTCTGATTCATAATCAGTGCTTGCGTGTCTTATGTCCCCTTTATGTGAAGGTAAACTATCCATTTGTGGGCATTTGAGGAGAAAGAGAGGCGTTTTCTCCCTACTTTTTGTTCTTTTCGCTTGCTAATTCGCTGTTAAACTGTGGCAGATCACAAACCAAGAGTAGGTTGTTCATTCCATTACAAGAGCAGGCAGTAGTGGGAGTCCTTGCACTTCTAAAAAAATGCCAGGTTTAGGAAAGCTTGAAAAACTACCCACAAAGTGTCCTCAAACTGCGAGTCCCTGCTGTGGGATAGGCTCATCTAACTACCCTTCTTTTTTCTGGAAACTCATTTCATCGTTGTGGTAATGCCATTTTTAATCTGTTTCAACTCCAGTGAGATTGCTGACTTCTGATAAGAGTTTTTCATCTTCTCACATGTTGCCCAATCACTTCCATACTGTTCTTAACCTAAGTTTAAGCTTTTTATATCTCTTAGTCTTTAAGTATAAGCATGAAACTGTTAGGAAGTTATGCATATTTAACTCTATTTTTTCAAACCATTTGTTTAGGAAATCTATTTTAAAAGCCTATTAAGTTCAGTTTCCTGCCCCAAGTCCTCACTCTCATGTAAGAGCTAATCTCCATTTTGATGTTTACAAAGAGTTTGTCTTTCTAGAAATTTTGCCCATTATATTTTGGTACTTTAAAACTAAAACCCCCCCAAACCAACAATAAAGTAAACTCTGTATTTGGTTTCAAAAACAAATTCACTTCCAAACAATATGAATGCAACCTCCCCCATCCCTCCCCAAAAAAGCCCTTTTATCTCAGTTAACGTACTTTAAAAATCTGGGAAATTATCCTTTAATTATTTTCACTTGAAATGTAATTATGCATTATCTGGTATACTACTGTTCCCTTTAAGTCGCAGGAAGAGAGTTAACAATAAAGTTATAAAACTGTTGAATATCTGCAAAGACAAAAGATGCATTTACAGTTTTATTTCTCTTTGTCATGGTGGCTTAAGACAGATGCGAGAGAGCAACTAAAGTCTACTTACTTTCCTTCCTCTCTTTTCTCTCCCTGTCTCTTCAGGTACTTCCAAAACTTACAGAATCTCAGTTTGGCTTATTGCAGAAAGTTCACAGACAAAGGTTTGCAGTACCTGAATTTAGGGAATGGATGCCACAAGCTCATCTATCTGGACCTCTCTGGCTGCACCCAGGTTTGTCCTTCAGTCCTTTCTTTCCTGCAGCGGGCGAGGAAGTCCTCCGGAGGACGAGTTGCATCCAACCCTCATGTTATACTAATTCTGTGCACGGACTGCAGCACACTCTTCAGAGGTTTTGAATTACATGGCCACAGCTGCTTACATTTTCCCCAGGAAGCCTACTATAGGCTCTTGGCTTCCTTCCACGGGAGTGTCACATCGACAAACAGGCAGAGCTCATTGGATGATGAAACAGACCACTTCTGTGGAGACACTCAGAGCACAATTCTAAAGCCAGAGTCCAAATCTTGAAAACTTTAGAGCTGCTAGCATGATACAAACAAAGGAAGATCTTTCTGGGGAGAATGTGCACAGGATTCTTGAAAAGTCCATTCACTTCCAGATAGCGTGTTTTTTTGAGGGTAAAATGCAACGAGTGATCAATGTGAGAGAGGAAATATAACAAGGATAGGAATTTTTAAAATTGCATTACATCCTGGGCTGAATACCATGAAAGTTTGAGATTTATGTGGGAAAATATTTTTAAGTTTGAGGGACATAGTTATAAAAGTTGGGCAGAAAATAGGGTTGAAGTTGTGGAGGATAGGGCATGGCACTGGGGAAGTAATTAGTACTTTATTGGTAGTTTCTTCTGGTCTAATTTTGATAGATTTATGCCATAATTCTTTGAACATATTTTCTTCCACCTCTCTGTATATTTTATGAGTTTGGTACCCTAGTGGGCTCATTTTTCTGTAAGAACAATACAAGAGCACAGGTGAGAACTGACTGCGGTAGTGATAGATATCATTTATTGAGTCACTGCTATGTGCCAGGCACTATGTTGAGTACTGTACACAGATCAGTTTTATTTATTGGACAATGCTGCCTGGAATGTATTTATTATGGTTTACAAGGGATCAAAGCTTAGAGTGGTTTAACAAATTGCCAGTGTTGCATTTTTGGTGAAATCATATGAAACAGTAGAGTTACCTACACATAGATACCAGGACAGGCAGATTCCCCCAAGGATTGAGACGGAGAACACAGAGGCAGCAAGGGTTTCTCCTCCAAGTTCTTGAATGGACAGAATTCTTACCTCCTCACTGGCATATCACGGTTTCCTGATGCTCTAGGCAATGAGGAGGATACAGGGAAAAGGAAAGGAGAACTCTAAGGGCTGAAACCCTTTAGAATTTACATTTATTTAAAACTGACCAACTGATGTGTAGCTTGCTTACTATCAACATTGACCAACATTTTACAGCTAAACCAGCCTCAGCATTCTTCTCGACTTGACTGAATTTTCAGCAGGCTTCTCCTACTCTAGGCCCCTGACCTCCCTTTTCTTAGAGCATTTACATCAGGAAACTTGGAGTTGTTAATATTTTAAATACTTTCTCTGGCTCCTCTGGGATGTAAATCTTTTTCAAAAGTTTCTTTCTGAAAATGTCTCTCTCAAGGATCTGGAAACCATCCCTTGGGTATATAATCATCAAAGAAGAGAGCACCCCTATCTCCCAGTTTCTCCAGCAGGATGGGAGTCTAACTTTAATGGATGCCAATTAGCAAACTAGGATGCTTTCGTCACAGAGAGCAATATGTAGCCACAAGTTCCCAAAGAACTTAAGTGCTTGACACATCCCATTTGTCAACCTCCCACCTAACTTGAAGGCCTCTATCCAGTGTGTCTTTTCTAGCTCACCCCAGTGCTGAAAAACCCTTCCACCAGTATGACTTACCTCCTTGTTTTTACTTTCCGAGAGTAATTATTGTAGCAACAAAAAACATACCTATATCCTAAAGACAAATATTTTCAGAGATAGTCAAGTCTAAAGCAGAGGTTTTAAAATCTATTACCCACTGCCCAGATATGCTTGCAAAAGAACACAGATACAGTCTATCTCTAAATTTTGGCCCCATATTTAAAGTTTTGGAGTCTCTCTCTCTCTCTCTCTCTCTCACACACACACACACACACACACACACACCAATCTAGATTTCAGTCTTCTCTTTAAAAATTGGAAGAACTAGGACCAGCAGTTAGCATAATGGCTATGTCGCTGGACTCCCACGTAGTTGACAAGGTTCGAGTCCTGGACCCGGTGGCTTAAACTCACACTGGGCGCGTGTGCGTGTGTGCCCAAGATCCCAAGAGGAGAATGGAGAAGGGACTGTGGCGTGGCCATCCCCCCGGGGGGTGATTTCTCGCTTTTTGTCTCTCTGTCTCTGTCTGTCTGGCGAGGGCAAGAGGCCTGGAGCAAGAACCTCTCCAAAAAAAAAAAAAAAAGGAAGAACTAAGAGAATCAGACTTGCATTCCCATATGGCAGCAATGGACTGCAGCAGAGTGCGCCTCACCCTGGAGCTGGAGCATGCTCTCCTGCTTGCTCTCTCCTCCATTTGGTGATGTCCACACTTGTGTTTTCACTTGGACTGCTACCACTTAGTTGCATTGCCTGCCTGTCCTCAGTAAGTACTTGAGTTTGGTCTGAATGTGTAAAGAATAGAATGACACCCCCTTAACCCCCCTGCAATTGTCCCTTCATTTGTGAGTCTCAAATTACAAATAAGTTAGTATTTCACAGCATCACACAAGACAATGTTAATTTCTTTGGCTCATCCTCCTCCCATTTCCATTTATTGATTTAATAATTCTAAGAGAGATTTAACTCTATGTGTCAGGCACTGTTTCAGGCACTAAAAATTGTGCAATTTGAAACTGAGCCCTTTTAAACCCACTGAGCTTAAGAGATGGGCTCATTATGAACAACAGACATTGATAATGGCTGTTGATGTAGCTTCACAGAGAACCTGTGAAGGGAATGTTACTGCTTCTGAGCGACTTACTAAGTCCTTTGAGAAGGCGCTACCTCCCCAGCCTGGGGTGAGGTATAAAAATGGTTTCGAAGAAAGAAAGAAATCTGACCGTTCACAGATTTTTAAGGTTATCCACCTAGGCTCATGGAAACTAGGATCTATTTTCTTTTTATAAGTTTAGAATTTTGCATTTTGGAGTCATGCTTTTATATGTCTGACCAAAAAAAAAAAAAAAGGTAAAAAAAAAAAAAAGATTTGAGAATAGGAGCTTACATCTAAGTGTTTTTCACTGTTGTTTGTTGTATGCTTGCTAAATTCTGGGAGCTGTGATGAGTAAATCAGCACCCCTGGACCAGACAGTCCAGTGCAACTAGACCCACACAGGAGAGTACTGGGTTCGCATCCCAGACCTCCCTGAGCATGTCAGGCAGGTACATGCCCATTGTTCAGGCTGGGTGAGACTGGGGGGTGGATCATGATGTGAAAATTCTGCTAGGGTTGCACCTCTCTCATGGAAATAAACTGAAAACAACAAAAAACAGCATTTCTCTCTTTCAGCTCTGAATTAAGATAAACAAAATATGTTAAGGACTCAACTTTAATGTAGTCACTGTGGCTCACCAAAGGAAGACATTATTAATACAATATTGTGAAAGAATTTCAACTATACTTGTTAGGAAAAATAAATGGGTGATGGAGAGCTGCAAGGAAAAATGAAAATCAATTACATATGTTTTGGAAATATCATGCATTCTTTTGGGACTGGATAAATGCTCTAGGTGCATTAAATTCTGTTATTGATTTCCTAATGAATAACAGAACTCGTGTGTGCACCTGCAAGCCATCGTCTTTGGTGTGGTTGAGATGGTGCCTCTGCTCAGTCTCTTCTCCCTTGAACAATCCCCCATTCATACTCAGTCCCAAGACAGGAAAGGTCCCTGCAGTGAGTTTTAATATCTATTGCAAACTAAAATCTTTTGTTTTTTTAAAGAGAGATTTTTGTTATAGGGCATGTGTGCTCATTACTCTTCCTATGTATATGAAGGGTCTTAAGAAGGTTTATGGAAAATGCATATTATGAAACACTATACATAGATTTCAATCTATTTTTGTACCAAAATGAACTCGTACTTTAATTCCATTTTTCCATGAGCTAGGAATAGAAATATGAAGCCCCCTCCTATTTCTATCATTGCACTTAAAAAATGTTATTTATTAATTTAATTTATTATTATCATTTTTAAATTTGCTATATAGAGCACATGTGCTTACCAGAGAGAGATCGAGAGGGAAAGTGAGAAAGCAAGCCCCCAGGTTCAGGACTTGAACTGTTGTTGGCCATGTGGGAGTCTAGCACCTCAACTACTATGCCACCTGGTGGCTCCTATCATTGCACTTTTTACTAGGCATTCTCTGCATATTCAGTGGTCTTCTTGCAGTCTGCCCCCTCCCCATTGTGAGCTCCTTAGTGGCAGGGATGGTGCCTTATTTATCTGTGTAGCCTTAGTCCATAGTACAATACCTGGCACATAGTAAGATTCTGGTCACTGTTCGGTAAGTGACCAAATGAATGAATGAGACTGCAGTCAGCCTTGGGGCATGTCTAGCTAGGTGCTTTATTTTTTATTTATTTTTTAAAGAGTTTGTTTTGTTTTGTTTGTTGCCTTAGACCACATGTACTCCCCAGAGAGAGAGACAGAGACAGTGAGAGAGAAAATGAGAAATCACCCCCCCAGGGGAGATGGCCACATCACAATCTCTTCTCCACCATTTTCCTTCTGGAATCTTGGGCATGCACTCACACATGCCTGACATGAGTTTCACGCCACTGAATCAGAGACTTGAATCATGGTCGGCCATATAGGAGTCCAGTGACATAACTACTATGCCATCTGCTGGCTCCCTAGCTAAGCAACTTAATAGAAGCTTAGGAGGCCTTTTAGGTAGCTGAGAAGTTGGCAACTTGCTAGAGTAAGGATTAAATCTGATATTTCTTCAGAAGGAGAACAAAGCCTAGGAAAGTATGAAATACTAAAGTGAGGTTTTTTTTCATCAAAGTTATATTTCAGCATTACAAATAAACAAAAAAGTGAAACAGATAGCATCCCATAAATATTCAAATAATTGTAATACTCAATTCAATCATCATAGTTTATCAGTAGTTCCTGTACTGTTAAATCTAGGGTAGGCTGTGCAGACTGCAAACTAGAAGATTCCAAGGTCATCTCAGTTCCTCTAGGTTACATAAATTGCAGCCTTCCCTTCCAGAGGGGCAGAGATCATGGAAGGTCTGACTTGTTCACCCCTGGGGTTTGTGGTGGAGGTGGGAGAAAGCCACACAGGCATGTCCAGGAATGAATACACTAGCCAAACTGGAAGGAGCTTGTACAAGCAGAGCAAGAGTGGGAAAGGATTTCCCTTTTCTTTTCTTTCCTTCTCCTCTCCTTTTTTTCCTTTTCCCCTTCCTTCCTTCCATTTTTTTTCTTCCTCCCATGCAGTAAGAAGGAATGAGTTGGTGAAAGGAGCCCAGAACTAGTTAGGAGACCTGGGATCTAGTCCTTACTATGCTACTAACTAACTGTGCAACCCTGGACAGTTACTTTGTTTTTCTGCCTCCATTCTCACATCTGATCAGATTGAACTAGATAATTTCTGAAGTGTTTTTTCAGTTATGTGGTGACTAGCTACAATAACCAAAGAAAAAGAATAATGCATTTTAAGAAAAGCTAAATATGAGGTCCAGCCTTACATTTATTATATTAGGGTATAAAGGAGAAGAATTCCTTGAAAGGTGAAGTCTGGTTCTTGCAACAGAGCTGGAAATAGATGTATCAATTTAGGAGTCAATCGATAAAGGTAAATTGGAACAGTAAGAGTTTTTTTTTAATTTTTGGAGAGGTTTTTGCTGTAGGGCACGTGCTCTCACCAAAAAGAGAGAGACAGAGAGACAGAAAGTGAGAAATCGCCCCCTGGGGGATGGCCACGCTGCAGTCCCTTCTCCTTCACTCTCCTCTCAGGATCTTGGGCACATATGCACACGCACCTGGCATGAGTTTAAGCCACCAGGTCCAGGATTCGAACCGCAGTCAACTATATGGGAGTCCAGCGATGTAGCCATTATGCCATCTGCTGGTCCCATGGAATAGTAAGAGTTTTGAGTTTTGGGACCAGCTAAGCCCATTGTGAGTAAGCAAGTTATATATGTATTACAAATAAATTGGTAACAGTTAAAAATGTAATGCATTCATACTGGGTTGATTCTATTTTCCTTTTGTTTTATGGAATAATTCAGGACAGGGAAAACCCTGCTTTGTGGTGTTTGCTGATTTCTGTGGTGTAAATGCTCTCTCTAAGGTCTATTTCAAGCTACCAATGAGAAGTCACTGAATAGGGAATTGGAAAGAGATGTGCCATAGCATGTCATTATGTAATACATTTTTTAAAAGAATTATTGATTTAATTTTATTTATTAATTCATTTGTTTTAATTTGACCAGAGAGACAGGAAATCGCCCCCTGGGGGATGGCCACGCTGCAGTCCCTTCTCCTTCACTCTCCTCTCAGGATCTTGGGCACATATGCACACGCACCTGGCATGAGTTTAAGCCACCAGGTCCAGGATTCGAACCGCAGTCAACTATATGGGAGTCCAGCGATGTAGCCATTATGCCATCTGCTGGTCCCATGGAATAGTAAGAGTTTTGAGTTTTGGGACCAGCTAAGCCCATTGTGAGTAAGCAAGTTATATATGTATTACAAATAAATTGGTAACAGTTAAAAATGTAATGCATTCATACTGGGTTGATTCTATTTTCCTTTTGTTTTATGGAATAATTCAGGACAGGGAAAACCCTGCTTTGTGGTGTTTGCTGATTTCTGTGGTGTAAATGCTCTCTCTAAGGTCTATTTCAAGCTACCAATGAGAAGTCACTGAATAGGGAATTGGAAAGAGATGTGCCATAGCATGTCATTATATAATACATTTTTTAAAAGAATTATTGATTTAATTTTATTTATTAATTCATTTGTTTTAATTTGACCAGAGAGACAGGGAGAGTGAGAGAGAGAGAAAGTGAGAAAGCAAGCTACCAAGTCCAGGACTCGAACTGTGGTTGGCCATGTGGGAGTGTCCAGTGCCTTAATCACCATGCCACCCGCTGATCTCCAATTATATAATATTTTTACCATAAAGATACACTAGACACAATTATCCTCAAAAACATAGATAATGGTAACACGTAGTAAAATAGTTAGGAGGTGATAAATTTTGAGTATGTACTATCCTTGTTTTTAATATAATTTAATTTCAAGTTTATATGATTTAATTTAATTTTTTTTCCTTTTTTAATAATTTCTCTCATGGGAGTAAGACACGCAGAGAGAGACAGAGAAGTACCCTCAACAAGATCTCACACTGCAATATGATCCCCACCCCACCCTCCACCCCAGCCTTCTCAGCCAGCCAGGACCATGAGCACATGCTACTGTCGGTGTAGGTTGATTGAGAAACTAAACCTGCAGTCCTCCCTGTGGCTAAAACATAGCTTGAACGGCACGTTCCTCCTGTGCACTGAGATTGCCTGGTTTGATTTTTGAAATGTCTATGTTTAACAACCAGTTTGCAGAGTTCCTAAAAATTTAACAATCTGTTCTTGCAAGTGGTATGAGCTGGCTCCACACAACCCTGAAACTGATGCTAAGGCAGGGTAAATAGCTCACCCAAGGACACACAGAAAATGTCTAGGCCAGCATCAGAACCTTGACCTGCCTAATTCTGAGGACCAAACTCTTAAAGACTAGATTATCAGTTGTGAAGCCATTGACTACTATATTACATATAGTTTTTAAAAGTGTTGAATTTCATATTTGAAAAAATATACAATCTTAGGTGTCAACTGTATAACGGGTGTTCTAGTAGAAAAGTAGTCATTAATCAGAAGAATCACTGCTTTTAGGGTCAATTCTTGTGCCCTATTAAAGGAATGTTTTCTGAATAATACCTCAATGTGTATTTTTTTTAAGTTTTTATTTATTTATTTATTTATTTATTTATTTATTTATTTATTTATTTATTTTGCCATAGGGCACCTGTGCTCACTGGAAAAAGACAGAGAGGAAAATGTGTGTGTGTGGCGGGGGGGTGGCTATGCCTGTGGGGGTGATTATGCCTCAATTCCTTCTTCTCCATTCTCGGATTTGGGGCACACAATGCACATGCACCCGGCATATTTTCAAGCAGCCAGGTCCAAAACTCAAACCACAGTTGAGCATGTGGGAGTCCAGCACTTCAACCACTGTGCCACCTCCTGACCCACCTCGATGTGTATTGAAAATAAATACTGTAGAATTTATTAAAATATTTTTATGTTCTCGGGAACCAGCAGTTAGCATAATGGCTATGTCGCTGGACTCCCACGTAGTCGACCACGGTTCGTGTCCCGGACCCGGTGGCTTAAAACTCACGCCGGGCGCGTGTGCGTGCGTGCCCAAGATCCCGAGAGGAGAATGGAGGAGAAGGGATTGCGGCGTGACCATCCCCCCTGCGGGGTGATTTCTCGCTTTCTGTCTCTATGTCTCTGTCTGTCTGTCTGGTGAGCGCACGTGCCCTACAGTGAAAATCTCTCCAAAAAAAAAATATTTTTATGTTCTCTTAAATATAACTTTATGAATTTAAATGGTTATTATGATTGTTGAAAATAGTGGTGTGTGCCTGTAATCTCAGCAACTCAGAAGACTGAGGCAGGAACATTGCAAGTCGCAGGCCAGCCTGGGCCACACAGTAAGACCCTATCTCTGAAAATAAATAAATAGCTTGTTAGGATTATTAGTTTGACCATCACTCTATACTGGCCATATTGAAAATAAAAAATAAACAGAACAAACACCTATTGTTTAACATCCACAACTTAATATATATCTCTTTATAGGCAAAATGTGTAAGGATGTCTATTATATTAAGTAGTAAAATAAAACATCTGGCAATAATTTTTAGATCTTGAAGAATCAGATGACAAAATGATGAATCTCAGGGGACTAAGATCATGTTTCCCACTCCTGAAAAAAGGTTTTAAAAAATATTTATGCTTTCTTAAAACCATATAAATGGTTTAGTTTCTTCTCTGTTCCCTGTCTTGGGAAGTCACTACACAGAATTTCAGGAACTGTTCACCAAACTCTACTTCAGTCTTTGGACCTGGGTGAAACATGTGGTTAGAATTGTTGCTGTAAAGCCACCATCCAGCTCAATAAATCTAGACAAACGAAGCAGCTTTGTGGATCATTGTGATGTAGAAAGTATTATGGTGGTGATTTTCTCAGTTATGATATGGACAGAAAGCTCTCTTAGAATACAGGGGAATCTGTGAGAAATTTGGCTACTGGTTGAGAAAAAGAACAAGATACTGTACCCTGGACAAAAATGATCCAGTTTAGCGTGGGTCAGTCTGCTTCTGGCAGATCGCATTTCTGAGTCACTGTGCAGTGAGCACACGCAGAGTTGGCAAGGATGCTGGCCTTCCTGGCATCTGTAGGCTCCACTCATCTTGTGCTCCAGTTCCTCACTCACACTGGAAAATTGGGCTTATTTTTAAATATTTGATTGTCCAGTGTTTCTAGATAAATAAGGCAGTCTTTAACAATGGACCATATTGACCACCTCCCTCGAAACTACTAATTCTAGTGTATAGTTCACAAATAATCCATTCAGTAACTACTTGGTCTATTAATATACCTTTATTGTGCCTCACTCTGGCCAGGCACTGTATTGCACTGAAAGATACAGGGATGGCTGAGATGCTGTCCCTATTCCTTGGCAAGAATACTAGATGTGCATGCAAGTAACTATATACAAGGCAGAGGGTAGAATATACAGAGTAAGGGCTGTGGGCTTCATTTCTCTGAGATGTAAGAGAAAGAAGGAGGGCTACCAAGAAGAAATGCATTTGTGGACAGACAGGATTTCAGATTGTAGAGGTAGGATGCCCATGAAAAGTATATTGTCTCGGAAACCATGAGGTCATCCAAAGAGAGAGGTTGGCAGCACCTCAAGAGCAGCAATAACCAAACCTCTCTGTCCCCACAGAGGAGATATTTGATATTCGAGGGCCCTGGTCCAGCCATCATGGTACACACTGGTAAGATGCTGTGCTCCATAGACGGAGACCTTATTTGATTCCCAGTTCAACCTAAAGGCTGAGATCCAGGGCACTCACCTGTAATCCCAGCAACTTGAGGAGGCAGAAGTGAGAGGATCATTATAGAAAGACCATGTCTTTAAAAAAATTTCTTTTTGAGAGACTTCTTAGCACAAATCCTCTTAGTATATCCCTTGTGAAGTATTGGTATTGAAGATGCTTGGGGTGCATTGAATGCAATAAAACAGAATGTTCCATAATGTTTTGGGGAAAAGCTTTGTTTTTTCCATCTAGCAGTTCATTCTCCTTGCTAAGCCAGGCTCTTTTGAGGTTACTAGGAGGTCATGAAGGATATATGGATATGACTTAAGTCATCACATTACTCATTAGTCATTGAAAACTGCTGATAGAATGAGAGAAACAGCTGGAAATGGTACAGAAACACAACTTGGGCCCTGTCTACCTAAAATGAATATTTCTAGCTGTCACGGTCCAGCCTTGCATATATATCTCTTCTGTGTTGTGTGTTGCTGAGCTGACTGATTTAGAGACACTGTTGTGAAGGAGGGACAGAAAGCAGAAGGTTGGTAAGATGTTATCAAACCTATGATAGGTCTCTTCCTTATTTTTACCATTTTGGAGTAGCTTGGAGAGATCTGAGAGGGATTGGTCCTCAGCACGTCTGTCTTCACTTTGTGTGGATGACATGTCATTTCCTTCATTGACAGCTCTGTCTTGTGCTGATTGGTTCAGACCTATTCAGAGGCAGCTAGAGAAAATGTTCCTGTGATTACCAAAGCTCTTCTGCCCCCATCAACAGCAGTTGCTCTTTTGGGACTTGAGATTGGAATATGGCTGGTGAGGCCAGTTCCCCCCTTTCCTAACCAATAAGGCTGAACCAGCAAAGGGCAGGGTAGCAGGGCTCCAGCTGGTAGCAAAATGCAAGATGGAATCACTTCAGAACTAAATAGAGATTAGAGCCCAGGTGTTATAAAAATCATAGACAGAAAATACAGATTGTCAGCTGTGATGTGGCCTCAAATTTTAATATGGTAAAGTATTTTACTTTTTCTTATGGAGAGGCATTTTTAATCTAAGACTTACATCCTCATTATTTCACTAAAAAGAAAAGACAACTAATAGTTGCTTGGCCTGAAAGATTTTGGCAGGAATATTTGAGTCATGAAATATTAGCCAAACATCTTTTTGGATTTTCTAATATAAACTGTGTGAGGGAACTAAGCACTTCATGCCAGGACAAAGCTAAAAAGCTCTTCTCAGAGGGTACCCCCACACCCGCTTCTTATTGGTTGATAGCACCAAGTTTTTGGCTGCATTGCAAGAAATCATCCAGCTGTGGTTGTTTGTTGCTATTATATTTTCCCCCTTGTTCAGAGACTAGTGTCATGAATATGTTTCCAAGACAACAAGAGAGAAAAGATTGGTTGTTTTGTGGAAGCCATTATTAGAGATACTAGTGGACTCTGGAGCTTCTAGGATCTGAGATAATGGGGAGGAACTTGGAATTGTTATAAAAAATAACAGTTCATATTCTTGAAGTTGTGTGTTGCAATGAGAAGAGGTGGACTCTGGAGCTAGCTTAGTCATTGACTATGTGACTGAAGCCAATCCATTCATTCATTCAACATTTAAGGAACTCTCACTGTCTGTCAGACACCATGTCCAGCACCAGAGACATACTGTGAGGAATAGATAAGGCGTCTGTTCTCAAGTCACACTGCTTCTCTGAATATTATTTCTTTTCTTTCTTTTCTTTTCTTTCTTTCTTTTTCTTTTTTTTAATTGATAGATGGTGTGCGTACTCATCAGAAAACAGGAGACAAAAAGACAGAGATAGGGAGAAAGCACCCCTAATGGGGTGTGGTAATGCTGCATTCCCTTCTTCTCCATTTTTTCATCTAGTTGGGATTTGGGTCATGCAAACACATGTCTATTTTAAGCTGCTGAGTCCAGGATTCAAACTTTAGTTGGCAATGTAGGACCTGGCTACCTTAACCACCAGACTACAGGGCCACCCCACCTCCTTTTAAGTTGATTGGGTTATTTGCTAATTGATATTTTCTTGTAAGGGGAGGCTTATGGCTGATGATGAAAAAACTGCCCAAGGCTTCTTTATGCTGCCTTTTCCCAAAGGATGCGTCTTTCTGTTTTAATTTTTCTAGGCGTTCTGTAACTTTCATTATAGAAAGTTCAGAAAACACAAACTATTCTTCAGAGATGATCACTGTTAACATTTTAGTATATTTCTATCTGTGATGGTTTAGGCTATGGTTCCATTGTTTAGTTAACACTAGTCTAGATGTTTCTGGAAAGATGTGGTAAACATGTAGACTTTGAGTAGACTATTTTCCATAATGTGGGTATAGATCTCATCCAATAATTGAAGTCTTACAAGACCAAAGTCTCATAAAGAAATCTACCTCAAGTCTACAACATAGCAACCCTATCTGAGTTGCCAGCCTGCACATTTTGGGTTCAAGACTACAGTTTCAGGGACCAGTAGGTGGCATGGTGGTTGAGGTGCTGGACTCCCACATGGCCAACCATGGTTTGAGTCCTAGACCTGGTGGGTTGCTTTCTCACTTTTTCTCTCTCTCTGGTCAGATTAAAAAATAATAGTAATGAATAATTTTTTAGAAGACTCAACATCAGCTCTTCCATGAATTTCTACTCTGTCAGCCTGTTCTCTAGATTTCAGACTTTCCCAACCCCAAAATTGCATGAGCCAATTCTCTCTTTTCTTCTCTCTTAGTATATCCTATTAGTTCTTTTTGTCTGAAAATCACAGATTTATCTACCTTTTTGCTAACTCATTTCCTCTGGATTACCACCTCTGAAACTAAAATGTTCTTGTGAATTGCCTGGAAATGGTTCAAGTGCAGCCTTTCAGTTCATAGGTGGTGGACTGAGATTCTGTTTTTCTATCAAGCTCTCAAGTGATACTCATGTTACTAGTCTGTGGACTAGATTTTTGGGTAGCAAGGCTTTAAATAACTAACTTTTGGCGACCAGCAGGTGGTGTAGTGGCTAAGGCACTGGACTCCCACGTGGCTGACTGCAGTTCAAGCTCCAGAACCAGCAACTTGAAACTCATACAAGTGTGTGTACATGCATACCCCAAATCCGAAGATAAGAATGGAAGAGAAGGGATTGTGGTGTGGCGATTCCCCCCTGAAGAATGACTTTTCACTTTCTGTTTCTGTCTCTTCCTATCTCTCTAACAAGCATATGTGCTCTATTGCAAAAATCTCCCAAAATAAATAAATAACCAACTTTTCTTTTTAAAAAAGAATTATTTTTTTTATTTTACTTATTTACTATTATTATTTTTTAATTTGCTATAGGGCACAGGTGTTCACCAGAGAGAGACACAGAGAAAGAGAGAGAGAGAAAGCAAACCACCAGGTCTGGGACTTGAACCACTGTCAGCCATGTGGGAGTCCAGCTCCTTAACCACCATGCCATCTGCTGGTCCCCCAACTTTTTCTTTTAAACTGTTTCATGGTTTCTATTATTTTCTTATAGCATTATCTGTAGTAACTGCATTGCACTCCATCAACAGATTGCCATAGTTTAGTCAACCCATTTCTAGTTGTCTCAATATTAGTTTGGTGTCAATTTTTCACTATTATATAATTTTGTGATAGACATCCTTATGCATAAATCTCTGTGTGCAACTCTATTTTCTTATAATAATTTTGTCAAAGAAGAATTCCTAGGCCAAAATAGATATATTTTTTCAGACTTTAGAAAGATTCTTCAGAAAAATTGTCCAAGTATACTCTCACCCAAAGGCCTGATTTCTGCTGCACCTGAAGCTTGCATGCCTGGCTTCTGACTTCAAAGGCTGCCCTTGGCTTTTGACTGGTGCTTGCATTGTCAGTGTGTGCTGAGCTGCAGAACCTACTGAACAGACATGATTCTCAGAATTCATTCATCAGTTTTCCAATTTGATTAGTGATATTATTTGATTACTCAGTTAAGACAATGGATACTCTGCTAGGAGCTGGGATACAGGAGAGTTAGTTCAGTAACTAATTATAAATTTAATTTAATTATAGTCATAGTTATTACTTAGTATAGTAAGTTATAACAAGAACCTGGTCTTGGGAACCAGCAGTTAGCGTAATGGCTATGTCGCTGGACTCCCACGTAGTCGACCGCAGTTTGCGTCCTGGACCCGGTGGCTTAAAACTCACGCTGGGCGCGTGTGCGTGCGTGCCCAAGATCCCGAGAGAAGAATGGAGGAGAAGGGATTGCGGCGTGACCATCCCCCCTAGGGGGTGATTTCTCGCTTTCTGTCTCTCTGTCTCTCTCTGTCTGGCGAGCGCACGCACCCTATAGTGAAAACCTCTCCCCCCCCCAAAAAAAAAAAAAAAGAACCTGGTCTTATCTAAGAGTCAAAGATACTGCCTTCAGAAGTGACATTGCGTTCTGATTGTTCTTGAGGATGTGGCACTCAGTTCCCTAACTTTTGGCCAATATTTTTCAAATAGGTTGAGGCTCTGATGACAGAACTTTGGAAATCACCTTTAGTGAGACATGGACACGTGAAGTCTCCAAAGGTCTCTCAAGAGGTTCATTGTGACTGCTGTTCCTCATTATTTTTGTCGTGCTCTCATGGAGAAGACTCTTCAGGAGAGTCCTCCACTTCTATCTGATCTTGTTGAGTCTCAGTTTTCCATTACCAAATCTGAATATTATCTGATTCCTCTCCATGTCCATTTTTTACATGAAATTGAGCCTAAATAACACAGTTTTTTAAGGTTATTCATCATAAGCAAGTATTTGAATATGATAGTTGAAAAGAAAGAAATTAGTACTACAAAACTATTGTAACAAAAACAGTGTGGTGCTGGCATAAGGATAGACATATAGATCAATGGAACAGAATTGAGAGTCAAAAGTTAAATATATTTATAACCAATTTATACTTTATAATGGTGCCAGAAAACACTTTTTTCAAAAATTAGTGCTGAGGCAAATATATGCCCATAGGCCAGAAAAAGTGAAGTTGAACTCTTGACATCATATACAAAAATTAACTCAAAGTAACCCAATTACCAAAATAGAAGAACTAAAATAATAAAACTCTTAGAAGAAAACATTAGGGGTAAATCTTCATAACCCTGGATTTGACGGCGGACCCTTAGATATGACACCAAAGCATGAACAACAAAAGAAAGAAAATAGAAAAGTTGGACTTCATCAAAATTTTAAAAAATGGGCCATTTAGGTGACATGATGTTTAAGATGGGTGGATCTCAGCTGTGTAGTTCAAGTCCTGGACTTGGCCACTTGAAAAACACATCAGGTGGGTATGTGTGTGTGCCCAAACTTTCAAGAGGAAAATAGAGGAGAAAGGATTGTGATATAATCAACTTCCTTTGCAGGGTTATCTCTCTCTCTCCAGTGAGCACGTATGCCCTATAGAAAATTAAGAACTTTTTAAAAATTGCATCAAGAAGTATTGTTTTAAAACTGAGAAGAAACCTATAGAATGGGGGAACACAACTCTGAATTATATAGCAAATAAGGATGTAGTATTCAGAATACAGAAAGAATTCCAAAACAAAAAAGACAAACAGCCCAATTTAATAATAGATAAAGGAGTTGAGTAGATATTTCCCCACAGAAGATATACAAGTGGACAATAAGCACAAGAAAAAATGGTCAACATTATTAGTCATTAGGGAGATGCAAATAAAAATCCCGATGAGGCACCTCTTTAAACCCACTAGGAAAGAAATTTCAAATGGAAAATAAGCATTGATGAAGATGTGGAGCAATTGGTACCCTCATGGATTGCTGTTGGAAATATAAGTTAGTGCAGCTACTGTACAAAATACATTGGTGGTTCCTTTGAAAAGTTAAACATAGAATTCTATATGACCTAGCAGTTCCACTCCTAGTTATCTTGTATACCCCAAAGAGTTGAAAACTAGTACTCAAACAAATAGATGTATATGCATGTTCACAGCAGTATTATTCAAAATATCGAAACAGAAATAGTACTAAGTAACTATCAACAAATGAGATGAATAGATAAACAAAATGCAGTATTATTCATACAATAGGATATTATTCAGCAATAGAAGAGAATGAGATGCTGATACAAGCTATAGTTGTATATAATTATGCTAGAGACCAGGAAATGGTGTAATGATTACATCACTGGATTCCCACTTAGTCAACTGCAGTTTGAGTCCTAGACCCCACGGCTTAAAACTCACACTGGATGCATGGGCCTGCATGCCCAAAATCCTGAAAGAATGGAGGAAAAGAGAAACCATCCCCCCGGGGGGTGATTTCTTGCTTTATGTTTCTATCTTTCTCTGGTGAGCACACATGCCCTATAGCAAAAATCTCTCTTAAAAATTATGCTAAATTAAAGAAAACAGGTTAAAAAAAAGGCCACTTATTACATAATTCCATTTATATGAAATATTCAGAATAGGTAAATTCATAAAAACAAAATAGAGATTAGTGACGCCAGAGGCCAGAAGAAGGTGAGTATGGGGAACAATTGCTTAATGGGTACAGCGTTTTCTTTTTGGGGAATATTTTGGAACTAGATACAGGCAGTGGTTGTACAACATTATGAATGGTTAAGTGGCTTATTTACATGGTAAATTTTATGTTAGATGAACTTCACCTCCATAAAAAAATAAGAAAGAAATCAAGACTAGATTCTTTCCCCCTTATATCTGCCATCTTTTCTGGTTTCAATTTTAAAACACAGTCATGACATATCTTTGGTTATTACTGCCTTGGGATTTTATTAGCTGTCTTGCTGATGGGGATTCCCATCATTTTTCCTACTCTGTACTATTCAGATTTCAGTCCAAGGCTTCAGGAACATTGCAAGCAGCTGTAGTGGAATTATGCATCTGACCATCAATGACATGCCAACTCTGACAGACAACTGTGTAAAGGTAAGTAGGTAGGTTGGAAAGGGTGTTTGCTTCTCAGCCCCATAGATGGGAAAATTTCATAATGGTTAGAATTATTGAAAAATATGGATAGGGTTTTCATTGTAATTACTTTTTAATAGTAAGAAAAGCATTTTAAAATTTACATGCACGCACACACACACGAGTGCATACACAGACACCCATACCTCCCAAAGTATTTTAATATTTGAATCCTTAAATACCCTGAGAAACTTTGTTTCACAGTTAGTCTGTTTTTGTTTCAGTGATATAGTCTAGGCATAAAGTTTAAGTTTTGTTGTCCGTGTCAGGCTGCCAAATGTAGTGTTTTTTCTATCTTCCATTTTCTCATGTTTTTCCATACTCTTGTAATATGATTTAATTCTGACTCCTCTGTCAGAGTGCTAAAATACATTGAAAAAAAAATCCCCTTTTCCAGAAAGTTTAATAGTTCATATGTATTGGGAGGAAAAATATGATCTCATTACATTGCTAAGTTTGTTTTATACGTTGTGATTAATTTAATCTATTTTTTTTTCTTCTGAAGGCCTTAGTTGAAAAGTGCTCACGTATTACATCAGTAGTGCTCACTGGTGCACCACATATCTCTGATCATACTTTTAAAGCACTTTCTACTTGTAACCTCAGAAAGATCCGATTTGAAGGTCTGTGATATTAAAATGTATTAGTTCTGCATTATTTTTTACTTTTATTCGTGAGGTCTTAAAAATACAGTACTTATCTTGTCTTCTATTTTTTTTAAACTAGGAAATAAAAGGATTAGTGATGCATGCTTCAAATTTATAGACAAGAATTATCCAAATATCAATCACATTTACATGGCAGACTGCAAAGAAATAACAGATAGTAGCCTCAAGTCACTTTCACTTTTAAGGCAACTGACCGTGTTGAATTTGGCCAACTGTGTGAGGTAATGTTATTCAGTCATATATTCAAGAAACACTGAATGTCTACATTGTGCCAGGCCTGCTCCTAAGGAGCTGGTTGGTTATTGGGGTAAACATTAAAGTCAGGAGTCCAAGTGTTAATGTGGAAGTAAGCACAGACTTCTACAGAAAGGCACCTAACCCAAATTAATTATATAGTGGTATAGGGACATTTTCTGGGAAAGTTCAGGGTATGACAAATCATGGACCCTTGTCATATTACGTGAGCTCACAGGAATATTAATGGATTATCTTTCTTAGTTCAGTTAATAAGTTCAGCTAGTTTAGCAAGGTTTTTCTCTTGAGTACTGGTTAGACTTCTGCCCTATGTGGAACTTATGACAAGTGAACAGATTGTGAGTTCTTTTTCTTTTTAAGATTTTACTATTCCAGTAAATTATTCCATTATCAATCAAAGAAATACCTACAAGACAGTTTTTTTAAAAAAATTAGTTAAAAAATTAGGGTGCATGAACTCACTGGAGAGAGAAGGAGAATGAGAAATTACCCCCCAGAAGAGATGGCCACACTACAATCCTTTCTCCATTCTCCTCTTGGGATTTTGGGCATGCACGTACACACACCCAATGTGTTTTTCAAACCACCAGGTTCTGGACTTGAACCACACAGTTGGCCATGTGGAATCCAGCCACTTTAACACCATACCATCAGCTGGACCCAGATTGTGAGTTCTTACTGAAACATTTTCTTCAGCTGGGCCAGAAGTACTGGGCTCCTATTCTGGTGTTCTCAGGTGAACAAGGATCACTTTCTACTTTGTACGCCCTCTTTTGCAATGGATAGTTCATTCTTTTGCCTTGTAGATTTATTATAATCTTATAGAGCTAGGTGGTACTAACATATCATTAATCCACAATGAAGTTGGCTAATATATGGGAAAACACAAGATAAGTCAGTGTAATAAGCTATGCTACACAAAATCTTAACCCATGTTCCTTGTTATATTTTATTTATGTATTTATTTCTTCTGACAGAGAGCGAGAGAAAGAGAGAGCAGTATTCTCAATAGGGTCTTAGCACCATGACCCACCTCCAGCCTTAGCTAGCCTGGGTAACTGGTATACATAGCCAGTATATAAGGGAAGCACCAGGACATTCCTGTATGGGTTCAGATGTGTTACTGTTGTGCTAACATCTGGCACCCATGTCCCTTTTTTTAAAAGAATTATTTATTTAATTCTATTTATTATAAATTTGCTATAGGGCATGTGTGCACACCAAAGAGAGACAGATAGAGGGAAAGTGAGAAAGCAAGCCGCCAGGTCTGAGACTCAAACCATGGTAGGCCATATGGGAATTCAGCGCCTCAACTACCATGCCACTTACTGGCCCCATGGTCCTTGTTATTAAAATGAAGAGACCTCATAGATTGGCAGGGTTAGAGGGGGACTTAGATTTGGAATGTGAAAAGCTCAGATTAGGAAATAAGTCCTCCAGCCAACAGCCAGCGAACTGAGGCTCCCTGCTGATAACCATGAGTGATCTTAGAATCAGACCTTCTAGCTACAGTCAAGCTTCAGATGCCTGAAGCTCTAGCTGACATCTTAACTGCAATCTCATCAGACACCTTAGTCTAGAACCACCTACTGAGTCCACTTCCAGATTCCTAATATCCTGAAACTGAGAAACAACAAATGGCATTTAAGCCACAAAGTTTGGGTCAGTTTATGACATAGTAATAAATAACAGAGATACGCGTACACACACA
The DNA here is from genome assembly GCF_000334495.1 of Tupaia belangeri chinensis. Taxonomy (NCBI): domain Eukaryota; kingdom Metazoa; phylum Chordata; class Mammalia; order Scandentia; family Tupaiidae; genus Tupaia; species Tupaia belangeri. Next base: position 2,209,730 of record NW_006159500.1, on the reverse strand, counting down.
CACACACACACGTATTTATTTCTTCTGAGAAAGAGAGAGAGAAATAAACAGAGAACTGATCCAACCCCTAGTCTCAGCCAGCCTAATAAGATAGAAAGAAAGAAAGAAAGAAAGAAAGAGAGAAAGAGAGAAAGAGAGAGAAGGGAGGGGAGGGGAGGGAGGGAGGGAAGAAGGAAGGAATTAGAAATAAAGGTCCCATTAGAAGACAGGGAACTGATGGGTCAGACATATTTGCTACCATTCCTAAGTCAGTGCCAACATGGTAGGGGATGGCAATGACACATACAAGATGTTTCTGATTAGGACAGGCAATATGGGAAAGCCTGAGATCAAACTTTCTTGTCCTTATTCTGGTGTCAGATTGTCTCTAGTTCAGAAGAAAAGAACCCATAGGCCACTAACTGGGTTTTCAGTTCAGTCAATTTGACCTTGTATTTAATCAAAATTTCCACAAGATTGTGGCAGTAGTTTTACTGTTAATCTTAATTTTCCTCTCCTAAATTGTGGTCTTTTTCTTTTACAAGCAATTGTATCAGAGACTGTTTAACTTGATCACATTTTAACCCTACAGAAGAAGACTTTAGGCCACCTATCTTATTACTTAATTGTGCCACCTAATTAAATGGACAAATGGACAGAAATAACATTTTTATTAATACTTCTCTGTCATTGATATGTTTTATATTATATTAAAAGCTACATAATCAAATTTAGTTTCAAATTGTTAACAAAATACCAGTATAGATATTACTTTACTATATTGGAAATACATTGGTTATAATAACTATTGTTTTAATACTATTGTACATATTTATATATAAATTCACATATGAAGATTTTCTTACTCTTTTATACAGAATTGGTGATATAGGACTAAGACAATTTCTTGATGGTCCTGCAAGCCTAAAGATAAGAGAACTAAATTTAAGTAACTGTATACATCTGGGTGATCTGTCTATTGGAAGACTCTCAGAGCGGTATGATAAAACAACATTTTACATCATATAATTAGTAATTATATAGTTGCTAATAGAAATCAAAGATAGACCTAAAGGCAAAGACTTAGAACCTTTTGAAGAACATCAGGGTTGCTCAGAAGCTGTTCTACTATTTAGTGAAACCAAATAAAAGATATTAAAGTCATAGATTGAACTCATCTTTTGATTATATGTAATATGTTTCTTATTAATCTGACCTAAGAGAAAGTTTGAGATAGAGTCATTCATGAAATAATGAGTATCTGGACAGGAGTCACTTCTCTGTATTTTTCAAATTTTTCATCTCTATGTCATCCATTACTCTAGCATTTCCTATGGGGCATTCTAGCTAGTTGGTTTATTCTTGACTCCTCTTATCAGAGGTTTTACACAATTCCTGTAGAAAACTCATAAGGAATAAGTGAGGAACTTGTACTTTTAGTGATCATTCACCTTGGTACTTGCCTGATTGTTTTTTGCATGCATCTAATATTTACATATATTTTAAATTATAAATTGTTTTATAAAATTAAATTGGAGAAAGTAATTTAATTATCTACTTCACTTTCATCTAATGTTGTAATGCCAAAATATTTTCTACTTTGAGACTTAGTTTTCTGTTGGAAAAGGAAAATCATTGCTCACATATAATTTATTTTATATGAAGAAATTGCTATTGGGAACCAGCAGTTAGCGTAATGGCTATGTCGCTGGACTCCCACGTAGTCGACCGTGGTTCATGTCCCGGACCCGGTGGCTTAAAACTCACGCTGGGCACGTGTGCGTGCGTGCCCAAGATCCCGAGAGGAGAATGAAGGAGAAGGGATTGCGGTGTGACCATCCCCCCTGGGGGATGATTTCTCGCTTTCTGTCTCTATGCCTCTGTCTGTCTGTCTGGCGAGCGCACGCGCCCTATAGTGAAAAACCTCTCCAAAAAAAAAAAAAAAAAAGAACAACAACAAAAAAAATAAATTGCTATTGATTGAAAGCTAAAATTAATTCTTCATGCTTCTGTCTTTTTAGCTGCCATAATTTAAACTATTTGAGTTTACGAAATTGTGAACATTTGACTGACCAAGGAATGGAATATATTGTAAACATCTTTTCATTGATATCATTAGATCTCTCTGGAACAGTCATCTCTAATGAGGTAAATATATATATACATATTCAAAAGATTTAGTCTCTTTCATTTTTTTTTGTAATAGACAGAATACTATATTTTGAAAAGTCCTGACAGATTGGAGTATTGCATAATAATCCAATTTTTTTTTTAATAGAAGCAAGGTTTAAGTTCATTTTTCTTGTGGTTGACGCATTCTGTAAAACTACCTGGGTGACTTGAGATCTAAGTCTTTAGTTTAACTGAAGTCTAGAAATGTTCCTGTTGAAACTACAAAAGGATACATTTTAAGGAACTCATTTCCTGAAAGCTGCTGATTCTACTCATCAGAGTTGAAATTTATGTGACACCTATCCTACCACTCTGGGTCTGTACCATATACTAATAGAAAAGAAGATAAACCCCAAGAGATTGGCCATGTTCCTAAAAGATTTTAATGAGGTATAGTTAGGTAAGGAATGTGCACGGTGCTCTCGAAAATCAGAGCATTGGGAGAAATATATAGGAAGACAGCAAAGGTGAGGATCCTCCCAAATCTGCTTGCTAAATCCCTAATCATCCCTGGAGACTCAGATCAAACATCACCGTATGCCAGGCCATCTCTGAGAAGACAGGCAAAGATTGGAACTTTATGTGCATTCTCAGCCCCAGTAGATCCTTTAGCATGATCTGTTTCTCTTGTTTTTCATTGCATTACATACATCTGTGCTATGTGTCCGTCTCTTCCCAATACTTAGCGGGCTCTTTTAGATGAAGGTCTATATCTGTTCATCGGTCTAGGTTCTTCCCTTTCTTTATCTGAGTGAACTTAGATTCACCCTCCATTCTGCTAGGAACTCTCCTTTCCCCTTCCTAGGACTGTCATCCAAGTATAGTAAGAGTCAGAAGTGGGGAGCAGTTACAAGCAGTCAACTCGTTATGGTGGGGTCAGCTTCTTGGCTTTTCAGTGTTATTTTTACTTGATCTGGAATGTCTACTCTTTAGTTTCTTGTTAAGATAGAGCCTTGATGTGTTTTCCTTGTCTCAGATCTAATGCCCTTTCATGTCTTCAGGCTTCTTTGTCATGTCTGCCTTGCTCTGGGCCCCTCTTAATCAAGCTGGAGTGTGGGGTGCCTGTGAGGCTGTCTTAGACATTTTCCTGCTCCTACATCATGCCCACAGATCAGTGCCTCAACATCCTCCTCCCCCACCTTCCCACAGAGTGGGTAACCCACATCAGCCAGATTCAAAGATGGGTTTGGTGCTTATGAGGCATTTGTGAGTGGTTAGTAAATAGACCGGGGAGGCAAGGGGTTTCCTCCATCTTCTATACCTCAGAAGCAGCTGCTGCATTCCCTTGTGGTTCACTCACTCTGAATAGGTCCGCTGAGGTTCCAGCTTCACTGGATGACCTTAGTCCCTGGGCCTCAGTAACACTCATTGTCTTTCTAGCATAGGGCCCATAATGGTATTCTATTGTTGATAATCACTGCACAGTGTCATTACACCGTATGGTTTCTACCACTTACACTGCCAACTCCCTGTTAAATTCCCTCAGTTGAGTTGTTTCTGCTTTCTTCATTGGATCTTAACTTATACAGGTTGAGTACAGGGATATACTGATGTTTTGTTGCTTTTTTTCAACCCAACCAGGGAAAGGTAAAATGGGTTCCCATTTATTCTTATAGCCTATCTGGTGATTCCAACTTCCTCTCTAGCTAGCCTGAGAAGGTCTAGAATAAGCTCCTATATAGAGTTCCCCCCAGCATATCTCTCTTTCTTTCTCTTTTTTCCTTTTGCTTCCTTCTGGCTCTTTTTTTCTCTCCCTCTTTTCTTCCTTTTTTCCCCCATCCTCTCCTTTTCCCTCTTCTCATCTTTGCTCTCTCCTTTTCTCTTAGCATAGACTTTTAAATCAGGGGGTGGAAAAAATGTTCCAACTCATTACATGGTTTTTAAACTGTCATACCCCAAGTCTTTCATGGTCTAGGCTTTTGAATCTTAAAGACTCAGAATTTTTTTTTTCTGTGTTCTTTGTAAGAACTTATCCCTGACACATCTGAGCAGAATGCCCAGCTGTTGTCTGAAGGGTCATGGGGTAATAAGCAGCAGAGGATCAAAGCACATTATAAAAAAATCAAAATATAATTCTACCACAGCACTTATCATAAGACTGAAGTACCTGATGAATGCTTGCTGACAGAATGAAGTGAAGGTTGAATTTTCTGTCTTTGTAGTATTTTCAGAAAATTCAGTTTTTATTTTTGAAGCTAAATATTAAAATTGTATCTACTGAGGACAGGTTATAAACTTAGGACTACAACCTGAAGTTCCATTTTCTGTTTTTATTTTCATTTAAAGAATGTATTTATAATTTGAGGGAGCTGTAAATGGTCATCTATGGAGAAAAATGCTAGATATTTTCTGCTAAAAATTTGAAAAATAAATCTTCTAAAGGTTGTTGTTTTCTTCCTCTGAGTAGTTAGACTCTGATCTAAAAGGCAAATGATTGACAACCACAGTGCTACAACAGCTGTGGAAGCTAACCTCAAACAGTCAAATTAAAATGAGTCAGCCCGGATGTCAAATTGGGCAGCTAAACGCCAGCCTGGAGTTTAGGTCTGATGAAGTGCAAATTTGACTGCAGGCTTAACATTTGGAATCTTACAGATATTCATGAAAGATCCAATGTGACCAGTTGTTCCTTTTGGGGAAAAAAGTGTTTCTTATGTTTTTAATAATTACATTCATTGTCAATTCTTCTCAATGATGTTTTTAGTTAGAATCATACTAATCATTTAACTAACAAATATTTATTCTGACTACTTACAGTGTTGGGGATGTGAGAATGAATAAAACACATGCGGCCCCTCTTCTTAGCACTTACCTTCTAATATTTGCCTAGTACGAAGTATTATGGGTGTGGGAAACAAACAGAAGGGAACCTAACCTGGCTGAGAGTCAAGGAAGACCTAGCTAACAGACCAAGGAAGAAGGGGTGTGCTCTGAGCAAAGAAACTTTTGTCTGCACAAACATGTAGATGTTCAAAAGTGTGGTGACATAAGTAAATCCATACATTCAGGTGTGACCTGGTAGTGAGAAGGGGTGAGATATGATGTTTGCGAGGTATACATGGGATCAGGTTGCTCAGGGCCCAGGGACCACATTAATGAATTTGGCCTCTGCCTTTTGAAAGGATATTCAGTGTTGTCAATCAGCACAGTAACATGGTCTTATTTACATTTTAAAAAGACCATTCTCTGCTTGATAGACATGGAAATAATCAATGCTAGTGATGAAACAGTCATCCAGAAGAAAAGTTATGGAGGCTGTATTAGGTCTAGAGCCAGAGAGATGGCAGTAGGGGTTGAACAAAGTCAGCATGTTAAAGAGACACTGAGGAGGAAGAATCAGCAAGAGACAGAGACAGACTGTGTGGGAGCAAGGAAGAGAGACAGGGAATCGAGGATGATCAACAGATTTTTGGTTTAAGTATCTATGGAAAGAGCAGATTTTTTGCCAGTTCAAAAATGGGCATGTGTAGTTTGAGTCACCTGTACAATAGCTCTGTAGAGATTTAGAGGAGCTCAGAAATACTATTGAAATCACTCCCCAGAGGCAAAGAAGCTTTTAGGGGTGCAGGGGATGAAGGGACATTGTGTTCTGAAAATCATGAAAACTCATGAAGAAGTTAATCAGCAAAAGTAATAATCCAGATATTTAGAAATCAAGAAAGATATTTAATTGAGAGAACTAATTTAAATGGGAGAAGAACAGAGGAGAATACAGTTCTTTCAAACTCTGTATGTATTAATAATTCATTATCCTCAGGCATTCTTTTGCTAGAAAGCAGTGACTATTTTATTATATCATCCATGAATAAAAGTTGTTTAGAGAGGTGGGACCAGCAGATGGTGGAATGGTTATGTTGCTGGACTCCCACGTAGTTGACTGCGGTTTGAGTCCTGAACCTGGTGGCTTAAAACTCACGCTGGGTGTGTGTGTGTGCATGTCCAAGATTCTGAGAGGAGAATGGAGAAGAGGCTGTGGAGTGGCCATTCTCCCTGGTGTGTGATTTCTCACTTTCTGTCTCTCTG